>NC_081413.1:596945344-597271208 GCF_030272615.1 Cryptomeria japonica
TTCTGTGCTGAGGAGTCACAGTCAGAGGATGAGGAGCAGCAGTCAGAGTCTGATGGTGAGAGCAGTGCCATTGAGGAGGGTTTAGGGAATGAGAAGTCTCTAGCTCAATTGACAGGTGCTCAAAAGGCAATTACTTTCAAGGTGCGTGGCACCATACAGGGACAGAAGGTGGTTACTTTGCTGGACACGGGGGCCACACATAATTTCATAGATTCACAGTTAGTGGCTAGGAGAGGGTGGCAAACTGAAGAACATTCAAGATTCCGAGTCATGGTAGCTAGTGGTCACAAGTTACTATGCACACAGAAGATTACAAATCTTTGCATCAGACTGGGAGATGGTTATGAGCTTCAGGATGAGTTCTATGTTGTGGACATGGGTGATTATGACGTTATCTTAGGGATGACTTGGATGGCATCGTTGAGAGAGTAGAGATGAGGTTCCAGCATGAGGGCAGGACCATGGTACTTAGAGGATTATCAGATGGTAGTTGTAGGGTAGTTTCTTTGAGGAGGATGGAGAGGCTGTTCAGACATGATGATGTTGAGTGGGCAGCAGAGTGCTTGATTATGCCAGCCTCACCAAAGCCATAGGTTAAGAGTCATCCGCCTGAGATGCAAGACATCCTTGATAGACATGCCAAGGTATTTGGCAATATTCCACATGGCATTCCTCTAGATAGGGGGATAGAGCACGTCATTGAGTTAGAAGAGGGGGCTAAGCCCATTATGATCACACCCTATTGTCATCCAAAAAAACACAAGGATGAGATAGAGAAAGCCATCAAGGAGTTGTTGGAGATGGGGCACATTAGGCCAAGCAAAAGCCCTTTTGCTTCAGCAGTTGTTTTGGTTAAGAAGAAGGATGGAACAATGCGCATGTGCATTGACTACAGGGCCTTGAACAAGAAAACCATTAAGAACATGTACCCCATTCCGAGGATAGATGAGCTGATAGATGAGCTACATGGGGCATGCTTCTTCACAAAGATAGATTTGAGATCAGGGTATCATCAGATCAGTATGAGGGCAGAGGACATTGAGAAGACAGCTTTTCGATGTCACTATGGTCATTTCGAGTTTCTGGTTATGCCATTTGGGCTAACCAATGCTCCTGCTACTTTTCAGAGTTGCATGAACCAGGTGTTCAGGGGGCATTTGAGGAGATTCGTTTTGATTTTCTTTGACGATATTTTGGTCTTTAGCAAGACATGGGAGGAGCATTTGCAGCATCTTGAGGAGGTGCTATCTATCTTGGAGAGAGAGTCACTGTATGCCAAGGAGTCTAAGTGTGAGTTCGGGATGATAGAGCTTTTGTACCTTGGTCATATTATTAGTGCAAAGGGTGTTCAGATGGATCATGAAAAGATTAGAGCTATTGTTGATTGGCCCACGCCTACGAACCTTATTCAGCTTAAGGGGTTCTTTGGCTTATGTGGTTTTTATAGGAGGTTTGTTAAGGGGTTTTCTCAAACAGCTGCTCCTTTGATAGATCTTACTAAGAAGGGGGCCTTCATGTGGACAGGGGCAACACAGAGGTGTTTTGAGCATTTCAAGCAGGTGATGTCTTCATGTCCAGTCCTAGCTCTACCAGACTTCACGAAGCCTTTTGAGCTTCATTGTGATGCATCAGGTGATGGGATTGGAGCCGTATTGATGCAGGAGAAGCACCCCATCGCTTTTGAGAGTAGGAAGCTCCGAGGTGTGGAGAGGAGCTATTCTATTTATGATCGTGAGATGTTGGCCATCATGCATGCCTTGGCCAAATTCCGGTCCTACTTGGTTGGAGGGAAGTTTGTGATCAAGACAGATCACAATAGCATAAAGTATTTCATGAGCCAGCGAGACTTGAATGACAAGCAGCAGAAGTGGGTCACTAAATTGCAAGCTTATGACTTTGACATTGAGTTTGTCAAAGGGAAGAAGAATGTAGTAGCTGATGCCTTATCCAGAAGACCTTACATTTGTGCTCTTGCAGAGATTACAGGAGATTGGAGGGATAAGATTACAGTAGAGTATGTCGGAGATACTTGGGCTTCTGGTTTGATTTCAGTTACTATACAGGATGATCGCTATGAGGTGATAGATGGATTGATCAGATTTCAGGACAGGGTTTATTTGATTCCGTCATCACAGTTGAAAGAGGCGATACTAAGGGTATTTTTGATGATGCGCCTACAACTGGGCATCCAGGGGTCTTCAAGACCTACAGGCAGATCCGAGAGCGGTTCTCATGGAGGGGGCTCAAGGATGATGTTCAGAGGTATGTCAGGGAGTGTGCAGTTTGTCAGCAGAATAAGGGGGAGCACACGTTTCCTACAGGTTTACTACAGGCCTTGCCCATTCCAGACAGGAAATGGGAAAGCATTTCTATGGACTTCATCACTGGTTTACCACGAGTGCAGGGAAGAGATTGCATTTATGTGGTGGTAGACAGATTGACGAAGTTTGCTCACTTCTTTGCTATTCCCTCTTCTTACACAGCAGCTCAGGTGGCAGATTTGTTCTTCAAAGAGATTTGGGCTACCGAGATTTATTGTTAGTGATAGGGATAGCAAGTTCATGAGCGCCTTTTGGCAGGAGTTGTTCAGGTTGTGCAGTACAGATCTTACACCTAGTACGAGCTACCATCCTCAGACAGATGGGCAGACAGAGATAGTAAATAAATGGGTGGAAGGTTATTTACGGAACTATGTGACTGCGCAGCAGAGAGCTTGGGTCAGGTGGTTACACATGGGGGAGTATTGTTACAAATACCACATATCACATGACCATCAGGATGACTCCATTTATGGCATTGTATGGGTATGAAGCACCAAGCTTCATGGATTTGGCTTTGGGGGACAGCAGAGTGCCTAAAGCCAAGGATCTGTTGCAGGATAGTTAGGATACCTTGAGAGCACTCAAGGAGAATATACAGCAGGCTCAAAATCAGCAGAAGTTGTATGCTGACCAACATAGGGTAGAGCGCAGTTTCGAGGAGGGGGACATGGTGTATTTGAGGCTATAGCCATATAGGCAGTCATCGCTTAAGAGGAACTGAGTAGAGAAGCTGAAGCGTAGATTTTATGGTCCCTACAGGGTGATTCGCAGAGTGGGCGAAGTCGCCTATGAGCTTGAGCTTCCAGAGGGCAGTCGGGTACACAATGTATTTCATGTGTCTAGGCTTAAGAAAGCCATTGGTCAGAGTGTAGTACCTTCTGTAGATTTACCCCCTTTGGATGAGGAGGGGAAGCTTGTGTTAATACTTGAGGCTATTCTGGACACTAGAGAGAGGAAACTTAGAAATAGGATAATGAAGGAGTATTTGGTCAGATGGAGAGACCTGCCGGAGGAAGATGCTACATGGGAGAATGAGCAGGTGATACAGCAGGTTGGACTGAGATTGCTTGAGGACAAGCAATTTCAAGGGGGGCGGACTGTAATGTCCCCACTTTAGCAGTTGACCAAGTGTATGTGCGTTAGCCTATCTCTACATGGTCCCGAGGGCTAACAAAGGGTTTAAAGGGATCCTGGAGTGTTTTGGCCTAGTCATTTCCAGTTTGGGCCAAAACGGAGTTGATTTACTTAGTTTCAGGCATACTTACTATTTTTTGTAAGTCAACAAGACACAACGAAGGCTAGTTTTGGTAATTGGATTCGATACTCCACGACGAGAGCTTTCCGACGAGCTATCACTCGCGCTATTCGGAGTCCGATTGCTAATATATTTTAATGCCTGAAGTGTTATTAAAGTAACATTTAATTTAATTGTAAAATATTAAAGTGTTACTTTAGTATTTATTTTATGGGGATGTGTGCAAATCAAAGGGGCACCCAAGGGAGACATAAGTGAATATTTTAATATGTTTTATATTGCACATCTTTTATCCCACATTGCTCAAGTGAGTTGGGTCATCCCTTGGAGAAAGAATAAAAGGAAGCTTTTGTGGCTTCATTCAGCATGTTGAATTTGAGAAGAAATTGATGTGTGAGTTGCAGATCCTTTCTTGGCATTAGAGGATGTCTATCCTCTCGTGTGACATTCTAGACGTCATTCCCTTGGGGTTTGGCCTTTGGAATCCCTTGCTTTCAGCTTCATTAATAGGCAGATTGGGTGCATTCTGGGTGCATTTCCAGCTATAGGCAGCAACACTATTTGGGTGTATTTCCAGCTACGGGCCGCAACACTATTCACGTGGGCACTATTCACATGGTACTATTCACGTGGGCACTATTCACGCGGCACTATTCACGCAGCACTATTCATGTCATTGTAGCAGCAAGATTGGAAAACATTTGATGGAGCATTATTGCTGGAGTATTTAGTGAGTTGAAAAAATCTGCTATGTATTTGATTAATGCTGAAAATAATATCATATTAGTAGTAGTTCAATTTCTAGTTGCATATTATTGTAGTTTCATTCTTGTTCATATTCTGTGATTTCAATTCCATGTAAAACAAACCAACATTTCATTTCAGGAGCCATAAGGGAATTTAAAACATTAAACGGAGAAATAAGGAGTTGGATGCAAACTGTTTGACTAAATTCCTATTAGCAGTTGGTTTAGTTTTTGGGCATTCTAGGGTGTCCATTACATTTTGTCATTGATGGCAACCTTACAATCCTAAGGCATTACATCGGCATCAGCAGATCACACTCTACACCGGCACCGGCAGAAAAAGAAAGCATACCGGCACAAAGGCCGACAGGATTTTTGTTAGATTACATTTTTGTTTATTATTGTAAAAACCTTGTAAGCCGACTTGATATCATTGTAAAATGACTCATATATAAAAGAGATCATTGTAGACATTTTAAAAAGGAAGGAATGTAAGCGAAAAGTAAGGAGAAAAAGATTAGGCAGACCTATTATGTGAAATATAGGTTAAGAGGTATATGTTAAGAATAGAGCAGAAACCGGTACTGAATCTAGCATTGAAGATGCTATTGTAAAGAAGTACAAGTTACTGGATTTGTATAATCCACATTGTAAGTCAGTGAGACTTCCCATTTGAGCAGTGAGCTCTAGGCACTTGGCCTTCCTGCATGTGCAGGCCCCTATTGTAAGTAATATTCTCTTATTGGCCAGTAAGTGAATATTGTGGGTCACAAATCCCACAGAGGTTTTTCCCACACCGGGTTTCCTCGTTAAATCATTGTGTTATGGTGTGATTTTCATGTGGTTTCTTTCATTTCTGTTTATTGCATTATTTCTTGTATACCGGTACACTATTATAATATGTTCTGCATGTTTTAAGTTGAGAAATTCTAATTACCGGTTAGATACTGATTCACCACCCCCCTCTCAGTATCTGTGGGAATCCTAACACAGCTATGACCAGCAACTATCATATAATAAAGTTATAAACAATGATTATATTTGGTGGCAGCGAATTACAAAGGAGTAATTTCCTTTGTAATAAGAAGCAATTCATTTCTTATAGAGCAGTGATTAAATAAAAAAGTGGCCATAGAAGACAAAGTCATGTAAGACAAAAAGCATAGAGGACAAAATTAAAATAAGACAAATCTGTGCAAGAAAGAGCAGCGGATATGTTAAGAAGAAAGGGTGGCGGTGATAGAAAGGTGACGATTTGTTAAAAAGGAAACAATCAGAGCTTGAATTTATTAAGGCAACAAATACATTTGAAAAGGAAGTATTTAAGACAATTATTAAGGTTATAAATAAGCAGCTATTAAGATCATAGAAAGGCAACAATTTTATGTAATGAAAAGGCATGTATCTAACAAGAGTTGCCTCCTTTGTGATCGAGTGTCTCGAATGAGCAAAGTAGTCCTTGTAAGATATAAAAGCAATTTTGCAAATGTGAAGAAAAGGGAGGAGGAATGGGAACTAGAAATAGAAGAAAAAAATAAAATAAGATCAGATATTCATAAGCAGAAATCGTCTTCATAACAGAAGAGATGAGAATATAATGGTTCTATCAAGGAAGTCAATCGATCAAGAGAGAAATATCTGATTTCAGAATTAATAAGAGAGAAAGTCAGCAGACAGAGATATTTACAAGGTGTTTGGTATGATGCATAATACATAGATATCGATTTGTTTATCATGTCTTCAATTTAATAATACTTGGGAATGTAAAGTAATTAATCTAAGTTACTGAGGGTGTAAAAAACTCTTGAACCTCTACGCGTGCTCTGCTATCAGGCGAAAATGCGAATTAAACATTCAGCGCATTTGTCGAGTTTTTCGGCGGGGGGAGCAGATAGGTTTTCGCCTCTTGTCCGAAGAGCATCTCGGTCTTCAGTCCGCCATGTAAGAGAATCCCTGCAAGAAACACAACGGTGTCAAATGCAAGGAGGGTTTCGGTTTTCAGAGAAGGCGACTTTGGGACAAATAATGAAATTAGGGCAAAAAATGCCAAATCCCTGTCGCTTCCCTCCGACGGAAGATGGCAAGTGTATCATTCGAAGAAAACCATGAAAAAGATGGGCATTAATAAAGATACTGCTTTAAATATGGATAAGCGCAAACACACAGATTCAAAGCTTTCTCCGGCTACAGGGGCTAATTTGGTGCCGCTCGGGAAAGTTCGAATTTTTGAGCCAAAACCTAATATCAGGCAGAGGCGTATATGCATGATCCCGGATTATCTGATAGACCCCCAATTCAATTTATATAGCAACTATGGGGTTTTGTAAAATGGACTGGATTCGGTGATGATATAGAAAGGATAGTCGATTGGTGGCTGGCCCTATATCCGGGACAGGTAAGTATTACTATCCTGGAAAATAATTTTCTTGCAATTTTGTGTGATAATCAAAATACAAAGGATGACATTTTGCATGGTAAGGCTAAATTGTATAGAGGCTTTGGTTTTTTTCGATGTGAATGGATGCCGAATTTTGACCCACATTCACAGAATATAAACAAATACCCAAGATGGATTAATCTGGGCTCTTTACCTATCGAATATTTGGATTTTAAAATTTTGGAATTCTTAGGGGAACAGTTCGGGTCCTTTTTGGGCTGCGAAGGGTTAGAAAGAATGGTTTTAAACAAGAACACCAAAATCTTAGTTGAATTTGACTGTAATTCCCGGGTCTTGGAACCCACAAAGCTAGTAACAAAAAGGGGGGAATGGCACATTCATCCCACCTTCTATGATGGGGTCATAAATGAATCTGATATTTGGCTGAAATCAAGCCCGGCACTGGTTAAAAGTATCGATCAAAAGGAAAACCCTATTTCAGATCAGAATGATAAAATCACATTAAATTCTATCCATGAAAATGCTAACTGCCCTCCTGTGACTAAGACAGATGAAAATAATCACAATAATCTCAGTAATATTGATGACCTTGATAAGATAATAGATGAGGCAAATTCCATAAAAGAAGAAGCCTTAGTGGAGATGTCAAGAAGAATCTCCGATTCGGTGGATTCATTGAAATCTCCTTCTGAAACAAAATCAGTCGTAAACTTGGGGCAAGAAAATGAGGCAGATCAAGAAGAAATGTCTTCTAGAATGGCTACTGTTCTAGAGGTATTCAATAATAATGAAGTTGAAAATCTTTCCCCGGAAGAGGAAGATGAGAAGAGGTTTCTAATTCAGGAACTTCTGGCCTCTATGGATGTGGGAGATAATAATGAGAATAGGGAAGGAGATATCACCCCGCTCCCTGTCAATGACTACACAGCAGCTCAGTCCCAGCTGGGAGAGGATGACGGAGAAGGAGTGACAATTCCCCAACTATCCTTAGGAATAACAAACATATATGACGGGAAAAACATCCCTGACTGCGCTAGAGAAGCTAAAAGTAGAGGCAGAAAATCTTTAAGCGAATTAAGGTTGCAGGATGGAAATGCAAAAGACCAAGGCAAATTAACTGCCTTCTTTGATGCTGGGAAGGGGAAGGGCCTTCCCACGGTCCAATGAAAATCTCTTCGTGGAATGTTAGGGGCATGAATGCCCCTAACAAACAACGTCTAATTAGACGCAACATCATAAAATGGAAACATGACATCGTTCTCCTTCAAGAAACTAAATTAGCCCAGGTAGAAGCTGAGGCTTTTAAAAGGAAATTAGGTCTTCTAAGCTGGGAATTTGTGGAAGCCAGGGGTGCCTCTGGTGGATTAGGTATCATTTGGAATCCGCATAGTATATTATTCTGTCCAATAGCAGGAAACAGAAACTGGCTATTGGGAAAGGTTACAAGCAAACACAGTAAGCTCTCATTTACCCTTATAAACATCTATGGCCCGATTCCAGATGCTGGGAAACACAAAGTTTGGTCGGAAATCTCGTTTATGATGGGACTAGATCCCTCTTCCCCTGTTATTCTAGGAGGGGACTTCAATGCTATCCTAAATTTATCAGAGAAAAAGGGTGGTATTTGCAGGGAACCGCAATCTTTAAAAGACTTTAGAGAGTGGGTAGCTCTTAACAATCTGATTGATATAGAAACTAGTAATGGAATATATACCTGGTACAATAGAAGATCAGGCTTTACTCAAATCGCTGAGATATTAGATAGATTCCTTTTTAGAGGGAATCTGAGCGATCTAGCAATTAACCTCTCAGCTTCGTTACTCCCTTCTTCAGGATCTGATCACTATCCTGTCATCCTCAATATTGAGGGAGAGGCTACACCGAGGTGCTGCCCCTTTAAGTTTGAAAAAATGTGGATGCAAAATCCGGATTTCTATGATCTCGTAGGCAGGTGGTGGTCTGAGGTTAATTTTCAGGGTTCAAAAATGTTTTGCCTTGTAAATAAACTAAAACATCTTAAAAGCAAGTTACTGAAATGGAATAATGAAGTCTTCGGTAACATTTTTGAAACCAAAATTTCATTAGAAAAAGAAATTGCAGACCTTAATGAAAAAGTGTTTAGACTTGGAATGGATCAGGAGAGCTTCCTCAAAGAAAAGGAGCTCCTCGGGAAATATGAGGATACGTTAACAAAAGAAGAAATTTTTTGGAAACAGAAATCTAGAGAGAATTGGCTTCAAAATGGGGATAGGAATACTAAGTTCTTCCACAACAGTACAAAAAACAGGAGGATCACCAATAGTATTCACAAGATCATGAGCAATAATGGCATCCTTCTAGAAGATCAAAAGGACATAGCTACAGAAGCGGTGAACCATTTCAAAACCTTATTCAGTTCGGAATCTTCTCCTAAAGACGCCAATTTAGCTTTGCTTAGGAATATTCCTAAGATCGTAACTGAAAACCAAAACAAAGCGCTTTGCAACAAACTTTCAGAATCTGAAGTAAAATTAGCATTGGGGCAACTTAACCCGGATAAAGCTCCCGGCCCCGATGGTTTTCCAGCTTGCTTTTTCCAAAAATGCTGGCACATTATTGGTAAGGAGGTGGTGGAGGCTTTGGAAGCTGTAAGAAACTCTGGAAGTATTTTAAGGGAGATCAACAATACTTTCATAACTTTGATTCCTAAGAAGGAGGAATCAAGAAACTTTGATGATTTCCGACCTATTTCCTTATGCAACACAATCTACAAGCTTTTTACAAAAATTTTAGCGAATAGATTGAAGGGCATTCTCCCTTGCATAATTTCAGAGGAACAGACAGGTTTCGTTCCAGGCAGATCCATCTTTGATGGTATTATTGTGGCTCAAGAAGTCATACACTCGTTACAACTAAATCGCTCAGCGGCTATGATGATCAAATTAGACATCAAAAAGGCATATGATAAAGTCGATTGGAGATTTTTGTGTAAATGTTTAGAATCCTTTGGGTTTTCTAAACAATGGATCAATTTAATATTCGAATGCATCTCATCTCCCAGGGTATCATTACTCATTAATGGTTCCCCTGCAGGCTTCTTCCAGATATCTAGAGGGATTAGACAAGGGGATCCTTTATCCCCTTTCTTATTCATCATAATGGCAGAGGGCCTTGGGAGAATCATTTCATGTGCTCGCATGAATCAGATTATTAAAGGTATTAAAATCACTAATGGAATGGAGGCCATTACTCACCAGCAGTTTGCTGATGACACAATGCTGATGGGATGTGCGAATAGGAAGGAAGCCATGGCTTTCAAAAGGATTCTTGACATTTATGCTTTAGCCTCGGGTTAGGAAGTAAACAAGAATAAATCGGAAATCTTCTTCTTCAATACTTCGCAGATCTTAGAAACAGATATATGTAATATTTTTGGGTTTGATCGAGGGAAACTGCCTTGTAAATATTTAGGGATACCGATGGATAAGGGAAACAATTTAATTTCATTATGGAAAGGTATCCTTGACAAGATGGATCTCAGGTTGAATTCTTGGAAGAATAAATGCCTCTCTTCGGCTGGGAGGATTACTTTACTTAAAGCTGTTTTGGCGGCTATTCCGATATATCAAATGTCCTGCCAGCAACTACCTAAAGGAGCTCGGCTCGAAATGATAAAAAAGATGAGGAAGTTCTTTTGGAATATGGATTCAGACAAAAAGAAATTCGCATTAATTTCTTGGGACAAAATTAGCCAACCTATCAGTTTAGGGGGAGTTGGCATCAAAGATTTGGGGGTTCAAAACATGGCTCTGGGGGCGAAATTAGTCTGGAAAATGTACTCGGATCCAAATCTTAAATGGGTAAGGATCCTCAAAGCTAAATATCTTACTAATTCCAACCCTGATAGCATTTTGAGGACGGAAATAGTACCCAAAGGATCCAAAGTTTGGAATTTTATGATGGAATGTAGAAAGGTGATCAGGGATTATCTTACTTGGGATATTGCGGAAGGATCTGAGGCTCTGTTCTGGGAAGACTCTTGGGGGGGCTATCCAGCCTTAGACAAAACTGGTATAAGCCTAGAAGGTATAGAACATTGCAAATCTATCAGGGGTAGCTTTGTTAAGGATTATATCAAGCTTATCTCCAAGGATCCCGCTTTGGGTTGGGAGTGGAAACCCCTTGATGAGATGGACTTGTCAAATTCTGATAAGGAGATCCTCTGGAATAATTTGAGGCATAGGCAATTATCATTACATTCTGGGAAAGACAGGATAATATGGGCGGGTAGCTCTTCAGGCATTTACAAAGCCAAAGAAGGATACTCACTTTTAAAACTCAGTCGAGCTGCAATCTATCCTAATATACCGATTAGCCTATGCTGGAATAACATTGGTTTTCCTAAAGCTGGTATCTTCTCATGGGCAGCTTTCCAAAAAAGAATTCTTACCTCAGACTGGTTCTCAAAATTAGGTTTCCTGGGTCCATCGAGATGTCCTCTATGCGAATCTGAGGAAGAAAATGCGGATCACCTGCTTCTCAATTGCAGTTTCAGTCAGAGATGTTGGGATTGGCTTTGCTCAAGCCTTGGATGGCTGACGCCGAGACCTAGGGACATTTCAGAATGGCTGCTTAGCTGGCAACCTCCTCACACAAAGGATATATATCACTCAGTGTGGTTAATTTCCCCGGCAATCCTCATTTGGGAAATATGGAAGGAGAGAAACAGGCGGATCTTCAAAGAATCAAAATTGAGGGTAGAATCCCTTCTAAATAAGATCGAAGCAACAATTGTGGAAAAAATCAATAATAAACTTAGACATACACAGGAAAAGTCCATTAACTTATCCAGATGGGATGAGGTTCTTCGATCTAAATGGTTGGGTTTGATAATTCCCCCGTTTATTGGGAAAGGTGGGAAACAGGCTGAGATGGATAGGAAGCTAACAAAATGGGCACCTCCCCGAAAGGGCTGGGCTAAGCTAAACTTTGATGGCGCGTCCCGTGGGAACCCTGGTGTAGCAGGTATTGGGTGTGCTATCCATCAAGACAACGGAGATCTAATAGCTAGCATTAATAAGCCCATAGGTGTGGCTTCAAATAACATGGCTGAGTTTTTAGCATTGCGGGAGGGACTGATTATAGCTAAATCACTCAAGATTAAATATATGGAAATTGAAGGTGATTCGTCATTAACTATAAATGCGGTCAGGACTAGGGAAGTGTCTAACTGGAGATTGAAAACGGAATTAAAAAGAATTCTGGACTTGATCAAATACTTTGAGGAAACTTCGGTTAAACATATCTATCGGGAAGGTAACTCTATAGCTGACAAGTTAGCAAATCTAGGGGCAGATGGTAATTCGTCTGTCTTTAGGAAGGATACTCCCTCGGATTAAAACTTTGGCGTTGGCCATGTCAACATCTCACTTCACTCCTCTCCAAGTCCTCTCCGTGGCCCTCTTGTATATATTCTAGGATATACGGTCATGGTTTCCTTATTACAGCATTTTGGTAGTCTAAGTTTCAGATAAATATATATAGATATATATACAGATATATATATATATATATATATGATCACATATATATATATATGTATATATTTGTAGATTACCCCATATGGATTCGTTATATGGTGTACTCATATAAACACAAATATATACATATATATATATTCATATATATAGATATATGTATATATATTCAATCTTATTAATAGACATATATATATATACTCATATATATATATATATATATGTGTATGTGTGTGGGTGTAAAATAGATACTCATACACTTACACACTCACATATATACATATATATAAATACAGATATTATATATATATGAGTTTGTGTATACATGTACAAAAACTAACTCACAGATATCCTTATTCAAACCTTCATATATGATTGTATCATTCTCTCCTCACCTGAAAAGGGGTGTTTCGGGAGTGTTGCAAGGTGTTTTTGATTATTCATGTTCTGGCACATGCTGGTCTCCCCTCCAATGCATGTTATCTGTGTTTAGAATGCCCTGGGCAGCGTGGGTATAGTCTTCAATGGCAGATTTGATGTCTTTTATGACAAATTTGAGTCTGCCGTGCTATGTGTATTCAAGCTAAGGTTTTTTGGTTTTTTGTTGTCTGATATTTTTGATTCATTGCATCGATTGATAGCCCTGTGTTATATTGGGGACAGTTAGAACTGGTTTCTGTTACATTTATAGGGGTAAAGCAGTGGTATTGGACTTTTCTTGGTTTTAGTTAACAGTGGTGTTGCATATATATGAATATATATACAATCTAACAAATATACATATATATATATATATTCATATATATATATATGTGTATGTGTGTGGGTGTAAATAGATATTCATACAATTACACACACACATATATACATATATACAAATACAGATACTATATATATATGAGTATGTGTATATATGTTCAAAAATTAACTCATAGATATCCTTATTCAAACCTTCACATATGCTTGTATCATCCTCTCCTCTCCTGACCCTGTTTGTGGGTAAAGGGGTGTTTCAGGAGTGTTGCAAGGAGATTGGTTGATGCCGGTTATTCATGTTCTGGCACATGCAGGTTTCCACTCCATTGCATGTTATCTGTGTTTAGAATGCCCTGGGCAGCACGGGGTAGTCTTCAATATGGCAGATATGATGTCTTCTTATGACAATTTGTGTCTGCCAGGCTTTTTGTATTCATGCTAAGGTTTCTGGCTTTGTTTTCTGATATTCTTGATTCATTGCATCGGATGTGATTGATATTAGCCCTGTTTTATATAGGGGACAGATTGCACTGGTTTCTGTTGCAGTTATAGTGGTTTAAGATGTGGTATTGGACTTTTCTCTATCGGGTGAGGTTCTTTTGGGTTATTACTATCTTCTGCGAAATAATGGAATGTTTTTTTTTTTAGTGGTTTTGTGGAGGGAAGTTAAGATCAGCCCAGACTTAATCATTGTTTCAGATCTGTAGTAGGTCCTATTGAATTAGCCTCTGTACAGGTCCTTGTGTATAATCATGATCCTGGCAGAATCTATGCTAATCTCGCATTTTGACATTTAAATGTGCATACATAGGCATATGAATTTATTTATGCTTTGGAGTATCAGATGTCTGCTGTGTTAAAAGTGATTAAGGAACTGTTAGAAATTGATCCTTTCCATTAGTGTAGGCAGAATTGTAGCCTGGATAATCTCTTAAATTGAATCCTAAAAGGTTAAAATGGTTTCAAGCTAAGGGATATCCAGGCTACAATCCTCTTACATAATATAGAAAAGATGTTATTATTCATTGAATGATTTTTACAAATTATCATGTTTACTATGCTACTAACAGTTTGGCCAAGTAAGTTGCAATAAGGTTTTTGCAGATGCGGGATACAGGTCTTAAAGTTAAAGCTCGGAGTATTAGTGGATTCTCCATTTTTGTGCAGATGGGTCCATCCAGAAATTGGTGCAAGATTTTATGTACAAAAAGAAACTAAAATGTCTTATTAAGACAGTCATCTCCCTCAGATGAGGAATTGTAAAAATTTTTCAGTTGTTTTTGTTATCTGATCCCTTAAGGGATCTGGGCTAGACCGGAGGTTTTCTTATCTCCATTCTTTCCTACCGGTGCCCACACTGAATGGAGATGTAAAAAATTTACAAAAGAAATAAAATTTGGCTTCAGCCTTTTATTGATCAAAAAAAAAAATTAATCTAAGTTACTGATTCGGGTACAGATAGGGTACAGCTATGGATACGGATTTGCAAGTACGACAATTTTTTTCCCTGGGGTACGATTATGGGTACGTCCGTGCATATATATTATAATATTTAATATATTATAATATTACTAAGATACCATAATCATGGGCTAGGGTTAGGGTGCAGGGCTGGGTTTGAGATGGGTCCAGGCTTAGTCCGGTCTTGGTGTGTCATGGATTCGAACTCTTTGTGCCAGTTGCCGAAAATTTTTGTGTGTTTTGGTTTCCAATTCTGATCACTGAAAATATTTGTGCCCTTTCCTCTTTACATTTCTGATCTTTGTGTAGGAGTGTAGATTGCAAGTGTAGACGATTCATTTGCGTTTCCGTTTGCGATGACATTTTTTCTCTGTCTTTGTTTAGGTATATGGGTTTGTGATGACATTTTTCTTTGTCTTTGTTAAGGTATATGTGTATATGTAGACTATAGTAAAATATGTATTTTATTTATTTATTAATTTTAAATTTTTTTAAATTCATATATATAATATTATTATAATTTTATAATATAAAATATAATATAATATTATAATATTATAATATTCATCCCCGTACTCATAGCTGTATTCGTACTTGTACTGGTAACTTAGTAGTATTATAATAATATTATTATATACAATATAATATTATAATAATATTATTGTATATTATATATATGAATTTAAATAATTACTATTAACAAATAAAAAAATAAAAAAATATTTTTACTTTAGTCTACATGTACCAATATACCTAAACAAAGACAATGAAAAATGGCATCACAAATGGAAATGGAAATATCCTGCACAAAGATCAGAAACGAAACAGGAAAGGGCACAAAGATTTTCAGCGACTGGCACAATGAGTTCGATCTTGCTGTGCACCCAAGGCCGGACCGGATCCGGACCATCTCGAACTCAGCTTCTCACCATAACCCTAGGCCATGATTCTGGTATCTTAATATATAGCTTCTAACATCTATTTTCATTCTAGCTATTATTCTTAATACATGCATAATTAATTATATTAATAAGGATTCCTTTAATGCTTTATCCAACCAACCATCCCATTGTGAAGTGAAGGATGAAATACATGATAAGGAGGCAGCAACATTGAGTGCCCCATCAAGTATTCCGACCCCTAGGTGAGGCCAAGAGGTTGAATGATTGGGTGTTAATTCCATGCTCTTGGGCTTGATTGCAAAGGACATGCTCCCAACGCCTTATTTGATTCTCCGAGGGATTCCATAGTGTGGATTGGTTGTTAGGGAAAATCTTTAATTGAATCCCACATGGACATCATGTAATTTGCAATGGTGATGAAAGGATTAGGATTCTCCTTATAATATTATTGAATATATGTTTTCCAATCTTTCATGGATATTAGACAATCATCATCAATTATATTAGAAATGATGACTAACTTGGTTGCAAGATCTAAATCAATTTAAAGTTGTAATTTTGCATTTCTTAAATATACTTCATTCCTTATTTACTTAATTTGTGATTCTAGGGCAAAATATAGGAGTACCCCAATAGGGGACATTAAATTGAATAACCCAATAGGGGACACTAAATTTTTTGTATTAAGTATCATAGAATCACAAAGCTCATTTTTTGCTCATTTGAGTATCCATGTTACAAACTTATTACAAATACTAGCTCCTTTCAAGCAAACTTATTACAAGCAAACTTATTACAAGTACTAGCTCCTTTCGAGCACCAAACTAGAAACAACAATTGGAAGACCAAGGGTCACAACTTAGAAATCCACTTTAAACAATGTGACAAATACAACCAATGGAAGACCAAGAGTCACAACTTAGAATTCCACACAAAGGTGTCCCTCATGGGACTTGAACTTGGGTCTCCACATTGAGAACTCAATGCTTTAACCAACTAAGCTCAACCCCTTGGACGACACTAAATTGAATAACAAGATGTGGGTATGTATAAGATGACTCTCTAGGATGATAACTGCTATGGATTGCTGAAGATGTTTTCCTTGGTTATACATTAAATCATGAAGTGCACACAATCTACTTTCTACTCCTAATTTATTGGTGAATAATGAATCAGTTTGAGTGCACGCAGGGTCATTGATATTAAGATCAATGCCTATACATTGGTCAAAATCACAAGGACTGAGCTGTGCATAAACATACACCACATATATGATATCAAATAATTGAACATTCCTAGCAATCCATCCGCAAATTGGAAAGATTTATATGTAATAAATAAATGAACATAACAAGGCTTGCAATGTCTTAAAATGTTGTGACATTCATCAAATATATATTTCATTCATATCAATGAACTAGCAAGAGGAAACCATAAGCAAGAATGTCCCAAATATCTACAAATGGAATCATGGAGACATTTAACTATGTAAGGTTCGGCTACGGAGATAGCCACCCAAGATCTAGAGGCCTAGTAAAGTACAATATACTCAGCAAATCTATGACAAGAATAAATTGTATAGGTATCAAGAACGCAAACAGAATGGATGCACAATGTATGAGAAACCCTTGGTTACATAGGCCAAGGTGAGACATAGGCTAACATAAGAATATGGCAAGTTTCTTAATCTTATGATATGTGACATAAAGTGATAAGATAAGATAAGATAAGATAAGATGACATGATTCCTAGAGATTTCTAGAAAGATTCCTATGAGTACCCTAAGTAAGCTTAAATGATATGATGTGAAAGGGACTTAATAGTGGAGCTAGTTAGGTAATATCTCTATTCACATCAACACCCTCCCTTATGTGTAGTTTAAGGGGAATAGAAAAACATGCAACTACTAGGTCATGTTAGGTACCCATGTACTATTGTAGTCTCACAAACGAAGAAAAGGAAAACATTAAGTGGGACAAAACTCCATCCCAAAAGAGAGAAAAAAAAAGAAAATGCTCTCAAAAGGATGAGAAGGATAAAACCTCATGTGAGGAAAAAAAGAGAGAATAAAGAGGGAAGATCAAATGACCCCCCTAAATGTATTATCTCTTGCATTGATGGTGGATGCTCGACATGAAACACTGAAGATGGTCCAATATTGCCAAACAACATTCCTCCCCTTAGGAAGAAATAGAGCCAATGTTGTTCCAAAAAAATGCCAAACTGTGACAGAGACTGATATAAAGAATCATGTATCACTATTGAAGATGTCAACATGTATTTTAGCAAGTTGAAACTGTCAACTAATAAATATTTGTAGAATTTGTTGATAAATTTTACACTACAATAGGAATAAGACCAAAACCAAGGAGAGACTTGCATGATTATCAGCTAGATACTCTCAAATTAAAAATTGGTACATCCCGATCTCAACTAGAGATAGGTACCAAGTTTCTAGATGTAGAATCTAAACTTAAGAACATCGGGAGATCGCTTCCATAATAGGAGTGTCTATATGGTATCCAATACATCACAACGAAATGCATGGGTAACCAGCCATTGCATTCCATGTGTATATAGGAATTGACACTTGATACATAGATCAATTGAAAAAAGAATTCAATGTGATAGAGTACATTGTAGTGACAAGATTGTGGCACTTTATTTTAGTGCGTTTACAACATAGCTTTTACATATAGGAGATGGATGAAAACAATGATGCAAAACTAAGAACACTAGTGAAAAAGACATGGAGAAATTTGCCCTGAAGAAGATGGTTGTTGAAGATGCCGTTTGGTTGGGATGTTGCCATAATGGCAAGAGCAACTGGTCCTTGTTGGCTGCCGGCTGGAGCAATTGATGGATGGTGTAGGGCTCAATAGGTAGGCAATTTGTTTTCCTAGGTTTGCTTATTAATGTGAAATTTGTGTTCAAAAAACTTAATTTAAAATTTAATTAAAATGTTATTATTAAATTTTTTAATAAAAATAATAAAGAATTTTTTGATAAGTAGGAGGTATTTTCCACAAGAAGTCAAATTATGATATTGCTATTGGGATTTTTTTACACATCAAGTCAAATTATGATATTGCTGTCAGGATTTTTTTTTTTTACACAGCAAGTCAAATTATGATATTGCTAGTAAGGTATTTTACATAGTTGAATCTTGATAACAATATCATAAAGAATTTTTTTTTAATTTGAAAAAAAAACTTTATTAAAAGCATTAACAAGGTTTTTTATTTATATTTTGAAAACTTCAATGAAAATTTACTAAAGAAGAAATTTAGTGAAAAGTTTTATTAAAACTTAAAAGCCTTGATATAAACATTATTTAAAGTTTCATTTATTAAAAATATTAAAAAAATTAATAATTTTTTATTTATTTAAAAGTTAAAAAAAACATCAACAAATTTTTTGTTTAAAATATTAAAAACAAAATTAAGAAAAACAAATACCTGAGGGGCTGAAGCTTCCCCATATTACGGAAAGTAATTGGTAAAAAACTTGATTGATATTATTTATAGAAGCTGAAGCTTATAAAGAATCATAGAATTACGAAAAGGAGTAAGTTTCTAAAAAGAAAAAGAAACCACTGAAAGATCGAAAACACGATCTTACCTAATTATTTACATAAAATACATTATTGACCATTAATAAATTATATACTAAAGTATTATTCTAATACCCTCCCTTAATGGTCAATCCTGTCAACAACACCAAGCTGCCCCGTGAATTTAGCAAACTTATTTGAACTGAGAGACTTGGTGAGGATGTCTGTAGTCTGATCCGCAGTTGGAACATATTGCAATTGAATTGAGTCGTCTTCAACAAGCTTTCTGTTGAAGTGACAATGAGTTTCCACGTGCTTGGTTCTTTCATGGAAGACGGGATTCTTGGCAAGTTTGAGCACTCCTTGATTGTCACAGAACAAGGGAGTTAGACCTTCTTGAGATATCTGCATATCCGCAAGCATCCGGCAAAGCCAAACTGCCTCACATGCTGCCTTAATTGCTCCTCGATACTTTGCTTCTGTTGAGGAGAGAGCCACCGCCTGCTGCTTTTTACTAATCCATGTGACTGCACCAGATCCCAAACTGAACACATATTCAGATGTTGATTTCCTATCATCAACCGAACCTGCCCAATCTGAATTTGTGAAACCACCAAGTCTAGGATTGTGTCTCCTAGTGTAAAGAAGTTCATAATTAGAGGTGCCCTTCACATAACGCAGCACACGCTTCGCTGCTACCCAATGATCAGCCTTGGGGGCTGTCATGAAGCGTGAAATGTAGCTCACTGCAACACTGAGATCAGGTCTAGTGGAAGTGAGATAGATGAGACTACCGACTAGTTTCTTGAATTGTGTTTCATCTACAGGAGGAGAATCAAACTTGGCTGACAACTTTAGTCTTGTCTCCATAGGCGTGGAAGCAGGTTTACAATCCTGCATTTGAAACCTATCAAGCAAGTTCCTGGCATACTTAGACGGAGAAATAAAAATGCTACCATCAGTCTGCCAAACCTCAACACCTAAACAATAATGGAGAAGCCCCAAATTTGTCATATCAAATGCCTTGCATAGGTCTTGTTTGATTTCTGCAATCAAATGTGCTGAACTGCCAATAATGATCAAGTCATCCATATAGACAATAGGAAAGAGATTATCATCACCAGAGCCTTTGATATATAGATTACTGTAAGAAGGACTATGCTGAAACCCATGAGCAACCAAGTACTAATCAATCTTGATGTACCATGCTCAAGGAGCCTGTTTGAGTCCATAGAGTGCTTTCTTGAGTCTACATACTTGATGTTCTTTGCCAGCGACCTTGAAACCAGGAGGTTGCGTCATGTAGACTTCTTCCTGCAACTCACCATTGAGGAAGACACTCTTAACATCCATCTGATGGACTTTCCATCCAAACTGAGCTGCAATAGCGAGAAGAAGACGAATGGTACTCATCTTGGCAATAGGAGCAAAGGTCTCCTCATAATTAATGCCCTCTCGCTGTGTGAATCCTCGAGCCACCAATTTGGCCTTGTATTTATCTAAGGTACCATCTGCATGATACTTGACCTTATACACCCATTTGCAGCTAATGGGCTTCTTCCCTGGAGGAAGATCAGAGAGAACCTAGGTGTTGTTCTTCAGAAGGCTTTGGTATTCAACATCCATTGCATGTTCCCACTCTGGGATCCCTTTTGCCTCTGTATAGGTATGAGGCTCATAAATGCTATGGGTGTTGGTCATGAGAGCAAAGTTAACAGTATTTGCTGCTTGCCCTTATTTCTGGAAGATCTACCCTCAGTGAGCTCATCGGGATGAAGATCACTGATGGTCTTAGCCCACCACTTAGGCTAGAGAGTAGAAGTGCCAACATCAGATGCAGGAGGAATAATTGGAACTGGAGGTCGAATAGGAATAGGTGGAAGATTAGCATCATTTGGAGGAAATTTAGGTAGTGCATCATCAAATTAAGAATTTGCATCATCCCTCCCATCAGGTGAACCGAATGGAAGATGGACACCCAAATCAGAAGCCTTCAAAGGCTGATCCTGAGAATGCTGCTCAGACGAGGAAAGCTGAAAAGGTCCTCATTCTTCATCAAAGACAACATAACGATTGAAGATCAGACGATTAGTGTTTATATTGATTAGTTGGTAAGCCTTGTGGTTGTCACTGTATCCCGTAAACATAAGCTTTTGACTCTTGGAATCCAACTTGGAGCACTTGGCATCTGGAATTCAGACATATGCTAAAGAGCCAAAAACTTTCAGATGGCTGATCTTGGGTTTGTGACCAGTTCGGGTTTCTTCAGGAGTCTTCCCCTTAACATGTCTGGGAGACCTATTAAGGAGATAGACTGTAGTAAACACTGCTTCTGCCCAATATTTCTTAGGAACATTTCTGTGTTCTAGCATTGACCTAGCCATTTCTGTAATGGTGTGGTTGCGACGTTCTACAACACCATTTTGTTGAGGGGTGTAGGATGTAGTTAGCTGACATTTTATGCCATGTGTGTCACAAAAAATGGAGAAAGCAGTAGAACAAAAATTCCCCCCATTATCAGACCTAAGAGTAATTATAGAACAACCGGACTCTTTTTCTATAAAGGCCTTAAATTTCTGAAATACAAGAAACACATGATTTCTATCTAAGAAAGTACACCCACATTTTATGATTGAAGTCATCAACAAAAAGTAAGAAATACCTGCACCCAGTAACAGAAGGAGTATTCATTGGACCACATACATCAACGTGGATCAACTGTAGCACCTTTGAGGCTCGCCATGAGTCACCATCCTTGAATGGTGTCCTGTGCTGCTTCCCAGCCTGACAAGCTTCACAAACTCGTTGATTCGAAGTTTGAATTTCAAGTAGGCCATGTACTAAATCTTCTCGAACAAGTTGAGCAAGGTAATGAATATTTAGGTGACCATATCGTTGATGCCATAGATTGGTGATAGAGGATGATTTAGCTGCGAAGGCATGCTTAAGAGAATCACCTGTATCCACAAGTCTGTGAAGACCATGATCCTCAATGCCAACAGCTACAGTAGTGCGTGTCGCACGATCAACAATCGAACACTTGTGTGTACTAAAGATGACATGAAGTTGAGGAGAATGCCGCATGATCTAACTCACTGAGAGTAGGTTTAGTTCCATGCCAGGAATGTAGTATACATTGAGGAATATGAGATTCCTCCCACCAGATTGTATCTGAACGTTGCCCTTGCTGACAATGGTATACTCTTCACCTCCTCTAAAAATAACTGAAGCAGTATAGGGAGAGAATTCTATAAACCAATCACGCCTGTGAGTGAAATGCTGAGAAGCACTAGAATCTATATACCAAGCAGAATATTTCACATGGTCTGCAGGTCTTTTAGCCATGAAGGTGTAAAGGGCAGACTCTTTCTACTCTGTGTGCTCAACAACATTGGCTTTAGGCTGAGATCCCCCTTGCTTCCGTTGTTCGGAAGCTATTCGATTGCGACAATCCTTGATCATATGGCCATATTTGTGACAATAATTGCACTGAACCTTTTTCTTCTTTGAACCGTCCTGAGATTTTCCCTTCTGCTGAGATGACTGACCTTTGCCTTTATCCTTGTGAAAGGATTTGGCTGCAAAGGCTTGTTTTGAGGAGGACGTTGTGGCACCGCTACCAAACTATTGTTTCCAATGATCTTGTTAATGATATATAGCTTCAATCGAATCCTTTTGGCAGACATAAATGATTAAGTGGCCTATCGACCATAGGCATTTATGTGCATCAATTTAAATAATATATATATCCTTGCTGACTTCCATATTTTATATTGGCAAGCATTTTGTTAATAAAATCATAACTAATTACACCCGCCACCTTGAAAGAGGTGTTAAGTGATAATGAAATCGATCTTTGTTATGTGACGTGTTGGTTAATATTATAGCCGACCATTGGAAAAGATGTGTTGGTTGGATGCACACATGAATGTATATATATCTAGTTATGTCTCCCTCTCTCATCAAGCATCAAACATGTTCACCACAAGCAGATCGATTCATACGCAACAGTCCGTGTTTTATCTTCAGCATTTCTATAATCATCTACAGCAGACTGGAGATCATTCATAGCAGATTGGATATCACATTCAGCAGTTCATATTCCATCTAGTGAGAATTGCATCATTCATCTAAGCTTCAAGGAGTGAAGCACATTTTGTAATAGACATCTTGCTATCTTATCTAATATAATAAAAGGATAATTGTTGCTGGGTTTTTTCACCTTCAAGTGGAAGGTTTTCCTAGGGTATTTTGGTGTTGTTAAATTCACTTAATTACTATCAATCTGATCTAAACTTAACATGGTATCAGAGCCACGGTGAAGTAGATTGTGATCAGATTTCCCTATAACAGCGAAGTTCTCTTTCATCTCTCACTTTCTAGAAGGAACATCAAAGCCTCGAAAATGGTGGAACGGTCTTAAAGTCGAGGATAGACTTGAAGGTGCATCAAACTTCACTTCGTGGAAGTTTAGAGTGCTTATTGCACTTGAAGAAAATGATCTTGATCAGTTTGTGGAGGAAAAGGACCTATCCGATGTTTGCCTCATACGGTAAACAATTAAATGCAGAAATGCATAGAACATAATGGAAATATATTAAATAACCAGTTTCTGTATTCATTCAGCAGTCCATGTACATCAAGTGCTTATAACATTACATCAGACACGACTATCATGATGATACTAAGAAGGAATGGTATGCAATATATAATACTTGAAGGGGTGCGACCAACCGTCACGTCCAACTGCCCTTCGGGACGACTAACTAACTGATTGTCATAACTCATTATTACCGACGACAACATAAACATAATATGACAACATAACATAATGATTATTCCCGACAACATCATCCCCCCCAAGAAAAGAAGTCTCCGGACGACTTAATACAAAATAGAGATGATATTAAACAAAACCAAGGTAGAGAACTGCAGGAACTGCTAATGCTAGTCGAGCGTGGAACTCATACACTTGCTGTGTCCTCGCCTGAAAACCCTTTTCTTTTACCATCCGATGCTCAAGTGCGTCCTTTGACATCATAGTCCTCCTATGCCTAACCCAAACTTGTTTGGAAAACACGCTTTTCAGTCTCAGCCTCCACCAACTGCTACTCAAATGATAGTGTCTCCCTAGCCAATTTGTCCTCGATAGCCACCCGCGCTGCCCTCTCGGCATCCAACTCCTGGGTACGTTGAGCTAAGTCTCACGCTAGTACTGCCTCCAACCTGGTGGTCAGCTCCTCCTGAGCCCTCTGTGCATCCACCAAGGCAACCTCTTGTCCAACCGAGACATATTCCGAGTTCCTCAAAGCGTACCATTCATGCCTGAAATGGCCACAACCCTCGGGCACAAAGGCTAGGAGATGCCTCAAATCCTCCATCACACTCCCCAAAGATAACTGAACTGAATAACTCCCTGGTACTGTATGACTTCGCGTGCCTGCAATGCCTTCCCTCAGATTCTGTTTGTTCGCAACCTCCAAATCCATCTCCCGCTACGGCTTATGGCTTCCCTGCCAATGCTAGGCTTCAGGCTTCTTTCTCACAGTACGGGACAACCCAACACTTACCGTGTCTTCTCTGATGCCTTCGCCCAACTTAAAAAGTTTATTGTAGCTCAAAAATGAATTGGGGGTCTTGGGGCAGTGCCCCCAGTGGGGTCGAGGGGCAGCGCCCCCGCCACCAACACCAATTTAACACCTTCGGAACCACACGAAAGTCCATGGCGCACATCATTTTTGTGATATTTTAAGATGCCAAAACCCTTCTTCTCCACTCTAATATTTTCAGCGCACTAGCTCCAGACGTCATCGAATGATTTTTCAATCTGGTTGTCGTTTTTTTTTTTTTACGAATCCTCACCACCGTTTATTCCCTTTCACCCTCTTTAAACTGTCGCCGCTGTGCTCCTTCAGGCCCGCCACTTTCTCCTTCCAACTGCTAGTTGCCACTTCCTACCACTTCCTCCTTCCAACTACCCAGCTGCCACCACTTTCTGCTTCCAGCTTCCAGCGTTTCCCTTGCTCCTGTCGATCGGTAGTACGGTGTATGGCGGGGTGCAGTGTACTTGGCGTGCTGGTGTGCGGTGTGTAATCTCCTTCCTCCGCGATTTCGTTTTGTTTGCCTTGTGATTTTTTCCTTGCCTGCGTTGGAATTTTCTCTTTGGCGCTGCGGTTTATTGCATAGTGACCCCGCGGTGCCACTGGCGTGGCCCCACCGTACGGTGTCTCCGCTTCGTTCTATTTGTTGTCTAAGATTCAACGCTCTTTGTGCCACTTCCCATTCGTCACTTTGTATCTTTTTATTTTTGTCCTTATTTAGTATATTTGGCATAAATCACTTCCGTACATAGCAAGCACACACCATGTACACAAAAAAAAACTTTTTATTATTTTCCCTTTCGGCCCCAATTTATGTCAACATTGTGCCGGGATTATTACAGGGTTCAATTTCCCCTTCGCCTCTTGCCATCACACTCTGCGTCCGACAACGATTGTTCCGTTTGCGCGATGTTGGCCTTTGGGTTAATCTCACTGACAGGTAGGCCCATCATGTCCGTACGCCATCCGCACCTTCCTTTCCCGAGTATGTCTAGGCAACGATGCCAAATGTTTGCCTCATACGGTAAACGATTAAATGCAGAAAGTAAATGCACAGAACATAATGGAAATATATTAAATAACCAGTTTCTATATTCATTCAGCAGTCCATGTACATCAAGTGCTTATAACATTACATCAGACACGACTATCATGATGATACTAAGAAAGAACGGTATGCAATATATAATACCCAAAGGGGTGCGACCAATCGTCGCGTCCAACTGCCCTTCGAGACGACTAACTAACTGACTGCTGTAACTCATTATTACCGACGACAACATAAACATAATATGACAACATAACATAATGATTATTCCTGGCAACATCCGAGCCAGAAGATCAAGAGGAGAAACTTCAATTCATGAAGAATGCCATAAAAGCGAAAAAGATATTGATTGACTCCATGAGGGATCACTTAGTGCCTCTCATTTCCAAGATGACAACTGCAAGAGACATGTTCAAGACCTTGGAAGGCCTTTATGAGATCAACAACACAAGTAGGGCTCTTACATTCAGGCAACAACTTCATCAAGTCAAGATGGCGAAAGGAGAATCAGTCATGTCATTCTTCATGAAGATCTCATAATTGAGGGATCAACTAAGGGCTATTGGAGATTTAGTGGTTGATAAAGATCTTGTCATGTTGGTATTGAATGGCCTTCCTCATTCTTGGGAGCCATTTATTCAAAGTATAAGTGGGAGATCCAAATTGCCTAAGTTTGTGTCATAACCCCTCTTTGGACATTGGATTATTGTGATTAAATAAATACGATAATTAAAACATTTATTAATTAACATTTAATAATATGGGAAAATCGTCTCATTTATGAGACTTCACAATTTTCCTCTAAAGTGAGAGGGTTGTCATAACCCCACATCCTGGTGATGTAATCAATAATAGATTTTGTGATTCTTCATCATAATAATAAATTATCATTTATTATGTAATTAATAATATTAATAGTAATATTAATCATTCATTAATATAAAAATAATATTAATATTATAATAAGACTGTCATATCCCCTCCTTGATTGCTATATGTATCCGAAAAGAAGCAATTATTATTAATAATTAATATAATAATTAAACAACAAATGATTACTTGAGATTTATTTATTTATTAAATATTATTATTTAATTAATATTTTTCTAATAATATTCTTAAAATTTTATTATTTGATTAATATTTAATAGTTTTGGAGAATTTCCTTTGTTATCTTTTGGTATTACCGACTATGGGAATTCTACAATAAATGATTCCTCACTGCCGGCAAAGTATCGAGCTATGCCAAATACCAAAACTCCTTCCGTATACCACCACCAAAGATTCATCCGATGAAGACCCGTCACATACATGGCTGGAGGAAACCGGCTAAGCATCGATCGACATACATATGTGAAGGTCCGATACCGAGTTAGTATCGATAGGGAACAATGATTATGGATAAATACATTGTAATCACCAGAAGACCAATTAACGTGGCATGGAGGAAGGTTAATAATAATCCGAGCAAGTCATATAAGCTATCTAATCGATAAATAAACTCATCAATATAATGCAACGTCAGTATTACCAAACATAATATTGTTATGAAGAAACGTAATGTTAATGAAGTGCGTGCGATTACGGAAGGAACATGCCCATTCCAAACAATGGTTGCAACTGTCCGATAACCACAAGTTATATGATATGAATCGAGGGCATTTGGTCTGGAGGGAATATTTTACTTTCAGTATGGGATCTGCTCGATTGAGCATAGCCTGTTGGCATCAAAACGGGCTGCATACATTAAAAGTGACATTAAGAACAGCACCAACATTTGTGTACTTTTCAAAGGTTAGATCAGAAACTGGTAGCCTTCCCTAATTATCCATTCCTGATTTCAAGCACTCAATAGAAAGGCTAAACATCCCAAGAGCATCAAACCCACTAATTCCTCAGCCCGCCTGTATGCACGATAGCACTCCAAGTCATCGCAGATAAGAGTGAAGGTAATTCAGGTTCTGAAATAGAACGCACAGGTAAGTTACGCTAAACTCTAAGCAAACGAGATATTAATGGCACAGTAGGACGATATGGATTCAAACATAAGAAATAATAATCAGTTATATTATATCAAGAAAATATATATATATATCATTAAGCAAATTCCAATTAATAAGTTTAAATAGGATTATGTTATCAAACAAATATCAATTAAGGAATAATATAAGGGTTATAAATATGGATACTGATATAATAACAAATATTAATACAATAAATATAATTAATGTAGTATCTTTTAGTAACGACTCTATAATAATATATAATAATTCATAAAACTGGTAATTTAATAAATGTAAATGATTTATAAATGAATCAGAATAAGATTAAATTATCTAGTACTTGGTCGACTAAAGAAAGAATGTCTCAGATTTGTTTTCATGTTAAGATAGCCTTGACTCTTGATCAAGTTAGTTTAAGTTGTAAGCACTTGAAAGTAGATTAATTATGGTTTAGTTAGACCAAATCCTAGTAGGGGACATTACAGTTTGATCGTCTTTGTGTGGATTGCATCCAAGAAGAATCTAGATTGGCTGCCAGGGGAATTGTCAAAGGTTCTCAAAATGAAGACACTCATGTTCTTGCCACTCAATCTACCAAGAAAGGAAGAAATTGGAAGAAAGGCAACTTCAAGAGGAATAGAGATCAAAGATCAGATTCTGCACCTGATTCAAAGAAGAAGAAGAAAGACCTCTCTCACATTTAGTGCTTTAGATGTGACAAATTTGGTCGCTATGCAAGAGATTGTTTGACAAGGCCTAAGCAACAAATGGCAAACATTAATGAAGTCTCAACTCAAAAGGAAGCAGAAGACAACTCTAATGGATTTCTCTTCATATCTGCCCTATCAAGTAATGTTCCCACAGATAGTGACACTTGGCTAATTGATAGTGGAGCCTCTCAACACATCACAGGCTATTGAGAACATCTTTCGGATTTGGTGGAAAGGGAGTCTAATCTCCTAGTAATCGTTGGAGACGATGCACACTATTCAGTGAAAGGATTTGGTGCTACTTCACTCAACCTAGAATCTGGAATTTCTCTTCATCTAAGTGATGTCTTATTTGTGCCAGGAATCAAGAGAAATCTTGTGTCTATTTCAGCCTTGGAGGATAAAGGTTATCAAATAGAATTTTCTAAAGGGAGAGTTCTTGCATGGGCAAAGAACTCCAGCATCAAGACTGATCGGGAATCGACATGAGAGTTTGTATAAGCTCTCCACTCATCCAATTCAAGCTCTTCTACATGATTCTTTCTGTTCCAATGAACTATGGTATAGAAGACTTGGGCATCTACATTTTAGGGCTCTTCCATCATTGGGGAAGATGGTTAAAGGTATTCCTAAACTTAGTCATGTACATGATGGTACTTGTAAAGGTTGTGCTATGGGTAAAAACATTAAGAGTACATTTCATAGCAGTGATAGTAGGGCAAAAGAAATTTTAGATCTTGTACATCCGATTTATGTGGTCCAATGTCAATTGCATCCCTAAGTGGATTTTTGTATTATGTAACTTTCATAGATGACTACTCTAGGAAGACTTGGATTTATTTCTTAAGGTCTAAAGAGTCTGATGAAGTCCTAGATAGATTTAAAGAGTTTAAGGCCCAAGTAGAAAACTTATCTAGAAAGAGAATTAAAGATTTAAGGTCTGATAATGGAGGTGAATACACCTTTGGTAGCTTTCGTGATTCCTTTATTGAGGCAAGGATCAAGAGGGAGTTTTGTGTCCCTTACAACCGACAACAAAATGGGGTTGTAGAAAGAAAGAACAAATCCATTGTTGAAGCTACAAAAGACATGATCTATGATCAAGACCTTCAAACCTTTCTTTGGGTAGAAGCTTCTAGAACAACAGTGTATGTTCAGAACAAATAACCTCACTGGATATTGTAGAATTTGACTCCAGAAGAAGCCTTTTCAGGGATTAAGCTTGATGTCAGTCCCTTGAGGATCTTTGGTTGTTCAGTGTATGTTCATATACCTAAAGACAAAAGAACTAAATTGGAACTTTCTAGCAAGAGAGGAATATTTGTGGGCTATGGTGAAACCTCTAAAGCCTACCAAATTTACATTCCCGGTTAGAAGCAAATAGAAGTGAGAAAAGATGTTAGATTTGAAGAAGATGTTGCATCCAGAAAATCTAAAGGTTCATGCATGGAGATAGTTGATGAAGATCATGAGACTCCTCAAGACATGGACATTGATCATACCTTTTACTGAACGTGTAGTAGATGATGATCCAATTGAACCTTTGGATCCTATTGATGGGCCTAGAGATATTGTTGTGAATCGAAAGAGACCTCTTTGGGCAAGGAACACTATGTAGAAGGCAGAAAAGTTCGTGGCTCCTAGAGGCACATTCAGAGAAAGTAAAAAACCACAAAGATTCTCTAGCTATGTTGCATTGATGTGTAATCTTATTGAGACTAAACCTTCTAGTGTTTAGAAATCCTTAAAGCAACAAGTATGGAAAGATGCCATGGATGAAGAATATCAATCCATTATCAAGAATGATGTTTGGGATATTGTACCTAGACCTGAAGGAAAGTTTGTTGTATCTTCCAAGTGGCTATACAAAATTAAGCATGCAGTTGATGGAAGCATTGAGAAGTACAAGGCTAGATTTGTGGCTCGTGGTTTCTCTTAGAAAGAAGGAATAGACTATGAAGAAACATTTGCTCCAGTTGCTCGCTATACTTCCATTAGGACTATCGTTGCCATTGCAGCAGCTAAGGGATGGAAGCTACATCAGATGGATGTGAAGACAACTTTTCTCAATGGTGTAATTGAGGAAGAGGTCTACATTGAGCAATCTAAAGGGTTCATAATTCATGGGAAAGAGTCTCATGTATGCAAATTGAAGAAAGCATTATATGGTCTTAAGCAGGCTCCTTGTGCATGGTATGAAAGGATTGACAAATACTTGGTGAGTTTGGGTTTCTGCAAGAATGATGCTGACCAAAATCTTTTCTTCAAGGTATTCAATGGTGAAGTTTTAATCTTGGTTCTATATGTTGATGACTTATTTCTTATTGGGGAAGATCATCTCATCCTTAGATGCAAGAAGGAGTTGACTTCAAAATTTGAGATGAACAACCTAGGACTCATGCATTTCTTTCTAGGTTTGGAAGTATGGCAGAGGCCTAATGAGATTATCCCGAGTCAAGGAAAATACACCACTGACATCTTGAAGAGATTTGGAATGTTAGATTGCAAGTCTATGTCTACACCGATGGAGACTAACTTGAAGAAATTGAGGGAATCTGCAGCTAGTTGAGATCTTGTGGATCTTACTATGTACAGGTAGTTGATTGGATCCTTGATGTATCTAGTCAACACTAGACTGGATATTTGCGATGCAGTGAGTGCACTTAGTTCATGTGTGAACCAAGGCAGATACATCTAGTTGTAGCCAAGCATATCTTGAGATACTTGCGTGGCACAGTTGGATATGGCTTGAAATATTCTTCCAGTGTGGACCTGAATCTGCAAGGCTATTCTGATTTTGATTGGGTAGGGAGTGTTATGGATTGGAAGGGCACCTCTGGTTGTTGTTTCAGTTTGGGATCTACTATGATTTCCTGGTGTAGCAGGAAGCAATCTTTAGTGGCACTGAGCATTGCAGAGGCAGAATACATTGCAACATGTGTGGCAACTCACGAAGCAGTGTGGCTTCGAAAGCTTCTTGAAGGATTGTTTGGGCAATTGTTGGAGCCTACAATTATTCATTGTGATAACCAAAGCTCTGTGAAGGTATCTGTCAATCCAGTATTCCATGACAAAACAAAACATGTTAAGATCCAATACCACTACATCAGAGATATGGTACAGAGGAATGCTGTATAGTTGAGATACATTTGTATTGAGGAACAGATGGTTGACATTCTCACCAAGCCCCTTGCCAAAGTGAAGTTTGTGCATTTTTTTAGACAAGCTTGGAGTTGTGGAAAATGAAGCACTTGCTGAGAGGGAGTCTTAGCATCAGTAATTTCTTGAGATGTACTTTAATGCATTCTTCTCTATGAGAGAGAAGTTTGAGATGCAAGCCCTTGTTAATGCATTCTTCTCTGTGAGAGAGAAGTTTGAAGTGCAAGCCCTTGTTAATGCATTCTTCTCTGTGAGAAAAGTTTAAGGTGAAAGCCCTTGTTCCACCCTCTGGGAGTAAGCATGGTGGATGTCATGTGAGAGAATCCTTGACTTAGCACTTGTGTTTATTTACCCTCTAGGAGTAGCCATGGTGAACGTCAAGATGAGATGACGACATCACGATGAGTGATTCTGTGATGAGCACTTGTGTTCATTTGCATTTCTATTCATGGGAGTAGCCATGATGGACCCATCCTCTGGGAGTAGCCATGGTGGATATCACTACAAAGATTGAGAAGGATTGCTCCCTAGCTAAGAGGGAGTGTTAATGATATATAGCTTCAGTTGAATCCTTCTGGCAGACATAAATGTCTAAGTGGCCTATCAACCTTAGACATTTATGTGCATCAATTTAAATAATATATATATCCTTGCCAACTTCCATATTTTATATTGGAAAGCGGTTTTTTAATAAAATCATAACTAATTACACCCGCCCCCTTGAAAGATGTGTTAAGTGATAATGAAATCGATCTTTGTTATGTGACGTGTTGGTTGGATGCACACATGACCAGATATATATCTACTTTGTCTCCCTCTCTCATCAAGCATCTAACAAGTTCACCACAAGCAAATCGATTCATACACAACAGTCCGTGTTTTATCTTCAGCAGTTCGATAATCATCTACAGTAGACTGAAGATCATTCATAACAGATTGGATATCGCATTCAGCAGTTCGTATTCCATTTAGTGAGATTTGCATCATTCATCTAAGCTTCAAGGAGTGAAGTAGATTTTGTAATAGACATCTTGCTATCTTATCTAATACAATAAAAGGATAATTGTTGTTGGGTTTTTTCACCTTCAAGTGGAAGGTTTTCCCGGGGTATTTTGGTGTGCTCCTTGTTCATTGTGTTAAATCCACTTAATTACTATCAGTCTGATCTAAACTTAACAAATCTTGGTGTAGAAGTTTGGTGCACAACTCTGAAAATTTCAGATCAACATTCGTAGACGTAATGTTGAGAGTCTCTATGAAGTGCTTGAGGATTTTGGTAGACTCTTCAGGGTTATTACTACCATATCCTCTTCTTTCATTTTCTGACCAATGGCTTCGAGCTGATCTCGAATGTCCTTAATCTTCGTGAGATGCTCCTATAAGGACATGCGCTCATCCATCATGATGGAGAACAATTGGTTCTTCAGGAAGAATGCTTGGCTTTTGTCGGATGTCTCATACAACTCCTTCAGATACTTCCAAATTTCTAAGGCTGATTTTGCCAAAAGGAATCTGAGGTAACTGGTCATCTGTGACAGAGAGCTTAAGGAGCTTGATAGCTTCGCAATTGCGATCATCAAACTCTTGATCTAATCCGGTTGCAGAAGGACGAGATTCTTTTCCCAAAACTAGATCATCAAGGCGGCGATATTTGAAGATTGTCAGCATGCGCTGCTTCTAGGCGTTATAATTCTTGCCATTGAATATCTAGCTACCTTCCAACATTAAGTTGGTCAATGACACCATATTGCATGTTTCCCAATGCATGAAAAACGAGAGAATCTGAAAGGGTGTAAAAATGAAGATGAATCCCTATGCAAAAATAAAGGTAGAATTAGGTACATGCACAATTTTTGAGTCAGATCTGTTGGCACAAAAACTGAGGCACAAAAAATGATGCACCCAAAATAATCTGAAGGCAACCTAGTTCAAATCTCGAAAAACCTACAAAAATTCTACAATTGAAAAATTTTTCCAACTTGAAATGAAGGGTGCAAACCCTAGCTGAAAATCCAGAATTCTAGGTGACCAAAAACTGTGAGTTTTGAAGAATGCAGAGACCAAAGATTGACTTCGCACGCAGAAAAAATGAAGACCAACGAAGATACCTGTATAAGAAAACCGCAAAAAAAAATTCCCGTTGCAGATTTAAAACTAAAGAAATCGCGCAATCAAAAGAGCATGAAAAAACACAGGAAACTATCGTTGCGTGAGCAGAAAGGCACGAAATCGCAAACAAGTCACAGAAAAATGAAGTCACACAGAGCTCTTGTCGCGATTTAAAGTCACACAAGAAAAACAAATTGCAGGCCGTCACTAGTAAAAAATTCCGCGTCACATGAAATGGAAGAAGGGCCTATAACAGAACAACTGTGCGTCGCGATTGTAAAAAATCGCACAGAGAGAGATGGAGATTGTGGAGCCAACCAGACACAGGTCGAGGGAAAAAACGCAGCACAAACACGAAAAAACCCTTCAAAACAACAAAGATTACAGGTTGCGCATGTGGAGAAGACAAAAAAAGATTTGTTTCAAAATCTAAAAATTTCATTTGAAATTTTTGAAACAAAAACTTTAAACCGGGCTTTGATACCATATTACGAAAAGTAATTGGTAAAAAAGTTGATTAATATTATTTACAGAAGCCAAAGCTTATAAAGAATCAAAGAATTACAAAAAGGAGCAAGTTTCTAAAAAGAAACTGCTGAAAGATTGGAAACACGATCTTACCTAATTATTTACATAAAATACACTATTGACCATTAATAAATTATATACTAATGTATTGTTATATCACCCCACATCCATAGATTTATTTTAAAAACTTTTAAAACATAGAAAGGATAGGTAGTATGTCCCATTGAAGGGGTGCAAGGCTCGAGTCCTATGGCTTGCTGTACCTTGCCTATGGGTACATGTCTCTTGTAAGGGTAATTTTTTTTAAACCTTTTAAATTTAGATTTTAATAACCATTTTTTTTTAATTTAAATATGAATTAAACTAAGCATTTTTTTTTAATAAACCAAAGCTATGATTGTACTTGTGCAGCGCATGTGTTAGTGCATTTATTGTAGAATATTTTGCAAAATATTCCCATTGATTGTGTAGTCCGTATGATAGAGGGGGTGGAATTTTTTTGATGGTTGTAGACAAAAGTGTTCGATTTTGATTATTTAACAATGGATCTATATTGATTTGGGCCTTCTAAGTGCGATGGAGGTGTTATTTTGAGCCAAAATGCTCCAAAGTGGCAGCTACCTCCCAGGTCTAACAACCACCTTCAATCTTTTAACCCTTGCAAATTTTGCCTCCAATGTCCAATTGGGACAAAACAAAAGGTAGATTTGACTTTCTTGTGCACTTTGGACACAATGGTGAGCTTATTTTAGATTAAACGAGCTCCCAAAATGCACTTGCAATACAGAGTTGAAAGAGGAACTCCCCAAAATATGGTATTTCTATCACACCTTTTAGATCATTCAAGGATGCAAGAGAAGAGCATTCTCAGTGCTTCAAGAAAATACAAGATCCCCATTCAAGATCTCCCAAAAGGCTAACCAAAAGCACTCAACTTGCTTTGATACCATGTAAGATTTGGCTTTGGAGATAGCCACTTGACATCTTAAGGCCTAACAAAAAGAAAAAGATACTTAAAAGATCAATATGACAATAATAAATTGTATTCCTATCAAGAATGCAAATAGAATGGATGTACAATGTATGAGAAACCCTTGGTTATATAGGCCAAGGTGAGACATAGGATAACATAAGATTATGACAAGTGTCTTAATCTTATGATATCCTAGAGATTTCTAGAAAGATTCCTATGAGTACCCTAAGTAAGCTTAAGTGATAAGATGTGAAAAGGACCTAATAGTGGAACTAGTTAGGTAATACCCCAATTCATACTAGAACAAACTACAATAATCATTTACAATATAAACCTTTTTGAAATTTACAAACATCTAATCTAATGGTTACTAGACTTGTAGGGATTGAAACCCTAGAAGCCCCTTTGGTTTGTATTTGCATGAAAATGTGAATTGACCGACCTTTTCAAAAAATGAATTGGCATGCACTCTGTTGATTGCCTTGCCACTTTGGAAAACGAGGAGGAATTAGTAGTCAATGGATGAGGCATGCAAAGCAAGCTTAGTTCCTGCAAATTTGCTGAATTGTTGACCTAAAGCTTGCATGGAAACAATTCGCATTTGAAACATAACCATCACATTAATGGTGACATGCCATTCCTCATCGTTTATTTCTTGAAGTACATTTAAATCTGTAGTTGTACCTATATATGCTGAAAAGTCATCAAGGTAAATAGATATAAAGGAGACCACAAGAACCTAAATCTATTACCAAAGTTCAACATAACACAATAGAGGAATGATTAAAGAAAACCAATAACATTAAATAATAATCTAAATTATATCAAGTTATTGATGTAAAACGCTGATCCTCCTTTGTCCTCTTTCTTGCTAGTAATGGCTCTCAAATTTGCAAAACCTGCAGAATAATGGCACAAGAATTCAAAGATTGTGGTCCTTGATATTGAAAATTGATGCTGAATTTATAGATTCTAGATATCATAGTTACAAGACTTGTAGAGTCTTGCCAAGACTCGGCAAGTCCTGAGGTGGGTTACCTTTGTCGAGGCCAGAGGACCCTGGACTCGGACTCGACCGAGTCTGGTCAGGTTTGTGCAAACTCGCCGAGTCTTGGGCCCTGGACTCTACCGCCCGGGCAACACAAAAAAAACAAAAAAAATTAATGTGTTTGTTTTAAGTCAAACAAAAGGTAAATATATTTTGACTCACCCTAAAAAGTCATTTTTCTTGTTTGCAAACACAAGGAGAGAAAAAGAGGGTTTTGAGCAAAAAAATAGAGGCATTGAAGAGCAGACCAATGGATAGATTGTAGAGGAGATTGCAATTGTTGATTGTTTGTGCAAGTTTGTAGCTTGCATTCAAGCATTTAAAGGTGCTAAAGAAGGATTTGGAAGAGGTTTCTAGCAAATTTAAAGAGGTAAGTTAAATTTTTTTGTTATTTTTTGATTTTCTTACTTTCATATTTCCATTTTTTTGTACATTTGTTTTGTTTTTGTTTTATTTTATATTGATGGAAAATATATGAAAGTTGAAGCCCTAGTTTTGTTTTTTCTTTCTATTATTTATTTTTAAGTTTTAATTTATTTAGAATAAGAGACATTATGCTGATTTTTTTCATTTATAATATATTGCAGCATAATGTCTCAGCCTTCCGGTAGTAGAAGTAGTGCCCCAAAGGCAACCCTAGTTACAAAGGATAAGGCTTGGAAACATGGCATCCCCGGTTCAAAAAAAGGAGAAGTAACATGTATTCATTACAAAACAAAATATAATTGGGGAGGTATTAACTGGTTGAAATATCACATTGCACAAATAGAATGCTATGATGCCAAACCATGCAAACTAGCACCCCCTGAGGCTATACGTGAAGTGCAAGCTCAATTAGAGGAATTTGAAGAGAAAAAAGAATTAAAAAGGAAGCAAATGGAAGAAATGGCAGCCATTGGTGGAGAGGCTTCTTCAAATCCTCGGCCTCCATTTCCTGCATCTGGAAGTAGTGGTAGTGCTAGTGTGAGAATTTGGGCCTCGTATTCGTAAAAATAAATCCACATTAGACTCACTTTTTGTTCTATGCACGACTCTGGGTGTCCAATAGCATGGGTTGGAATAAGAAGTATGATGCTGCAAAAATAGCAATTGGAGACTTTTGGTTCTACAACAACGTTCCATTTCATACAGCAAGGTATTCATTAGTATTTTGATTTCTATGTCTTAATTTATTTTCTTTTAAGAAATTGAGAATTTAAGAGTATGTCACATTCATTATTTTAATTTTTAAAGTTACAAGAAAAATTAATAGCTAATAGTAAATACTTATTCTGTTTATTTAATTTGTTTTAGGTCTCCATACTGGCAAATTATGGTAGATGCCATTACTGTTTGTGGTCAGGGGTTCAAAGCCCCTAATGATGAGGAGATAATAGGCCCTATTTTGAGTCAAAAGGTGGCTGATGTTAAAGCCAAAATTGCCAAGAAGTGTGAGATATGGAGGAGGAAGGGTTGCACCATCATGATTGATGGTTGGACCAACAAAAGAAATAAAACATTGCTGAATTTTTTTGTCTCCTCATCAAGTAATTGTACTTTGTATTTTGTAAAGTATATTTACTATTGATTTAGTGATTAAGTTTATTAATTTTTATTTTACTAAATCGTTTTTTTTTTCCTTCTTAGGTAGCACAATGTTCTTGAAGTCAATTGATCCTTCAAGGAATATAAAAAATGCTGAGTATCTCTGTGGGATGATGGAGGACGTGGGTGAGGAGAATGTGGTGCAAATAGTGACAGATAATGCAACAAATTATGTTGCTGTAGGTAAACTTCTTATGGAGAGGCACCCCACCTTGTTTTGGACCCCTTGTGCTGCTAATTGCATTGACCTCATATTGGAGGATCTTGGAAAAATTCCATGGATTAAAAAACGTGTAGAGACTAGAAGGAATATTTGTAAATACATATACAATCATACTTGGGTCCTCAACCTTATAAGAAATTCCACAAATAAGAAAGAGTTGGCTCGTCTAGGAATTATCCGATTCGCAACAAATTTTATCACGTTGCAATCCTTGCTTCAGTCCAAGGCCGGATTGAAATGCATGTTTGTAAGTGAGGAGTGGACAACATCATATGCAAAGACCACTGCGGGGATTGAGATGGCTGGTTGGGTTTTTGATGACCATAGCTTTTGGCAGCTGGCCAAGGAGATTGTGCGAGTAATTAACTGTTATATCTTTGTTCTCATTTCTATTTCATTTCCTTATTTTTATTCACACTTGTTTATGTAAAACTTAAAACTTAAAGCTTAATGTTTCAACTTGTGATAACAATTCATAGAGCCTCTTGTTTTTCTCCTATGAGTTGCTGATGGAGAGAAGTCCGCAATGGGCTACATTTATGAGGGAAATCGAAATTAATTAAATAATGAGATTATTTAATTAATATTAGAGAGAAAATAATTAATGATAAATTGATTATGGAATATGGAATTGGAAGAATAAAGGTCAACTTGGAAGAATGAAGATAAAATAATTAAGATTATTTAATTATCAAGGAGAACAATTAGTAAAATTGACATTCGCAAGCATAGACCAATTTTAGGTGTCTACAGTACCCTTAAGATGGACAATTGTTTTTGAGTGGAAAAATCCCCTTGGAGTAGTTGTGGCATCAAATTTGGCTGTTAATGGTGACTTGAGTCATGTAGAGAGACAAGAGGGAGTGAATAGTGAAAAATGCAGGTGTTTTGGGGATCAAATATCGTGATTACCTCATGACCAATACCATTTTTAGGGAGTTGTGGATCGGGAGTAGCTAGGAAGTCATCTCTTAAGGCATGCTGTATCAATTTGGAATTAACCTTCAGAATAAGCCTACAACTTGTTAGTTTTTTTAACCAATATTGATAATGAAAGCTACAGGAAAACTCCAAATATCAACCAATGAAACAAAGCAAAGGAACAAAGCATGAAAACAATGAAAATTATACCTTTACCCTCCTGTCTCATTGTGTCCTATCCCCATTGTTCTTGGTTGCAGATATTTGCTCTCAGACATGCACTGTGTGGCTTCCAAGATGACAAATGTGGAATGGACAGATAACTGATAGTTGGATATGATAATGCTAAAATGATTTAAGCTATGATGCAAGATAATAAAAAGACTCCAAAATGCTCAGATACTCAAAATGCTAAAACTCACGGATACAAAAATGACTACTACAAGATCACTATTAGCTCTAAAATGCTGGAGAATTGCTCTTTTTTTAGATTTTTGGTGTGCAAAATCCTATGTGGGAGAGATCAACGGTTGAGATTGAATCATGTAGATTGTATGGCTATGAAAAGATTGGTTGAGATGTGAGAGAAAAAGGAGGAAGATGTTGCTCCTACACTTGCAAGATGGAGGAAAAGGTGGAAGGAGAAGCCAAGTGTCAGAAGGATCACCTTGACTGAGGATGAAAACTTGAGAGAATGTAGGATGGTTGGAGAAGATTTAGGGATATGAGGACAAGTGGAAGTTGACTAGGGTGATGTGGACAAACTTCCTCCAAAGATGTAGGAGTTGTTGGAGAGGATATAGGGAAGTTGAGGATGAGTGTATGTACACATTCTCAAAAGAAGGAAATGAGGTTAGAATTAATATGGCTAATTAATAATTGAGATTTAATAATTTATTTAGCCACATAAAATGTGAGTTGGTAAGGTTGAGTGACGTGGAGATGAGATGAGTTGGATTTGGGGATTAAATAATTAAGAAATTATTTAGTTGACGAGACTATAGAAGAATTGGATGGAGAATAATTAAATATTAGATATTTAATTGAATTGATTTTGAAGAAAGTGATAATGAATTAATTAATAAAATGTTTCAATTTTAATTAATTAATTGAAGAAAAAGAATCAAAGTGAATTAAATAAATTAATCTTTTCAAATTAATTATTTAATAGAAGAATATACATTAAAATGAATTAAATAATTAAACTTGTCAATTTAATTATTTAATAGAGGAAATTAACATTAAATAAATAATAAATATTTATTTAATTATTCATAGCCAATTTTTGAGTGTATACACATGCAAATGAGAATAAGCCTGAATCAATGAGCTTTGCAAGATACATATTGAAAAGTGTTGGGAATACGAAGGATAAAGTGCCTTGAGCAAGAATGGTTGAAACTTTGGCTCTGAAAGGTAAATTAGTAATAGAATTGGGAAGTAGGGGTTTAGAGGGAAAGAATGCTAGCATGGAAAAGTGCAAACCATAGTTTGGAAACTCGGCTAGGAATCACTAAGACTTGCGGGACTCACGAGTCCATTGGCTCACCGAGTCGACATGCCACGAACTTGCAAGCCGCATCCCGTCGAGTTGCCCCAAAAAATGCCCGAGTTTTCACAAAGGACTTGTGTGAGTCCTAGGTTTGGACTTGCGAGTCCCGATCTAGGACTCTTGTGCCTAGTTGGAAATGACCAAATGACTAAAAAAGACATTTTTTTGGTTTTTTTTTCCATTTCATTTTGCTGTTTGCTGCCCAAAATAGGTCTGCAAGTGTCTATTTCTTCTTTTTTTGGTTCAAACTCGTCCATTTTTAATCATCCATTTTTTTTTGGGGGATAGCTTCCAAACCCCACTTCTGGTCCGTGGGGAAATGCAAGTGTGTTTCACCACACCCCTTCTATCGTTGGCTTTTTCTCATATCTAACACCTTATGCAGCTTATCGTTGCTGCCCCTCAAACCCATTAAGGTCTCCACTTCCAAATGCCCACTAGTTATTGAATATGAATTATGAAATTTCAAATATTAAATGTTTAAAGATTATATTAACTGTGCAATATTTGAATCATGATGAATTGATAGTCAAAATGGGCTTTTATGTTCTCTAAATGCATTGATTTCTTTTTGTTTTTTATAAAACTATGGGTTTTCTTTGCCAAGTCCTATGATTTGACCCCCTTAGTTTTTTCCCAATTTCAACACAACAATTTCACCCATTAGGTTAGCAAAGATGAAACATTGAAAGCATGACATGCTGGCGGTTGAACCAGCCACTTCCACTTTCACAGTGGGATAAGAAAATACTGAAAATTAAACAACTTGCTGTATAACCTGCCACTTCCACTCATTCAGTGGGGAAATTACAAAATCAAAAGGAAGGCTCAACCACTTATGCAGTGGGAGCAATACATTATTAGTTGATAACCAAAATGCTAGAAAGATAAAATAACTGTGCTAGGTGGTAAACCAGCCTCTTCCACTTATACAGTGGGTATTAGGGAACTAATTAGAATGACGTTTGTTGTTAGTACTACTAATCAGCATTACATTATGAAGCATGAATTGCAAATCAAGTAATATTGCTGTCCAATAGCCGCAAATGATGTCCAATGGTTTTTCCCAAATTTCTAGAGGCTCACAACCAAGGAAAACAACCCCAAACTCAAAATGCTCAAGTCTAGAGTACTTAACCAGCAAACTGAAAATACAGACCAACAACATGAGACACACTAAAATGCTCCTATCTCCAAAACACAATGGATTGACTTGAAGTAAAATGCTAATGAAGCCTAGAGAGGAGACGTCCAAGCCAAGACCCAAAACCAGCTGCGAATCTGATCTAACAATTAAAGCATGCTTCCCAAGACAGCCATAGGCATGGTACAACTTGGGAGGAAAGGGCGAACTTCGAGATAAAATTCCAATCTGTAAAATAGAACCTGAAAAATCAGCAGGAAGGAGTGCCTAGACCATAGGAAAACAATGAGAGATTACCCAGAAGAAGCAAAAAATCCCTCTTAGACTTATGATTGAAAATCACTTTCAGCTCCGTAGTAATCTAGCAACCTGAAAACTCACAAACACCCGAAAACATCAGAAAACATCAAAGACACCTTCACAATGAACTCCATCTGCTCTTTAGTGTAAAGAACAACCTTACAATCTCAACTAGTTGCTATCTCTCAAGCAAGAAGCCAAGAACACGCTAGGAGGTATGCATTCCTTGAAGCAAATCAATCTCAATTTCGGCAGCACTTCGTTACAAAATATTCATGGATGAAAAACAAGAGCCCAACACTCTTATTTATAGCCTGACTCCAAATTCAAATCCACATTCCCTCCAAATGGATGCCAAACCCAAATGCACAATCACTTCTCATTATTTTGAAATTTGCATTTCATTTCTCCTTTTTCTCCCAAATTGTCCTTCACAAAGAAGCAAATATACTTTATAAAAAAAATCAATAAAGTATAATGTGGCATCCATAGGTAATAAAGTGAAATATATTATAAAATCAACTTATTCCCCCATAAGGCGTCCATCATGCCTTAAATAATATTTTACTTTATAAAACATTTTACCTCAACAATGAAGTGCCCAATATAAGCTCTGAATTGCCAAAAATAACTCCAAGAATGCTGGAAGACCATTTGCTCAAATTGACCTGCTAGAAATAGCCATCTGAATTGGCCTGCTGAAACCCTACTAAAAATAGCACTTACTAAAAATAACATTCTGCTAAAAATAGTGTGTCCAAATGCATTTTAACCACATTTTGAGCAGGACTCGCAACTTACTGAAAATAATTAGTTCGGAAAAGTCCTTAGATTCAGTTTCATGTCACACCATCACAAAGCTCTCTGAAAATCCAAAAGGAATCCGGAATCAAAACTATAAAACTTCAACATGCAAGCCACTGAAACTGCCAAAGCATCCTCCCAAAAAATAGGAAACTAATTACTACTCTCGACTAGCCTACGGGCCTCCGGAATAGGCTCACGGCCAACTAAACTGATCACTATTGAGAAGGGGACATTACATCCTAACTGAGTTTTTTGCCGAGTCTGTGCTGAGTAGTGAGTCCAAGTCCTATTTTGGGCTACCAAGTCCACGCCAAGTCTAAGTTTTCAAACTTTGGTGCAAATCATTGTCAAAGGAAAGGGAAGGAAAGGTTGAAGGAAATGGATCCTTGGAAAGAAAAATTTGAGATCTGAAGAAGAAAAAGGGATGAACGGGGGAGGGGTTTGGGGGAAAATTCGGGGGAGGGGTTTGGGGGAAAAGAACATTGGGATGGGAAAGTTTGATATCTTGACAGTGAAAAGTATGTATCCACTTGCATCACTACAAGCTTATTGACATAATCTTGAATTCAAACATATTTTACATTTATTTCAGGATACTAATTGCAATTTAGGCAGAAGTTTTTTACTCATGGTAGCTTTTGCGGTTTTCTTTATAAATATTTATTATTAATAATTATATAATTTATCATTATTTTAATATTTAAATATATTTAAATATTTAGATTTCAAATTTGAGAAAATATTTCAATAAAAAAAGTTTATATTTATTATATGACAAACAGTATTTATTATAAACATTTTATAATTTATTATTATAGGGATAAAAGAGTTGTTTATGAAATTAACTTAATTCCTATTTTCAGGCTGTTTTTTTTATCAGATGTATGATATGTGGTATTCTGAATTTAATTCTTGTTTTTAAGCAATAAACATGTATGTATATATGATTTTTGATATTTTTTTTGTATGGAACTACCTAGAATGTATCCAACCTCCAAATTGTTTTGACATAATGGTGTATCCAACATCTAAATTGTTTTGACATCATGGTGTTCTTGTATGATGTATCTGTACCCTTACCTGATTTTGATGTGGCAACTTAGATTGAAAATTGAATAATAAGAGTGTTAAAATAAAATTCATTGTACTTGTGGAAACCTTTATTTGTGAAAGGGTCTATTGTTAGTTTTTATCTTTCTAAATATCCTTTAACCTTTGATTGTCTTTTATTTGAACTTATTTGACCTCTTAGTGGTTAAAAGGAAGCATATTTGTAGTTTTCATTTAGATTATTGTATAATGATCTGAATCTATTGTAAATTAAAATTCCTATTTATAAACTATGAAAAGGAGAATAGCCTTTCGTTTGATTAAATCTAGGGGTTCTTCCTTTCTAAATATTCGATATTAGTTTATAATAAGTTTGTGCTTTTGTAAAGAGTTTAATCATTTTGAAGTATAAATTTTACAAAATTTTCCTCAGTCATGAAAAATATTTGGTCTCTTTTCTTAAACAAAAATTGGTGGTTTTCTGTGATTGAAAAATCTTGCTTGTGTTGAGAGCATGTTTTCATGTATTAAGACCTTTGGTTTGATGTAATTGTCTCAATCATCTTATTTCGGTTTTATAACTGCTAACTCTTTTTGAGAATGCAGATTCAAGAGGAATTGTACAAGAACCTGCATAACACTGCTGATGGGCGTATCAAAGTTTGGTTTGGAGTGAGACAAATTATGAATGCAACTGATGATCTTTTGCTTTTGACAAAGGAGTTTGCTGATAAACTTAATACAGGCATTCATATGGTAAGATATATTGTATGTTAATGAATTACCACTGGGTTGAGCTCATATTAAGACATATAATAGTTTTTGTTTCAGAGCTTTCTTTCTGTTGTTGCCAAATTTAGGGAAAAAGTTTCTTCCTTCAATGATGTATTGAATTTTTTTATTATCATATTCTCAATTTTTATCCTTACTTTGGAATACATGATCTAGAGGGTATTCTTTAAATAAGATATCAAACAAAATATGCTCCATGTAACAAATAAATATTAAAGACAATACTTGAGAAATATTAGTTCGAGGGAATAATATTTACCATTTTACTGCCTTTAAATTTTTTATCCTTTAGGTTATGGTGATTAGAAATCTTAAGATTTTATAACACATCCCACAACCAATGACTTGAGGTCTTAACAAATACCAATGACTTTCGTAGTGGCCCCTTTCTCTAATGATCTCACTCTCACGCAAAGAGTAATACCCTGTAAAAGATTTTATTAGTAATAACTACAGCAATGTCTGTAGTTCTTTTGTGTCATGTCATCTTTTCAGAATTAAAAGGATTAATTGAGGACTGGTATCCAATTCCTTATTTCTTGTAGGCTAAGGAATAAAATAAAAGAAATAATTTAATAATAATATTTTAAGTCGGGCTTAGTCACTTTATTGAATATTATTATTAATTTAAGAAAGTGGCAATTTGAATGAGACATTATAAGGCCTTTCTAATATTTTATTAAATAAAGTGTTTTTAAACACATTGGAGGGAAAAAAGAAAATTGAAATTGAAGACCCAAAACAAATTTACAAAAGGAGGGTGAATTGGTCATTTGCATCATCAATTATTATTATTGCATTCAATCCTATTCCTGAGTTGAGCATTGTGTTCGTTTTCTCATCCAAGGATCGAAACCCTTGGTTTGTGGAAATTTTGAGGACAAAAATCCTGTTGGTTTCCATTGTTGGATTTGAGGACGTAAACTCTCTTGTCTATGTGAGGTGTTGCATGTAGGGATCATATTTGGGTTGAAAAGATTGAAGTACTTCCAATTGTTGATTGAGCATTTATTAGATTTGTTGTGGAAGTGTGGTTTGTTTGCACCTTGATTGCTGCTACACTTATCAGTTTTTGCTACAGTGTCACTGCAATGCCACTACAATACATTTGTATTGATTATTGAAATTTATTGAAGATTTTAGTTTGGATTGATTCTTGTTTGCAAGCAAATCAAACCAATATTTTGTTAGTGGTTGTTGTGAAGCATTTTCAAACCATTTTCATGTTGTATAGATCAGTTCTACTGTTTTTAATGGGTTTCTAAGGCATTGTAAAGATGTGCCTAGGTTACACCATCACCATATATCACTCTCCAGTTGCCATGGATCATTGTTGTTGCTGTCCAAGTTCAGATCTGTTGATATATGAGGATTTTAGTCAATGTTACTATTGTTCGTGGAAGGATTTAAGGATTATTTGCTGCCATAGACATTTTGTTATTGCTATACATGGTAAACTATCCCCATACACCTACTTGTATTTATGATTGTTGCCCTTTGTTGGAGAATCGCCACACCTATTAGGAGGGTTATTGGGCTTGCATAAGGCTGTTGTGCCATTGTATGGTTTGGTACTCAACACCATTTGCTGCACTTGGTCATATTCCTTATTGTTGTCACCACCATACACCCTTTGTTAGCTATATCTTGCTGAAAATTGCAGCATTTGTAAGTGGAAAACACTATCAGTTATTGTTGATCATTTTGGGAATTCGCTGAATAATATTTGTAAGAGTTTGTTTTTTGTTGTCTTAAAGAGTGTATTTTCTGTTCACATTGGTATTTGCAAGTGCTAGATTGCTTCCATATCAATTATTATGTTCGGAAACATAAGGTTTTCACCATTGGCTGCTATTATAGAAGTTAATTTGCTGTTTGCAACTGCTGTCATAACAATATCAGTATTTGTTGTTCAAATCTACTATCATATTTGATTATTTTTGACATATGAGGGTTTTGATATTTATATTATCCTTGTATACTGTTTGTTTTGCTACAATATCCGCGTTATTTGGATGCATGAGGGTTTCACATATTACTTTATGATCTTTAGTACTGTTTGTAGTCGGCAAAAGTATATAGTTGTAGTCAGCTTAATAAATATTGTTATGTTTTTTAATTGAGAAGATTAGTTCTCGACTACCTTTGGGTTGGTAGTTGGCAGTTACTGGCAGTTGGTAGTCTTTAACCAACCTAGTACACTATTTATATGTAGTTGTTTGTAGTTGGGACATATCTCTCTTTGATGTCATTGTGCTTATTTCATATCTTGCACATCTATTGCTTGGAATGAAAGTTATATCTTTTGAATATGCATAGTGAGTTATGTTGTTCTATTCCTATGTTCTCTTAATATACATTTCTGTTTACTTTTGTAATTAATTGAGTTAGGCTGTAAACATATGGCACCATCGTTGATACAAATCTTGGGGAACTATAATTAGTAGGCAGGCCGTATGATGATGTAATGGGACGACTTGTGGAAGAACCAAAAGTAAGTGAAATCGAAGAAGAGGAATACACGACAGAAGACGAACTCACACAAGACTTGGTGTACTTGTGGGAAGCATCCGTTAACTCGTCTGTTTGAAGGGAGGCTCTCCAACAAGAGAATGACAAAGTTGACCATCTTCCCTAGAGATTGTTGAGGTTGCTAGCACACAACTTTATTGCCCTTCGAGACTTTCGGGAAGAGAGGGATTGAGAGCAACGTAGACAACAAATACTATAATAGTACGAAGAACGAAACTGGAGGGAGGAAGAACATGACACCACTAGAAGACATACCTTCGAAAATTAATGCCCATGCAGCCAAACAAGGATAGAAGATGTACTTCAAGCAGTTAGGAAGTCATTGAAGGATCTATAATGAGATCCCTTCAATTGAGAGAGAAAAGTGAGCAATGAACACGACTGAAAAGTTTTGTAAAAACAGAAAATGAAGGACTATGAGGTAAAGTCCAAGTCCGTTGAGAAGCAAAAGTTCTAGCATTTGTCAAAATTGTAGTTTGAAGGAAAGGAAGAATTTCACTGATGGTGAGCAAATGAAAAGAGAGTGGGTAGAACTAGCAAGAGACCTACCACTCCCAGATGAAGCATACGAAGACCTTGCCGACCAAACGAGCAACCTATCGATACAACTAATATTAGATGAAGAGGATGAAGAAGAAAAACCTAAGACCAAGTTTGTAGAGAGCAACGTGTCCGTATAGTTGGTACGAAATAAAAAATGGTGGAGGAAACCTTGAGAACAAAGATGCCGAGATAACTGAGAATAATCTACATTGCATAGAGAAACTATCTAGATCGGATGAATTGAGAATAGGGGGCATTGAGTTGAAGACCTCGAGGAGAAGAGAGTCCAGGAACGAAGAGGAAGGTAACCAAGGAGCAGGGGACACCGAGGGTGGACATGTAGAGGACTTGTCCCTGGCCGTGAGTGCAAATGAAGCACCAAATTGTCAAGAGAAAAACAATCCAACCAGGTCCAAGGCACAAGTTACATACTAATTGAGAAAGATGGTGACTCTCTCGACGAATCCAAATGTTGATAGGCGTAAACTCCCTAAGTTTACGAGAAATGGATCAAAGGATCTGGTAAGGCACTGTAAGATGTGCGAGACTATTTGGATAGCAGGTGTTTAGTTGGATAAAGATTATTGGCTGAGAGTGTTTCCTGCAACACTATGGGGCATAGCCATTGACTGGTTCTTAGAGCTAGAGGATGAATCTGCAAAATCTTGAGAAGCGCTCAAGAAGGCATTTGAGGTGGAGTTCAAACTCCTTAGAGATGATAATGATATTGTGGCTGAAATCTATAACACTAAATAAGGGAAGCATGAGAATGTATGAGATTACAATCGTAGGCTCAAGGAGTTGTTGGTTAAGTTGGAGAGTTAGCTAGCCGATGGGTCGAGGAAGAGGTGGTTCATCGAGGGTTTGATGCCCTCGGTGTGTAAGAAAATGAAAGTGATACTCCCTCAATGTACACCAATGCTTATAATTGGGCGATGGACATTGAGAGTAAGTCCAAAACATCCTCTCAGGGAAAGTGGAAGAAGGATGATGATAATAGTACTAAGAATGTTAGTGATGAAAGATCAAAGACTGTCCAAGCCCTATGGTGAGACATGATGTGCATGATGAAGGAATCGAAGTCCAAGGAGAACCCTAAGAAAAGCAAGGAAGTATGGTGCACCAACTGTAATGTAAAAACAAATTTTCCAAAGAAGCTATTCTATGACATCTGTTAGGTATTGGGACATTTAATTGAAAAATGCCCATACGATCTAAAGACAAGAAGCACACAAAACCACCAAACAATTCTAATGCATTTCTTGGCGGATACTAAAATAGGTGAGTAAACAATAATCGGTATAGCAATAACAACAATGGCCCAAGGAGTAGAATATAGTACAACGCCAAGGGAAGACCAATGATCTAGTGTTAGAAGTGTAATGAATGGGGTCACTTTTCTTGAGAATGCCGAAGTGGTCAAAACAATTTAGGAATGTTGTGCAAGTGGTGTGGACTGGGTATTCACGAAGACATTGTAATATCCCAGATATTTTTTTTGTTTTTTCAGACCAATAATAATCATCCACAAACAGATAAACCGTTAAGGTTAGAAAGCATAAACTCAAAGCTTGCTGAAAAATGCAACCCTTCCACTTTCTGATCACCAAGTGCCCAATGTGGGAAGGTGAGAGCATACGGTGAATAGGGGATCGTTAGATCTCAAATCTGCTGAAAGATGAAGTGAAATACAATACTGGGCAGCAAGCTAGCCCCTTCTGCTTATCCAGCGGGAAAGCAAGAAACTTGGCAGTGAACCAGCCAAGAGAAACATACAAAGACACAAATCACTCAACCACAATATTTCAGCGGGAGGACTGAAATTACAAACAAACTCAACTCGACTGCTTATGCAGTGGGAGGACCATTACAATTAATCATCATTCGACCGCTTATGCAGCGGGAGGATTGAATTACAATTTAATTGAAATAGGCGGCAAGCCAGCCTCTTCCACTTTTCAGGGGGACGAGAGTTTACAAGCCAGAATTGATTAGTAGTACTACTACTTAACCTTACAATAATAAAGAGAGTGAGAGAAGAAGAGTAATGCTGAACATCCAAATAATAAACATGAAATTTTGCTAACATCAAAATCTGTAGGCTGGAAATGCAAAACCAACAGCCTATGGATTCACTAAAACACTCATAACTCTCTCATTACTTGCCCAATTCACCCCAAATCAGTTTTGAACCAATACTACACTAGCCACAATGAAAACCAACCCAAAGGAAGCTATCAAAACACTCATATTTATTTTGCACGCCTCCCAATGCACTCCCTAAACCCAATGCCTAACCAGGGAATTTCGATTTGCATTATAAAATTCCACACTCAACATAAGTTGCTAAAAATTTACAAGATGCATCGCCAATTGTTGGAAAGATGGATGAGCCGGTACCCAGAATGATGGAATCGCCTGGCCAAGAGGTATGAGCAAAATATAGTTTCAGCAGCTCCGCGACCAGCAACCAGAAAAAACTCCAATCCCACACAAAACACTCCACAATCTGCAACTTACTTACCAACAGCACTAGAAATACAAGGACACAACTAGGTACTATCTTGCAAGTAAGAAACTGAGACTTAGCTAGGAAGCCACACTTCGAAGCTCAGATTTTTCAATCGCCAATCCGGTAGCATAACGATGCAATTTCATAAGATGATCAAAATGGGAGCCCAAGGCTCTTATTTATAACTTCTAACTCCCCAAAACCAAATGCAAATGCTCACAAATGTGCCCAAATTCAACTTCCACATTTGCATTTCCTTTACCCAAGGATGGCGCCATACCAAGTCAAAGAATCACGCCAAGTAAGCCAAAGACCACGACTTGACTTAGCACATACTTTTGGTGAATAAAATAATATCGCACATTATAAAAATGGCACCCCTTTCCAGACATAAAAATTCGCCTAGCACTTAGGAGACATTATGCGCAATTTCCATAGTCATTAATCAGTAGTAAAAATAATCAAATTAATTAAATATTAAACCTTAGGATAAGGAAATAATATTTAATTACATCACTTATGACTCCAATACTGATTATTGCCAAAACCGGGATGAAGCTGAGCGAGGAAGACCACTGAACTACTGCAAGATCAGGACCCTGTCCACTGCCAAAAATAGAAATATGCCATACTGCCACTTACTAAAAATAGTAAGTCATGATCTACTGCTCCGAAAACCATGATCTTCGCACCTAGTGACAAAGCATGGAGAGCTCAGTAGGACAGTATCACCAAAACGACCAACCCCTGACTTACTAAAAATAGTAAGTTCTCGCCTCATCAATGTTTGACCCTCATTCTTCATTCCACATAGCGTATGGGTCTTAGGAATAGGCCAATGGACCACTGGAAGGACATCAACGAGAAGAGGACATTATAGACATCAACTGCCCGAAACAGAAAGGAGTAAATACGTTGGCTCGTGGAGGATTTGAATGAGGAAGTTTTGGCAATCACCAAATTATAGTCAAAGAAGGCAGTGTACCTAGATTCTTGTACGGAGATGGAAAGACTTTGAGTAGCCAAAGCCAACGTGAAACAGGTGATGGCGAATGAGAGAACCTCCAATGAAGCTGTAACTACTTCACTAGGGTCTGAGTTTGAGAAAAACATAGTACAATAGATGTTGTAAAAAACAATACCAATAAAGGTAATAGACCTTATACAAACTATGCCACAATCGAAAGTAGCAATTGCCAACATAGTCAGTGACAACATAGTCGGTGAAGACCAATGCAAACCACAAGAAGACTCGATAGTGGAACCACCATCTAGAGGCAATCATGCTACTGATCCCTTGTTGTTGATGGTGATCATCAAGAGAAAGATGATCGTTGTTGAGATGGAAATAACGGGGAAGAACTTGATAAACACCATCATCGACGGAGGCTTGGGAGCTAATTCCCGAAGACACTTGGAAATGCCTCAAAAAACCAACCCTCTGGCCACAGGCATTCCACTTGGTAGATGCCGACCAACACAATATTAAACCATAGGGAACATTGATGGTGCAGAAGGTGATGATCGGGACACAATAGTTCCTCATGGACTATGTAGTCATCTTGTTATAGAAGACATACAATGCATTGCTCGGGAGGAGATGGTTGATTACTGCAAAGGCAAACCACAACTAGAAGTGGAACATGCTCTCCATGGAGAGAAAAGGAAGTACATCATTGACTCAAGGAATCAAGTGGTGAGCGAGGAGTTGGCTTTGTCCGAGTCAGAGTCAAAAAATGAAGAGTTGGGAATGGACGATAAAAGGACATGCATGGAACTGAATGATGAATCATGAAGGGGTACTTGATTTGGAGAATTGTTTTGAAGATGAGACGAGTTACTTGAATGGACTGTTCCACTAGTAGATGGAAGACTTTGGAGCCTTTCACCATGAATGCAACATGCTAGAAATTGGGGAGATTGAAGAGGGTGACCAAGGTATGATGAGTAACACATTTCCTCTAGAGTATGAAGAATATATTGAGGGAGTACATTTGGTGGATGATATGCTGACTCATCACTTTGAAAGAGACAAGATATTAAAATACGAGCTAAGTGAGAAGAAGGTAAATTTGGGTGATGAAGGCAACCCAAAGTCATCTTGGCCAATTGACGAAGTCAGTGTCTAGATTAGGACTTACTAAAAATAGTAAAAACAAACAAATTGTTCGAATCCCCTCTAGAAAAGGTCATAATGCAACAAACTGATCAAGGAAACACTTGTAATGCTAGATTAATTGGACTGAATGTCCACCAAGTCTCCTTGAGTTCCCTAACCCCAACTCATTAGCCTATGGGAACCCATTGAATAGGCTAATGGTCACCAAGTTGATAGTGCTTAGGAAGAGGACATTAGAAAAGCCAAGAGATCCATGATGCAAATTATCAAACCTTTTAATAATAACTTCAGATTTTGGCAAACTATTAGAAGCAACTTTAATGATATCCAAGAAGTCTTGTTACAAATGTTTAGACTAGATCTATTATCAACTAAAGCTTTTTTGATATGAATATCCCCATATTTAACCACGATATGTACTTGTTGATGTTCTTGAGTAGCATGGGAGTATGCAACTCATGAGGTACACATGCAATCTTTGAACAATTATGACAAATAGGTTCAAGAATGATAACTACCTCTATAAGATTAGCATGAGATGGAATGGTGATTTTGGCTGAAGTTTGCCTCAAGACATTTCTATTTATCTTGATGAATGCATGAAATCCCAAAGAGATATTTTAGCTGCATCAGTCTTAAGTTGATCAAGTAATTGGTATCCCTAGGGCTTTTTTTTATATGTATATCCAATTTTATGATAACTTATGGAAGTAGTTATATTTCTAGGAGTAGATGGCTCAACATGAAATGTAGGACATGAAGATGCATAAGCCATATGAACAGTGGGGGAAAGAGGTGCAGATATTGGTTCATTGGCACATAAGAAATGTGCTCAAAGATAAAACATCATGGAATGAGAGATGAGCCTTAAAAGAAATAGCATCATACAATAGTTTGAAGAACTCCTTAAATTACTCAATGGTATATCTGCTAAAGTAGTAAAACAATGAGGCACGAGTATTCATTACCTTAATTGACATGCAATGATAAAATAGGAATGAACATGAAAAACATATCATAGCCTGATAAAGCATGAATCTTTGTAATGTCCCTTTTTTGAAATAGGATTTAATAATAAATAATAGTAATACAATTAAAATATAACAAATAAATAAATAATTATAATATAATATAATTACAAGTTTAACTAAGTTTAATGAAAGGTCAATAGGCATGCCATGAGGAGTTAAGACTCCCTCAAACATGAGATATAGAAGGGGAAGAATTCATTTAAGAAAGGATAAGGAGGAAGGGACAAAAGGAATGGAGCATAGGAATTAAGGAAAGATAAATGGAAGAAGAAATTGTTGTCATTTTATGACACCCTTGGTCCATCAAAAAGACGATCCATGGACCAACGCTGCTCCAGCTGATCAAGGAGAAAAGCAGAAGAATTATAAAGTGTGAGGTCTTGCTTCACCCGGAGGAAGTTCCTCACTTAACCTTTTCTTCCTTCTCCGGAACTCCGAAACCCCGAGGTTCCTTCTCTTTGCCTTCTCTTGTTTTTCTTTCCTGGAACCTCGATCGGGGTTCCCTCTTTGTTTTCATCCCTTCCTCGGAACTCCAGAACCCCAAGGTTCCGAAGTTACTTCCCTTTCTTGCCTCTCCTTTCTTTTCCAAGAACTCCGGAGCCCCAAGGTTCCGAAGTTCCTCCCTTTCTTTCCCCCTCCTCTTCTGTTCCTCGGAACTCCAGAACCCCGAGGTTCCGAAGTTCCTTTCTCTTCTTCCCTTCCACGGAACTCCAGAACCTCGAGGTTCTGAAGTTCCTTTTCTAAGTCTCGCCTTTTCCTTGCCTCCTCAATTCCTCGGAACTCCGGAACCTCGAGGTTCCGAAGTTCTCTTCTTTTTCTTCCCTTCTTCTTTCCCAGAACTCTGGAACCTCGAGGTTCCGAAGTTCCTTCCTTAGCCCCTTTTTCAGTTCCTCGGAACTCCGGAACCCCGAGGTTCTGAAGTTCCCCGCTACTCTCCTTTCTCCTTCCCGGAACCCCAAAACCTCGAGGTTCCGAAGTTCTTTCCTTGTCTTCCCCACTTCGGGAACCCGAGTTTTCGAAGTCCTCGGACTTCTTTCTGGATGGCATGATCAACACTCAAAGCTTTAAATGCTTCGATGACTTTTGTGACTTGTGCACCTTCTTTTTTGGAGCCACAGGGGTGCATTTAATGTTTTTGGCAAGATTTCCATCAAGAGAGGTACAGGGCCATGCTTGTTGTGGTGACTTATGTCATGTCTGCAAGCTCTGACTTTGGAAGGTCAGTCAATCCTCCCTTCTCAGGATCGCATTTTTAGGGTATGACTAGGTTGCTTGCATGTACAAAAGTCAAGTGCATGCATTTCCCTGCACTCGTAGACTGACATTTCCCTGCACACACAGGGGTCATGATCACTCTTGTAACCAATTTTCTATATACAGGCTGTTAAGCCTCATTGTAAAGGGTTCTCTCCCTGCTGGCTTGAGCTTTTCTATGCTCTTTCACTTCTCGTGTATTTATCTTGCATTTTTGCAACTGTAAGTTTGGCCATTGGCCTTATAATGAATTGAAATCACCATTCTTGCCTTCCTTCAACTTATGTATGCTGTGTATGTTTCCTGACCTTCATCATAGGTGTATGTTTTGTGACTCTTCTCTCATATATGCTGTGTTTACTTGTTTTTTGAGTGTGACTTGTGGGAAATCTTCTCCCCTTTGACATTCAACAAATTCTAACCTCCATACATGCATTGGGGTCACTCATACAACTGAAGTTTGTGCATCTCTTGGGTATTTCAGTTGATTCTTTGTGTCATTTCGGGTAGGGGGAGAAACAATCTCTTCTTGGTGCATCACCTCCTTTTATTTTAAGCATTTCTCTCTTCCCTTTTCCTCTGCAAGTTGTTAGGATAGGCTTAGGAGTAAGTTTTGAAGTGTTGAGTTGGTTCAACACCTGCACCTGGATTGAGAATGAAGCCGGCCTTCTCCGGAGACTCAACCCCCTTGCACAAGGTCCCACACTTCGGGGCTGTTTCCATGTTTCACAATGTTGCTGAGTTGATAGCTCAACAAGGGTGCAAACTTTTGTGATAACAGAAATGGGAAGGAAATGAGGAAATGACTCTCTCGAAGGGCAGAAATGATGAAGGGTTATGACTCTTGAAGGGTGATAAATATGAAAGGTTGTGACTCTTTTGAAGAGTGATAATTATGAAAGACTGTAAGGGGCAGACATGATGAAGAGGTGTGACTCTCTCTCACATTGGAAGTTATCAAAGGGAGAAGGTTTCATTTGAGGAGGACATCCTAGGGAAATAAACTTGGCGAATGATTAATTATTCTCAAATGTAGCAGTGAAGGGTGGTGACTCAATTCTAATGAAGGGTGGTGACTCTTATGAAAGGTGGTGACCCTTTCACCAATGAAGTATAAAAGTGATCATATCAAATCATTCAAGGGTCACTTATCAATCATCATTCAAATCAAGAAAATAATAAATCAACAAATCATTTTATCAGATCAGCATTCATTTTATTACCATTCTCCAATATATCAAACCAGTGCATCATTACATTAACACTCATAGATACCTCAAATCATACAATCAAAGCAATTCATTCAATCAATCAGACTTTGGATATATTAGATAAGGCTTCAAGTATACATCAGGGAAAATTAACTAAAACATTGTGGTATGAGTTCTCTATGCATACATATTGGGCACCGTGAGTGTGTATTTATATTTCTGCACCGTGAGTGTGTATTTATATTTCTGCCTATTTTTTATTATTATTAATATAGTGATGTCATAATTGATTGTACATACTCAAATAGATACAAGTCTGATTTAATAACATTCTGCAGTTAATTGTGTGTTACTGTATTCCTTCATGTTTTCTGAGTGTTTCCAGCCATGAGGGAAATGGGTCTGCAAGAGGGTTACGGTGAAGGGGCATTCCTCTAGGTACGCCACCTCTATGAGGGGACTAGATGGTTCCATGAGGCCAAGGGGGTACTTCCCTTGGGCCTAGAGGAGATGGTTTCCAGGGCACCTGATTGCAACCTCTTTCTCCTATCATGGTGCATAAATACAAGGAGATCAATCATAGAGAAAAGGTTACCAAGATGAGGGAATAATGGAGAGGGGACACCTCATCTAGATGGCATGGGCCACATGATGCCAAGAGGGATGGTATATCTGCTCTTGGGCCTAGGGCAGAGGGTCTGAGACACCCCATCGAAGTCACATTCTCCCATGCTCTCCTATGGTTGATCCCTCCAAGACATTGAGAATGTTTAATGGTTGAATTGATAATTCTACTACTGATTATGATAATCTGATTTACTGTTCTGAGATGAAATCACTAATCTGGTTTACTGTTCTAATCTCATTTCTTGTTCTGATATACTGTTCTGATATGAACTCACTAATCTGTTTACTGGGACTCTTGTTGTAAGTGATTTTCTAATCTGCTTGCAGGGCTTCAGTCAGGTGAAAGGTATTCTCTAAATCCACTTAATCATTTGGAAATCAAGAATTTGGGCAAACTTAGGGCATACCCAATTAGGGAACATTACAATCTCACCTAGATAACTAATGATGAAATATTATGTTCATGTAAGTGAAAGGTATCCATCAAAGAAAATACATGTGTATACATCAAGGCACATGTTCTAGTTAGCATTTCAAAGCATAAATGCATTATAAAGATCATGCACCTAATAAGGAGCCCTAGGCAAGATAATATATGGAAAATGTACACAGAAACACAATCATTGCCTATGTTGTCATGAAGAAAGGTGGAAGAAGAATCATCACCAAAGCACAAAGAGGAGTTCATGATAAAGGTTAGAAAAACCAGAAATAATTAGATCTGAAAATCAAGGGTTAAACTCTAAATCCAAAGGGTGGGAGGATGGTGTTTATAGAGATCTTACAATGAGTCCAAACCGTAAGAGATAAAGCAATAATAATCACTATGCAATATCCCAGTAATTTTTTTTTTGATTTTTTAACAATAAGCGATACAAGCAATCACCACAACCCGTTAAGGTTAGAGAAATAAACCAAACTACTGAAATGGAACCCTTCCACCTTTTGTTCACCGAGAGCCCAGTCTGGGAGGGTGAGAGCATACGGTGTTCCGGGGATTGTTAGCAACAATAATCAAACTGAAATTACAATGTTTGGGTGGCAAGCTAGCCCCTTCTGCTTATCCAATAGGATAGAAACCAAACTCTTGGCACTAAACCGACCAAGGGAAAATGACAAGAACTGAAACTCAATCACTCTACTGCGTATTTCAGCGAGAGGACATTACATTAAGCTATCACTCTGCCGCATATTTCAGCGGGAGGGCCATTGTATTGAACTTATCACTCGACCACTTATTCAGTGGGAGGATTGAGCACAAAAACTGAATTACAAAACTTAGAAGGTGGCAAGCAAGCCTCTTCCACTTATGCAGTGGGGTTTACAATTAAGAGCAGCAAGAAGGGATGATCAATACTACTGAAACAACCTTACAAAATAGAGATGAGATGAGAAGAGTAATTGCAGATTTCTACAACAGGAATACAATTTTCTATTACAACTAATCTGTAGGCTGAAAGTACAATTCAGCAGCCTATGGAAATACCAAAATGCTCATAACTCCCTCATTTTTCACCCGAATCAATTCAAATCAATCCCAATCCCACAATATAACACTAACAACAGCATCCAATCCAAACTACAACCCAAACAACCCACTATTCATTTGGCACGCATCCCAATGCAAGTGCAAAAACCCACGATATACCTGGGAAGTTTGATTTTATCTAGTAAATTCATTGCTCATTTAAAACTGCTAAAAACTCACACATTGTATCGCCATGGCTAGGAAGGAAGGATGAGCGGGTACCCAGAATGATGGAGTCACCTGGTTAAGAGGTGTGAGCAAAATATACTTTCAGCAGTCCCACGACCAGCAACCAGAAACACTCAAATCCATCATAGAACACTCCATAATCTGCAACTCATTCACCAATCAGCAATGGGAATACAAGGACACAGCTAGGTACTATCTTGCAAGTACGAAACTGAGACTTAGCTAGAAAGCCAACTTCGAAGCTCAGATTTTTAGTAGCCAAACCGACAGCATAATGATGCAATTTTCAAAGATGATACAAATGGGAACCCAAGTCTCATATTTATAACTTCACGCCTCAAATCCAAATGCAATTCCTCCAAATTCAATGCTTTGCATTTGCATTTCATTCCACTACATGTGGACCCTCAAAAGTGGCGCTATTTCCCATAAGTCAAATCCCACACCCAAGGGATGGACCCACGATATACTTTGGCCAATATTTAGAGATAAGTCACAAACTAATATTTCTTTCAAATAATTCGACATCTCCTTAAAAAACATGAAGCTTGCCAAATACTTAGGAAAAATATGGACATTAATCCAAAATATAATAAATCAGTAGCAAAATCAGATTAATTAAATATTAAACCTTAGGATAAGGAAAATAATATTTAATTATGTCACCAATGACTCCCGTACTGATTATTATCACAACTAGGATGAAACTGAGCCCGAACGACCACAAAACTGCTGCAGAATCAGAACCCTGTCTACTACCAGAAATAAAATTGTGCCACACAGCCACTTACTAAAAATAGTAAGTCAAGAACTAATGCTCAGAAGGGCAGTAACACCAGAATGGCCATTCCCTGACTTACTAAAAATAGTAAGTCCTCGTTTCATCAATGCTGAACCCTCATTCTTCATTCCACCTAGCCTATGGGTCTCAGGAATAGGCTAATGGACCATTGGAAGGTCATCAGTGAAAAGGGGACATTACAGTCCGCCCTCCCCAAAATTGCTTGTCCTCAAGCAACTGTAAGGCTGGATGCAGTAAAATCTCCTCATTTTCGCACGTAGCATCCTCTGCTGGTAGATTCTTCCATTTGACCAAGTACTCCATGATCACTCTTCTCCTCAAAGATCGTTCCCTGAATTCAAGGATAGCTTCCGAAACCAAAACCAACTCTCCCTCCTCATCAAGCGGAGGTAACTCAACTGAAGCAACAACATTATGTCCCAGAGCCTTCTTAAGGCGAGACACATGAAATACATTATGGATCCTGCTGCTTGCTGGTAATTCCAACTTATAAGCCACTTCTTCGACCCTTCTGCTGACTCTGAAAGGCCCATAGAATCGAGGGTTCAATTTCTCAACCCCACTCTTCTTGAGAGTAGATTGTCTGTAGGGCTGGAGCCTCAAATAAACCATGTCGCCCACCTCAAAGGTGCGCTCAATTCGTTGCTGATCAACATATAACTTCTGCTGATTCTGTGCATGTTGGAGATTGTCCCTCAAAATTCTCAGAATAAATTGACTCTGCTTCATCATATCCTTTGCCTGAGGGGTTCTGCTAACACCAAATACCCAGTCCGCGAAGCTAGGAGCTTCATAACCATATAGTGCCATGAAAGGTAACATCCGAATGGACATGTGATAGGAAGAATTGTAACAATATTCCTCTAGGTGAAGCCATCTCACCCAAGTATTTTGCTGCTCTGAGACATAGTTTCTGAGATAACCTTCCAACCACTTATTCACTATCTCAGTCTGCCCATAAGTTTGAGAGTGATAACTGGTGCTTGGAGTGAGCACAGTACCACACAATCTGAAAATCTCCTGCTAGAAGGCACTTAGGAACTTGCTGTCCCTATCGCTCACAATGTTCTTCGGTAAACCATGTAATTTGAACACCTCCCGGAAGAAACTTCAGCAACTTGTGCTGCTATAAAAGAGTTGGTGATGGTGAAGAAGTGAGCAAACTTTGTAAGTCTGCCCACCACCACATCGATACTATCTTTCCCTTGAGCCCAAGGCAGCCTCATGATGAAATGCATGGAGATACTCTCCGATTTTTGACCGGGAATAGGCAAGGGTTGTAACAAACCAGCTGGTAGAGTGTGCTCAACTTTGTTCCTCTGACATGTATGACACTCCTTAATGTACTTCAAAACATCATTTTTAAGTCCCTTCCAAGAGAATCTCTCTCGGATCTGCCTGTATGTTTTGAAATAACCTTGGTGACCAGCAAGGGGGATGTCATGGAAGGTCTTCAAAATCTTCTCTACTTAGATTCAGCTACTATGAAAATTCTTGCCTTGTACAGGATCAATCCCTCAACCAATTTGTACCTTTCATCATGAAAAGTACCTTCTATAAGGCTGGTTGCAAACTGATTTTGGGCATAATCAGCAAGGAACAACTCTCTCCAATCAACAGTAAGCTCGCAAAGTGAGCTTAAATGGGGTCTTTTGGATAAGACATCTGCCACCACATTTTTTTTACCCTTAACATACTCAATATTGAAATCGTAAGCTTGTAGCTTACTCACCCATTTCTGCTGTCTCTCATTCAGATCTTTCTAATGCATGAAGTTTTTAAGACTATTGTGATCAGTCTTAACAATGAACTTACTCCCTACCAGATACTGTCTGAATTTTGCAAGGGCATGCATTATGGCAAGCATTTCCTTGTCATAAATGGAATATAGTCTCTCAGGACCTCTCAACTTTCTGCTCTCAAAGACTATAGGATGCTTATCCTGCATGAGGACGGCACCAACACCTTCTCCAGATGCATCACACTGTAGCTCAAATGGCTTGGTGAAATCAGGTAGTGCTAAAACAGGGCAGGAACTCATGATCCCTTTAAACTGCTCAAATGTTGTCCGTGCCTTTGCGGACCATTCCAAAGCTCCTTTCTTTGTGAGATCTGTAAGGGGGGCAGCCAAGTGAGAGTATCCCTTCACAAACCTTTGATAGAATCCACACAATCCCAAAAATCCCCTCAAATGTGTTATGTTTTCGGGAGTAGGCCAATCGAGGATGGCTGTAATCTTTTTGGGATCCTCCTTCACACCACCCGCACTGATAATGTGACCGAGGTAGAGCAACTCTTCCATCCCAAACTCACATTTGGACTCCTTGGCAGACAGGGACTCAGATTCTAATATGCCCAACACTTCATCCAACTGTTGTAAATGTTCTTTCCAAGATTTGCTGAATATTAAGATGTCATCAAAAAATATCAAAACAAACTTCCTTAATTGTTCTTGGAAGATTCTGTTCGTGCATGACTGGAATGTAGCAGGAGCATTAGTCAAACCAAAGGGCATGACTAGGAACTCAAAATGCCCAAAGTGGCATCTGAAAGCAGTCTTCTCCACATCTGATGCTCTCATTCTAATTTGATGGTACCCCGATCTAAGGTCAATCTTGGAAAAGAACACTGCCCCATGTAGCTCGTCAATGAGCTCATGAATTCTCGGAATAGGATACTGATTCTTGATGGTTTTCTGATTCAGGGCCCTGTAATCCACACACATGCGCATTGTCCCATCCTTCTTTCTCACCAAAACAACAGCCGAAGCAAAGGCGCTTTTGCTAGGCCGTATGTAACCCATGTCAAGCAATTCCTGAATTGCTTTCTTAATCTCATCCTTCTGCTTCTTAGGATATCTTTAAGGAGTAGTCATGACTGACTTAGCTCTTTCTTCAAGCTCAAGAATGTGTTCGACACCTCTTTTAGGGGGCCTGCCAAGAGGGGGATTTTCGAACACCTTGCTTCTCTTAGTTATCAAAGCTTGAATGTCTTTAGGATAATTTCTATGCTCTTGTTGTGGTTCAGAAGGCATTACCATGATCTTGCTTCTATCCTTGACGATTGCTGAAATATCTGAAGAATAGCTGCCTTTATCCACCAATGGATTGGAAGGCATTATCAAACACTCCGCTGCCCACTCCACCTGATTATGGTGGATCAGCCTTTCCATTCTTTTCAATGATACAACTTTAAGTCCCCCATGCGACATTCCTCTTGAAACTACCTTCTTCCCTTCAGACATGAATTTCAGCTCCATGGTTTGTAGGTTTAGTGTGGTCTCACCAAGAGATCTCAGCCATTGAATCTCGAGGACTACATCATCAGTCCTTCTAATGCTCACCACAAAGAAATCATCTCTGATTTCATGATTTCCCAACTTCAGAGACATGTTGGAAATCATTCGGTTACAGGATATAGTGGAGCCATCTGCTACCATGACTTTGAAGCCCTCAATTTCCTCTGCCACTAGTCCCTTTTTTGCAACGATCCTTTCATCAATGAAGTTGTGTGTTGCACCTGTGTCAATGAGAGCAATGATACGATGCTCTCCAATCACACCCCGAACTCTGAAGGATTCATTTTTGTGGATGCTCGAGAGTTGAGCAACTACTCCTCTATCTTCTGACCCAAATTCAGGCCCTTCAGGAGCCTCTTCATACTTGCTGTCCTCAACTTCAGTTTGCTGTTCTGAAATTTCAGAATCTGATCCATCTTCTGAATAGCATTCCATCTGATGCAAATTCCCTTTTCCATGGCACCTATGTCCGAGAACCCAAGGTTCTCTGCAAGAATAACATAGGTTCTTTCTTCGGAGCTCTTGATTGAGCCCATCATCCATACGCGGAGAGAACTTCTTGGTCTAATTCGTGAACTTCCTCTTGTCCTTTCTGAAGGGGAAAGGCTTAGACTAAATTTTACTCTTTGGGGCAGCCAACTCCATGCTTCAAGATTTTTTGATAGCCTCTGCCAGGGTGGGCGGATCAAAAGCTTTGACCCATCCTCTCAATGGCTCTTCAAGTCTTTCAGTAAAAAGGACAACCAACCGCTTCTCTGAGATGCTACTCACCATGATTGACAGGTTTTGGAAATTAGTCACGTAAGTGTCCAATGAACCTTGCTGCCTAAGTTGTGCAAGTTCTCTAAACTTCACCTCTGGATCCCTGGTGTCAAATCTCTCAATTAGCTTGTTGGTGAAATCAGCGTAGGTGGTGACTAAGTTGTGACCAAGGGTGACCAACCCATGGTACCACCATTCGTGGGCCACTCCATCCAAGTGCAAGGTAGCAAACTTGATGGCGTCTTCCTCCGGCATCGGTCTCAAGAACAAGTAATTGTCCAACTTTTGTACCCATGCTCTAGCTGTACTCTTAGCGCTCCCATCAAAGTGTGTTGAGGTCACTCGTCCAAGACCTTGCTGGAAATCTCTTGGGGCAGCAGACTTGTAGTCATTCCTCCTTCCTCTCTTCATTTTCTGATTCATGAATTGATCCAGAGTTAGGATATCTCTGATCTCACCAGGAAGGGAAGCATACTCCATGTAGCTGTTTCTTATCTCATCAGCTGTGGGTATCTCTATTTCAGCTTGTTGTGATTCTTTTGGCAAAAAGACAGGTTGTAAAGGCCTAGGGGCTGAACCTCCATTGTTACTTCCATTGTTACTCCCGTTCCTATTGCCCATAGGAGCGTTAGAAGTGCTGGCTTCCGGACCATTGTTGGGTTGATTAGGGGTCCCAACAACGTTCTGGTCAAGCTTGGCCAACAGTAGGGACATCATGTCCATCATGGCAGCAAATTGCCTCTCTGCCTTCTTATCAGGTGCTTCGTTCGGGTCTATGGTCCTATCGGCCATTGAATCCATTGAATCTGAAGTATCTAAATCCTTTCCTCTATTTCTCAGTACTTCTAAGAAAGTGTCCTCTTTCGGCACTATCAGAACCTGAAATTGCTATCTCTTCTGCTCTCTGTTGTAGTATCTAATGTCTCTGTCACTCATGGATACTTCTAAACCCACTGACTCTCACAGGCTGGCAGGAAAACCAGCTCTGATATCACTGTAATATCCTAGTAATTTATTTTTTTTTGATTTTTTAACAATAAGGGATACAAGCAATCACCACAACCCGTTAAGGTTAGAGAAATAAATCAAACTGCTGAAAGGGAACCCTTCCACCTTTTGTTCACCGAGAGCCCAGTCTGGGAGGGTGAGAGCATACGGTGTTCCGAGGATCGTTAGCAACAATAATCAAACTGAAATTACAATGTTTGGGTGGCAAGCCAACCCCTTCTGCTTATCTAGCAGGATAGAAACCAAACTCTTGGCGGTAAACTGACCAAGGGAAAATGACAAGAACTGAAACTCAATCACTCTACCGTGTATTTCAGCGGGAGGACATTATATTAAGCTATCACTCTATCGCATATTTCAGCGGGAGGACCATTGTATTGAACTTATCACTCGACCACTTATTCAGTGGGAGGACTGAGTACAAAAATTGAATTACAAAACTTAGAAGGCAGCAAGCCAGCCTCTTCCACTTATGCAGTGGGGTTTACAATTAAGAGCAGCAAGAAGGGATGATCAGTACTACTGAAACAACCTTACAAAATAGAGATGAGATGAGAAGAGCAATTGCAGATTTCTACAACAGGAATACAATTTTCTATTACAACTAATCTGTAGGCTGAAAGTACAATTCAGCAGCGTATGGAAATACCAAAATGCTCATAACTCCCTCATTTTTCACCCGAATCAATTCAAATCAATCTCAATCCCACAATATAACACTAACAACAGCATCCAATCCAAACTACAACCCAAACAACCCACTATTCATTTGACACGCATCCCAATGCAAGTGCAAAAACCCACAATATACCTGGGAAGTTCGATTTTATCTAGTAAATTCATTGCTCATTTAAAACTGCTAAAAACTCACACATTGTATCGCCATGGCTAGGAAGGAAGGATGAGCCGGTACCCAGAATGATGGAGTCGCTTGGTTAAGAGGTGTGAGCAAAATATACTTTCAGCAGTTTCGCGACCAGCAGCCAGAAACACTCAAATCCAGCATAGAACACTCCATAATCTGCAACTCATTCACCAATCAGCAATGGGAATACAAGGACACAGCTAGGTACTATCTTGCAAGTACGAAATTGAGACTTAGCTAGGAAGCCAACTTCGAAGCTCAGATTTTCAATAGCCAAACCGGCAGCATAACGATGCAATTTTCAAAGATGATACAAATGGGAGCCCAAGTCTCATATTTATAACTTCACTCCTCAAATCCAAATGCAATTCCTCCAAATTCAACGCCTTGCATTTGCATTTCTTTCCACTACATGTGGACCCTCAAAAGTGGCGCTATTTCCCATAAGTCAAATCCCACACCCAAGGCATGGACCCACGATATACTTTGGCCAATATTTAGAGATAAGTCACAAAATAATATTTCTTTCAAATAATTCGACATCTCCTTAATAAACATGAAGCTCGCCAAATACTTAGGAAAAATATGGACATTAATCCCAAATATAATAAATTAGTAGCAAAATCAAAGTAATTAAATATTAAACCTTAGGATAAGGAAAATAATATTTAATTATGTCGCCAATGACTCCCGTACTGATTATTTTCACAACTAGGATGAAACTGAGCCCGAATGACCACAAAACTGCTGTAGAATCAGAACCCTGTCTATTGCCAGAAATAGAATTGTGCCACACAGCCACTTACTAAAAGTAGTAAGTCAAGAACTAATGCTTAGAAAAGCATGATCATCGCGTCCAGAGGCAAAACATGGAGAGCTCAGTAGGGCAGTAACACCAGAATGGCCATTCCCTGACTTACTAAAAATAGTAAGTCCTTGTTTCATCAATGCTGAACCCTGATTCTTCATTCCACCTAGCCTATGGGTCTCAGGAATAGGCTAATGGACCACTGGAAGGTCATTAGTGAGAAGGGGACATTACACACTAAAGTGTGGATCCAAAGTATAATCAGATCTAAAATGAATGCATAGTAATAGAAAAATATCAGATCTAAAACCTTAATGGAGAAGGAATAAATTAATAAACCCTAGGTGTTTAAGAAAGTCAGGTTCACCATTTTATGCAAGGGAAGATATGTCACTTCATAAATATCGAGGATAAGTAAATAATTAAAAGCAAAACTAAATGATCAACCTAGATATAGGAGCTGGGACTTGAAATAATTAAATACTAAGTCAACTGTAGAAATTAAATGAATTTAAATGCAATACTTAGCTCAGTTTTCGATGATGGAATATGCTGTGAAGGATGTTAATAAATGATTCACCTTTGTGCTAAAATTTTAAGGTTTCTTTAGATGATTGCCTCACCTGTGATGTCCCCATATTATCAAATAATAATTATTTATATCTGAATAGGCTTATGCACTCATTATTTAATCATGAGTTATTTGTTCATTCAAATTAAAGATTTGAATGAACCTCTTAATAAGTAATCGATTATTGTATTATCAATTTCATTAAATAACATCTTTATATTTAACTTTAAGATTATAGTAATAAACTGATTATTATTAAGTAACATCTTTATATTTAAATTAAAGACTATATTGTAATCAAATTATGGAGCAGATCGAATTGAGAGCAATGCTAACAAATAGTCAGTGATTTGAGGGAGATAATCATTCATATAGCAGCACTGAGAATAACTCATAGTTAGTATAAGTAAACACTAAACCTGCGATTAGTAAAGATGACCAACTTTCCTAATAATATAAAGCAGCGATTAGAGTCAAAGTTGGTGCGATCTATAAAATAATAGTTATACATTCATTAAAGAATTCAAAGAAGAAGTCAACTATGTTAATGGTAGTGCAGCGCTCATAGTTTTGTTAAGAACCATTGATGTAGTAAGTTAATAAGAATTGTTTACATGAATCGACCAACTGTTGTGTCTGTTAACTTCCTTTCACGAAGGGGTATGTGGAAGATATTTATAAGGCAAGAATCGATGAAGGGAGGGGGAATGAACAACAAGAAAGGACGAAGGAAAGAACAGGGGAAATCCTCAGACTAAAAGACAATTCTGGCTGTGATGGCTCAGGTACATGTCAGTGCAATTCCGAAATTAGAAAGGAAGTATTATACAATCCAATACATTAAATTGCTGTAACCAGTTCATTATGACATTAAGACAGCCCTAATATTATTCTGAACATATTCAAATTTGTATCCATAAGAAAGAGGTATAAGTTGGCTAATGTATTCGTAGGATATCGCAGTATTGCTATAACTATTAGTACGTGGAGTATTAATGGTATCATGAACCACAAAATAAGGATGGGTATAATTTATAATTCAGTAAAACTCAGTGAATTCACGTTTGGTGCATTTGTTGGATAATTGTGTAAATCATACGAACTATTTGTTTGCCCTCTCAGGTGAATAACTTAAAACATACAGATAAAACACGTAATGTAGAATAATAATGCCATAGATATCATATGCAATATAAGAGATGTTATTCCATTCATAATTGTCCTTCCCAAGTCACATTCGAAAATATATAAAGATACCGAGGGGGTGTGAGCGCCAACCGTCGCACCGCAACTGCCACCCCTCAGTTGCCAACTAACCAAGACAATTACAACTTAATTAACTAGTTTTATTTTCATGTACAATATTGCCGCCAACATCATCCCCCCCAAAAGAAAAGTCGTCTCCAGGCGACTTACAACAAAATGGAGAACACATGGGGATTACAGAACCCAAAACCAAAAAACTAAGGGGGTGCAGAGGGCGTCTTTGATGAAGAAGGCACCGGTGGTGGTGTAGCGGTGGATGCCAAGCGCCCACGGAGCTCATACACTTTCTCCGTCCTCCTCTTTAGATCCCGTTCCGCCACCATCTGCCGCTCCATGGCAGTCTTTACCATATAGGCTGCCTTCAACATCTCCTTATCCTTCTTGTCCACACTCTCCAGTGCACTGACCAATCGAGTCTCCAACAGCTCTCTGGATGCCCTTTCCTCTTCCAACTGTATCAGCAAGGCAAACTTCTCTGCTACTAAAGTGTCCATCGCTGTCTGGGTTTGTGCCATGGTAGCCTCCAGCTCTTGAAACCTGGCAGTCAGCTCCTCCTGAGCTGTCACTGCTACTACACGCAAAGCCTCAACTGTCGTTGCCGTCTGTTGTGTCCTCCGAAGCTCAAGATAACCTTCGCGGAAGGTCTGCTCGACCTCTCGCAACAACGACTACATCCGGGTCTCACCAACCCCCTCAGTGAGGCTCCAAGCCTCCAGCATCGCCTGGTTCTCTGTCTCAGGCCACCCGACACACTCAAAACACCTCTCAAACTCCTCTCTGCATCCGGTGCGGGCAAAGGTCAACAACCCCTCGATCCGCTCAACCATGGCGACATCTGTCTGGAGTGTGGCAGATGACACAAGCTGCTGTGCTCTCAGAGTCATCTCGCCAATGAACTGTTCCAACTCTCCTGTACCCTGCTGTACTCCCACAGGCACCCCCTCCTCTCAGTATGGATTGGTTACTACAACCGCGGGGGGTGACGCAACCCTCTGAAGCGCCCTATTGCTCAGAGAACTGCCTTCCTCTAGATCAATGATATCCAAGGAATGCATGGTCCTGCTTGGAGATAGAGCGGCCTCTCGCTGGTGCCATAGGTGTAAGGTGGTAACGACTCAACCAGGCATTGAGGTCATCATGAAGAGTGCCTGCTTCTGTTATTGCCTCCTGCATATAGCCTGGCAAACCTGGCACATCTTGTCTTGGCACATCTGGCACATCGTGCACCATGGAAGCCTCTGCACTCACCAAGGTCTCCACCCGCGGTGGTGTCATCGCTATCGTCACCCGAGGCTGCCCAAAGCTAGGAACTGGCACCGTGGTGACTACATTCATTGTCCCGAATGATCACGGCACTGCCAACTGACAAGTCTCCGGTAAGCGGGCTGGTGTAAAGTGGACTTGCACCTGTGATGCTAAAACAGACCCTTTTGTACCTGCCGATTCCACTACCTCCTCTTCAGGCAACTGGTCGCCTCTTCTTCCTGCCAACCGAAAGCTCCCTCCGCTCACCTGGGAGGTGTCTGTCGATTCCTCCCTGCCGCTATCTGCATCCTCCTTTGCATCGGACTCTTCTGTGTCGGATTCCGTGTCGGACATGGTGGCCTTCTTTCTTTTTGTGCCCAGACGTGCCTCGGCGCCATGTGCCAAGATGTCCAAGTGCGACCAATAGAATATGGGTGTTGACGGGAATAATCATTATGTTATGTTGGTATATTATGTTTATGTTGTCGTCAGTAATAATGAGTTACGGCAGTCAGTTAGTTAGCCGACGGGTAGGTAGTTGGAGTCGCGACGGTTGTGTCGCACCCCTTCGGCTGTCATATATTGTACCACCTCCGGGTGTTGGAGGAAATGTAACATTGACGACAGATTATAATATGAACATCCTTTGACATTAATGGCAAGCTTATTCTGGTACTTCTTTTGTATTGGCATTGTGCATTACTGTTCGATTTCTGTATTCTTCCTGTTTACCCAGTGAGTTAAACATTTGGCGCCGTTGCCGACACGAACTCGGGAACAGGAGACATGGATGGCGCACAGACACAATGGGCCTACCCGTTGGTGAGGTGAACCCGGAGGTCGACGATGCCCAAACCGAACTCTACGTAGGAGAAGACACCGCGACGAGAGAATTTTCAATTCTACTCCAAGTAGCCATTCAGACCTACGTACGACGAGAGGCGGCGGAGGCGGAAGTCCCACCGAGTGCCGTGTGGACAGCGTTAGAAGTGAGTCCGGAGGTAAATCGGTTGATGAACCATCTCCCTCGATTGCTAGCACAAGCATCGTTGGCACAACAAGCTCGCCTGGAGGAGATTGCCTAGGAAGAGCGACGCCAACAAATTTTGCAGCAGTACGAGGAACGGGAAGTAGAACGAGATGGCGCCAAGTCAGGGGCATTTGAACCGTGAGCCATACGGGGCGGAATAAAGAACACTTATTGTAATGATTATGTCATATTGTTGGCATAAACTTGTCTTCCACATTATGAATGAATAAAAGTGTTCTACTTTTTATGTCATTAAGTATATAGAAAGCTGTCTGGGAATTAATGCCCAATACACTGAATAAGGACAAAAATAAGCCACAATATATATATGAACGTGCAGTAGCCCAACGTGCCTTGATCCTTGAACAACAAGCAGAAAGGCGACAGAGGTATAAGCGAAGAGAGGAGGAACGCTCCGAAGGGGACGGTGAGGCCAGCGGCCACCCACGGAGTCGGGAGGAGTTACTTGCGGAAACCCGCCGTAGGATAGAGTGTACCAAAACTCAGTTGAGGGATTTGAGAGACTTGCCACACACACCAGAGGCTAGGAAAACTCCAAGGAGTGGTGAGGAGACAGGAGAGGGAGAAGACACCGGGGCTGCCAGGAGTGTCGGAGGGACACCGGGGCACGGCGGTCAAGCACCCCTTATAGGATCTGACCCATCCGGAGTAGGACAACAGCCACCAGTAGTAAAAAGACAAGGCATGGCACAAAAACAAAAACTTCCAAAGTTCCATGGGGATGGGAAAGAAGACCCTGTCCGCCACTGTCGCACTTGTGAAACAATTTGGGGAGCGAATGGTGTTACCGATGAGGACGAGTGGGTAACACAGTTTCCCGCAACCCTGAGGGGCGTAGCCATCGACTGGTTTTCGGATACGGATAAGGCTAAAATTAGCACATGGCCAGACTTGAAGAAGGAATTTCAAGCAGAGTTTCGTCTCCTAAGAGACGATAATGAGATCGTAGCCGAAATCTACGGCACGAAACAGAGAAAGGACGAGACTGTTCGAACCTACAGCCGGTGGCTCAAAGAGCTGCTAGGAAAGATGGAGAACCAGCCGGCAGACGGACTGAAAAAACGGTGGTTCGTGGAAGGTCTAAAGAAATCCCTTAGACGAAAAATGAAGATAGTACCTCCCTCTTCATACTCCGACGCCTATAACAGGGCAATGGATTTAGAAAGTGAACAGAAGACGTCCAAGAAGAAGAAAAATAAATCCTCGTCGGAGGATGATTCCTCTTCTGACAAAAGTGATAGCAGTGATGACGACTCTAATCGGAAGGTACGGGCTCTCCAGAAAGATATGGAGCGAATGATGAGAGAGATAAAGGCAACCAAAGGAAGCACAAGCAAAGGCGACGAAGGGGATTTATGGTGCACGAACTGCCGTACCGACGGACACACCAAGGGGTCTTGTCCGAAAAAAGCATTTTGCGATATTTGCCAGATTGCCGGACACCTTACCAAGGAGTGTCCGTACAATATGAGGACCCGTAACCAACAGGTTCTCTTTACAGAACCATCTGTGTCAGCCGGCACGTCCCAGCCTGCGAGCAACAACGCCTCGTCTGGCAGCTACCGAAACAACAGGCGAGGAAGAGGCAACAATAACAATAACGGAAGCCATATCTAGTATGACGCCAAGGGCCGGCCAATTATCCAATGTAGGGCCTGTAATCAGTGGGGGCACTTCGCCCGTGATTGCACGAAGGAAGCCACCCCTCAGCACCTCTGCCGTTGGTGTGGGCCAGGCGACCATGAGGACGCAAATTGCCCGCAGGCAGGGGTTAATCTCCTCAACATTGAGAAGGCTAAGAAGACTGGTGAGAAAGAAGTACTGGCGATCACCCGCGCCCAGACGAAAAAAGCCACTTATCCCGACCCCCGTATGGAGAAGGAGCGATTACGGGAGGCAAAGGCCAATATTGAACGTGAGATGACGACCGAACGACGGGACAACGAGGTGGCGAGTACATCATTCCGTACGGAAGCGGAAAATAACATCATTGAGCAAATCTTGCAGATAGAGGTGCCGATAAAGGTAAAAGACCTTCTAGACTCTATGCCACAATTGAGGACTGCCATCCTCACCAATGTGCAAAGCACCGCATCGTCGAGTGCACCACAGGTAGGGGTTCCCGCCACCGCTACGAAGAGTACACCACAGGTGGAGGTTTCCGTCAGCCCTTCGACTGACCCGATGTTACTAGCCGTGAGCAGTGGTAGACACCCAGCTGTGGTAGAAATGCATATCCGTGGGACCATTTTGAAGGACACCATTGTGGACGGAGGATCTGGGGTGAATGTACTACCAGAAGAAACATGGAAGCAGCTGGGGAAGCCCACCCTGTGGCCACCCACATTCAACCTGGTGGGAGCGGACCAACACTGCATTAAGCCACTCGGCCTGTTGATGGCCCAGCAAGTGACAATTGGTACGCAACCATTCTTGTTAGATTTCGTGGTTATTCCCTCGAAGAAGAAAGGCTATGATGCCATCCTGGGGAGAGTGTGGTTGATCAACGCAAGGGTAAACCACAACTGGAAGAAAAATACACTTTCCATGGAGAAGGGAGGGCGAAAATATACCATTGACCTACACACCCAAAATGTCGGCGAAGAGCTCGCCTCTTCCGACTCGGAGGACTCTAATAAAGGGGAAGGGGGTCCCGATGAAAGTAAGGGCAAGAACGCGATGGAGCCGAACAGTGAAGGGGTGCTAGAATTGGAGGGATGTTCTGAAGATGAGGTATGCTCGACTAACGGGCTCTTCCACTGGCAAATGGAGGATTACGAAATGTTCCAAAGCTACAGGCTCGAAGTAGAGGAACCAGAGCAACCAACAGAGGTGTACCTGCCGGAATACAAAGAATATTGGAAGGGAGACGCCCCAAAACCTAGCGACGTAAATAATCCGAAGAGTGTCGGCACCGATTGGAACCCTGTGTGGAAGGCCACAGCCTTCAAAATCTTTATTATCCTTCTTCTTCTTATTTACGGGAAGGAGGTCGTGGTCCCTGTAGAATTTGTGGTTCCAGGTCTTTCAATGACCAGTGAAAATAGATTGGCCACCAACGGGTACAAATTGAAACCTTACCACGCGAAGCGCGCAGGGGACCCGAGAGGCCAGACAGACACTCGAGAGCCCAGAGGGGGACCCGAGAGGATGGAAGGGGACCTAAGAGGCCGAGCAAGCAACTCGAGAGGCACGGGACAAAAGCAGGAGACTTTTGGGCGAGAAAAACCGAGAAGGATGAAGGGCGATCCCAAAGACAAGGGACCCGAGCCGAAGACTCTCTAGACAACTTAAAAAAAATAAAAAAAAATCGCACGGTTGTACGATACCGACCGTACGGTAAAAAAAAAAAAAAGGAAAAAAAAGAAAAAAAAGAAGGGGAAAATGGCCACCGTACGGTGGGGCCAAGGTGACACCACCGTGCGGTGGAATCACCGACGGTGACACCACCGTGCGGTGGAATCACCGACGGTGACACCACCGTGCGGTGGAATCACCGTGTGGTGACACCACCGTGCGGTGGACGGTGCACCACCGTGCGGTGGAATCACCAACGGTGACACCACCGTGCGGTGGAACCACCGACGGTGGAACCATCGTGCGGTGGGACCACTGTGCGGTGGAACCATCGTGCGGTGGTCACACCGTGCGGTGGGAGCCACCGAAGGCCGCGCAAGGATATAAAACGCCGCACACTGCTGAGGAAAGGAAGAAGTGACCACACCGCACAGCCGACCTTGGCAATAAAACCCCGCGGAGGAAGAAGACACCGAACACGGCCGGAGGCACATCACCGCGCAGCCAGGGAAAGGGACGCACCGCACGGCCGGATCAATACACACAGCGCACGAGCTACCACAGGGAGTGAAGCGGATGGATGGGGTCGAGGGTTCTTACAGATTGATCCGCCGCTTAGGGAGAGCGGGATTTCGCACAATTCCACACAGCCACGTAAGGGCAAAACGATCGCCACAGGTAGACCAAGCAGCCACACGATTGGAGGTGGTATGGCGGGACATTACAGTGCCTAAAAAAAAAAAAAACGACGACGGATTGAAAAATGATTCGATGACATCTGGAGCCTAGACACTGAAAATATTGGAGTGTAGAAGAAGGGTTTTGACATCATAAAATATCACAGAAATGATGCGCGCCATGGACTTTCGTGGGGTTCTGAAGGTTGTAAATTGGTGTTGGCTGCGGGGGCGCTGCCCTCGACCCCGCGAGGGGCGTTGCCCCTCAACCCCGCTGGGGGCGTTGCCCCCAGACCCCCAGTTTATTTTGAGCTACAGAAGACCACGGGAAGTGTTGTGGTTATCCGTCTTGTGAGAAAGAAGCCTGCAGCTAAGCATTGGCGGGGAAGAAATAAGCCGTAGAGGGAGACGGATTTGGAGGTTGCGAACAAACAGAGTTTGAGGGAAGGCATTGCAGGTCCACACAGTTGTATGACACCAGGGAGTTATTCAGTTCAGTTTTTAGCCTTTAGGGAGTGTGATGGAGGATTTCAGGTGTCTCCTAGTATTTGTGCCAGCGGATTGTGGCCACCTCCAGGCATGACTGGTACGCTTTGAGGAACTCGGATTATGTCTCGGCGAGACGTGAGGTTGCCGTGGTGGATGCATAGAGGGCTCGGGAGGAGCTGACCACCAGGTTGGAGGCACTAGTCGCGTGAGACTTAGTTCAGCGTACCCAAGAGTTGGATGCCGGGAGAGCAGCACGGGTGGCTATCGAGGACAAATTGGCTAGGGAGACAATATCAATTGAGTAGCAGTTGGTGGAAGCTGAGACTGAAAAACGTGTTTTGTAGACAAGTTTGGGTTAGGCACAGGAGGACTGTGATGGCAAAGGAAGCAATATTGGTGAAATCCGCACTTGAGCATCGGCTGGTAGCAGAAAAGGTTTTCAGGCGAGGACGCAGCAAGTGTATAAGATCCGGGCCCGACTGGCGTCACTAGTTCCTGTCGTTCATCTCTATTTTGTATTAAGTCGTCGGAGTCGACTTCTTTTCTTGGGGGGGATGATGTTGACGGGAATAATCATTATGTTATGTTGGTATATTATGTTTATGTTGTCGTCGGTAATAATGAGTTACGGCGGTCAGTTAGTTAGCCGACGGGTAGGTAGTTGGAGTCGCGACGGTTGTGTCGCACCCCTTCGGCTGTCATATATTGTAACACCTCCGGGTGTTGGAGGAAATGTAACATTGACGACAGATTATAATATGAACATCCTTTGACATTAATGGCAAGCTTATTCTGGTACTTCTTTTGTATTGGCATTGTGCATTACTGTTCGATTTCTGTATTCTTCCTGTTTACCCAGTGAGGTAAACAATGGGCGGCTGGTTTGGTGCAACACGCCCTTGTGGCTCCAATGGCTGTGAGCCCGGGGTGATCTGCATGCGGACTGCATCGAGGAATAACCCAATGACGTGATGCAGCATGTAGAAATTCTTGTATTACAGCGTCATGAACTCGTCCATCCTATCCGCCAATAGTGATGCCCAATCATACACCACCCCATTGTGCAGCCCATTCATCAACGCTATCTGTGCGATGGCTATGTCAGACGTGCGGCTGGCACCTGTGAGGCGACTCTTCACCATGGACAACAGGCATTGCCATACTCCCTTGGCGAAAAATGTTTTCTTTACCCCTCGACTCTTGCCTGCACTCTTGAGGCTATCTTTTTCTCCCTAGGTGAGGTTATCTCGCAACATTAGCTGCAGTAATGTGGCACGACTTTTTGGAGATATTTTCTGTGGAGTATCTTTTTTTTTCCCTTTCACCCCGGTATGCCAAACACCCTGGTGAACTCGCCTGCCGTGAAAGAAACGGTTATCCGTTGGTGTTGATAATCAAATACAGACTGGTGGCGATGTCTGTCATAGCTGCCAATCATGGCACACAAAACCACCTCAAAGTCCTTTATACAGAAAATTGGCATCTGGACGACCCAGTGTATTGTGCCTGGCGAAGGCTTTTCTTTATCAGATCATCGTGAGGTGTCTTCGCCCACCAGTTCCGACAGTCTATTCCATTCAGACCTTCGAACACAATATTATCTACTGTTACCTCATTCCTGTCCTTTCTCGCCAAGGGTTTTGGACGATGCTTCTTGCTTTTTTGACTGCTGCTCATACCGAGGTTGCCTGCAATACGCACCCCAGATGGCAAAACTCGTTTCCCTGTGTCTGCACTCGCTTCTGAAGCTTTTTGCCCTCCTTGCAACTTGTCTTCTAACGGCTGCAACCGTTTTCACCAATCTGCCTTGTTCTTATTTGTGTCCATTAGTCTCGGATTAATTCTTTCATCTGCTTTTATAGCTTTAAACCCAGTCTTCCACTTTTGCCACTTCCAACTGCCTACTGCCACTCTTTTTTTTTTCGCTTCCAGCTGCCAGCGTTCCCTTTGAGTCTGTCGGTCGGTAGTACGTGTATGGCTGGTGGGTGTACTTGGCGTGCGGGTGTGCCGGTGCAATCTGCTCCCCTCGGGATATTTTCCTTCTTACGATGGCTGGCTCTGCGTTGTAATTTTTCCTTTCTGTGTATTTGTGCGGCTACATATGTGTTTGTGCCTTTATGCTTGGGCGGCGGGGGTTTTATGGTTGCGTGGGCATGGCATCCACCGCCGGTGGTCCACCGTCGGTGTTGCCACCGCTCGGTGGTCCCACTGCCGGTGTTGCCACTGCACGGTGGTTCCACCGCTGGTGGTCCCACCGTCGGTGTTGCCACCGCTGGTGGTCCCACCATCGGTGTTGCCACCGCCAGTGGTCCCACCGTACGGTGATTCCATCGTGGCTTCCTCTTTTTTTTTTTTTAATTTTTTTATTTTATTTTATTTTTTTTACTTTTTAAAATTTCGACCGTACGGTCAACTGTCGTACCTGTACGACCGTACGGTTTTTTTAAATTTTTTTTCTTAATTATTTCTTCTAGAGGTTCCGAGATCGCTCGCTCGTTCGTGGTACTGTTTTAATTTCAACCCATTGACAGTGTTTGGTTTAAATTTTCCTGGTTTGATTTTGTTCGTCCCATTGAATTTCAACACTAACTACCCAGGAGTAAACTTCATTCGCCGAAGATGCTTGTCGTGCCAGACCTTTTGTCTTTGTTGGGCTGCCTCTGTGGCCCATTGTGCCATCATTCTTTTTTCGTCCAACTTGCTTAAGGCATACAGTCTCTCCCTCAGGCTCTCCATATCCCCGAGTCTGTTCTCTACTGCAATGCGAAGGCTTGGCACCATGAATTCTACTGGCACCACAGCTTCCTGCCTGTACATGAGTTGGAACGGAGTCTGACCCGTGGTCACCTTGTAAGTCATTCTGTAGGCCCATAGTACAGAGGGTAACTTCTCTTCCCAATCTTCCTTTTCTACTTCGCAGGACTTGTAAATTACCGATACCAATATTTTGTTTGTGGCCTCAGCCTGCCCATTGGCACATGGGTAGTATGGGCTCGATAATGAGTGAAAAATCTTAAACTCTGAGGTCAGCAGCCGTATGACATGGTTCACAAAGTGGCCCCCTCGGTCACTGGTCAACTGAATAGGTATACCATATCGCGTAATGATTTGTTCATAGATGAATTTAGCCGTGCTTACTGCTGAGTTATCCGGGAGAGCCCTCGCCTCCACCCACTTAGTCAAGTATTCTGTTGCAACCACAATGTAATGGCACTGTCGTGTGTGGCTAGCCTTAAGAGGCCCTACAAAGTCGAGTCCCCATCGTTCGAAGAGTTCTTGTGCGTGCGATGGGTTGAGGGGCATGAAGTCTCGCTTCAGAGGTTTGCCCGCCCGTTGGCAAGTGTTGCACCCCACGACCCACTCCTTGGCGTCGTGATGTACGGTTGGCCACCACAGTCCTGCCAGAAGCACCTTGCGGGCTGTAGTGTCTGGGCCCATATGTCCACCTGCGGGTCCTTCGTGTGCCTCCCTTAATACACTCGGGACTTCTTCCTCCATGACACAATGCCTTAATACCTGGTCTGGCCCCATTTTGTAGAGTAAACCGTTGATGAGTGAAAAAGTCCTCCTTAATACAAGCTTTCTCCGTTCCCCTGGGGGAATACCCTTCGGAAATCGGGACATCACAGGTACTCTCCAATCTTCTTGTACCACGAAGGAAGTACGGCTATTTGGAACAAGTGCGCATCCGGAAAATCATCATTTACTCCCTTTGGAGGTTCCCTCGACATAATCCGGGACAGCTGATCGGCTATGACATGGCTTCGCCCCGGTCTTACCACAATTGTAAATGTGAACTCCTGTAGTAGCAATAGCCAACAGCTTATCCTCCCCTGGATAATAGGCTTGTTTACCAAGTACATGAGTGCCTGGTGATCTATGTAAAATGTGAATGGTGTAGCCAGTAGGTAATGACGGAATTTCTGTACTGCATAGACCATGCCGAGGGCTTCGCGTTCTGTTGTACTGTAGTTCTTTTCAGCCTTTGAGAGCAACCTGCTCGCAAAATAAATGGGGTGGTCCAACCCGTGTCCTCCTACCTGGGCTAATGTAGCCCCGATGGCATAATTTGAGGCATCCACGTGAACGTGGAATTTCTTATCCCAATTCGGGTATGCCAGTATGGGTGCTCCCATCAACCTCGTCTTCAGCTCTTCAAAGGCCTTGCTCTGTGGCTCTGTCCAGATGTATGGTTCCTTTTCCGTGTCAACCTATTCGACGGGTGGGACACCTCAGCGAAGTTCTTGATGAACCTCCTGTAGTACCCCACATGACCAAGGAAGGACTTTATCCCAGTGACGTCCGTAGGTGGTTCCATTTCTACTATTACTTGAATTTTGTCCGGGTCCGTTTTCAATCCTTCTTTACACACAATGTGTCCAAGCAATCTTCCCTGTGGTACCATTAATCTACATTTCTTCGGATTGAGGGCCAACCGTGCCCTTCGACATCTCTGTAGGCACTCCCCGAGGGATTTTAGGTGGATGTCCTGTCCACTGTAAATAGACCAATCGTCCAGGAAGGCTTTGAAGTTCCCCACCGACATCTTGTCGAAGATGTGCAAGATGATGTGCTGAAAGGTGGCGGGTGCATTGCATAGACCAAAGGGCATTCGGTTGTATGCATACACACCATCCTCCACCACGAAAGTTGTTTTCAACTTATCTTCCTTTGCGATGGATATCTGGTTGTACCCAGAGAACCCATCCATGAAGGAATAGATTTGATGTCCAGCTACTTCCTCCAAGATGCTGTCGGTGAAGGGTATGGGAAACGGGTCTTTCATAGTGATAGCGTTCAGACACCGGAAGTCTACACAGATCTGGATCTGATTGGCCTCTTTCTTGAGGGAAATCACAATGATCCATTCGCTTGTCTGCACTTTGAAGATTATGCCCGCTTCCAACATCCGCTCAATTTCGTCTTTCACTCGTGCAACATAATTTTTGTTCATACGGTAAGGCCGCTTCCTTACCGGTTGGGCTCCCGGTACCAATGTTATGCGGTGTACACATAACTTTGGGGGCACGCCCTTCAAGTCCTTGTACGTCCATGCAAAGACATCCTTGTATTCAAGGAAAATTTTGAAGGCTGCGGCCTTCAGCACTGGATTCCAGTCATCTCCGACAAGGATGATCTTGGGGTCACTCGTCCCCCCAAGATTTGTCTCCTTTAAATTGGCTTCCTGATATTTAATGGGCTCCCCCTTCGGGAATTGGTGTGTCGACGTCTCATTCACTGAGGCCTCCCCTTCCTTGTACTCGCCATATTCTGGGGGAAATATATCTGGTTCTTCCTCGATGCTCAATACATTGCACAAGGGTGTAAATAATTCATAATCTCCCATTTGCCAATGGAAGAGGCCATTCAAGGAGTCGTCGTCCCCTGAGCATGCCTCTAGTTCTAACCCCTTTGTAACTAGGCTCCATGCGGCGTCCGTCTCCACCCTCCCCCAACTGGTCTCCCTCAGATTCCGAGTCGGAGGAGGATGCTAACTCCTCACTCACCATCTGCGTACGGAGATCAATCACGTACTTCCTCCCCACGTTTTCCAAGGAAAGAGTATTCCGCTTCTAGTTATGGTTCGCTTTTCCTGCAATGAGCCACCCACCCCCGAGAATGGCATCATACCCTTTCTGCTTAAGGGGAATTACTACAAAATCTAACACGAATGGCTGCGTGCCAATCATCACCTGCTGGCCCATGAGGGTACCAAGGGGTTTAATCCTGTGTTGATCTGCCCCTAGTAGGTTGAACGTGGGGGGCCACAATGTAGGCTTTCCCAGTTTTTTCCATGTCGCTTCTGGGAGCACATTTACTCCTGACCCTCTGTCCACAATAGTGTCTGTTAAGATAGTCCCCAGTATGCCCATTTCTACCACCACCGGTTGGCGTCCGCTGTTGACTACCAATAGCATGGGGTCGACCGTGGGGCTTACGACCTCCCTTAACACGGGGTTGGCTGTGGGGCTCACGACCTCCCTCATTTTCACCTGTGAGGGTACGGAGTTTAAGATAGCCGTTTTTAACTGCGGCATGGTCTCAAGGAGGTGTTGAATCCTCACGGGTACCTCCATCTACAATATTTGTTGTAAGATTTTCTCTTCTCCCCTCGTCCGTGGCCGTCTTGCGGTCTCGTGGCTGTTCTGTTCTTGTGCGGCTATTTCCTTTGTGATCTCATCTCTTGCTTCCCGCACTCTCTCGATCTCCGTGTGGGGATTTGGGTATGCAACCTTTTTGGTCTGTGCCCTTGTGATTGCCAACACTTCTGCCTTCGTGGGTTCTATGTTTAGAAGGTTTACACCAGGCTTCGGGCAATTTGCGTCCTCATGGTCGCCTGGCCCACACCATCGACAGAGGTGCTGAGGGGTGGCTTCCTTTGTGCAATCGTGGGCGAAGTGTCCTCACTGATTGCAGGCCCTACACTGGATCATTGGCTGGCCCTTGGCGTCATACTGGATCTGGTTTCTGTTATTGTTATTGTTGTTATTTCTTCTGCCGCTGCGTCTATTATCCCGGTATCCTCCAGATGATGTCGTTGTGTTAGTTTGTTGGCCCGTACTCGTTGGTGTGGATGTTGTGGCCTGCTCCATGAACAACACCTGGTTCATTTGCGTAGTTCGGGTTTTCATGTTGTATGGGCACTCCTTGGTGGAGTGTCCCATCACTTAGCAAATCTCGCAGAATGCCTTCTTCGGGCAAGTACCCTTTGTATGCCTCTCCTCTTTGCACTCAGTGCACCATATGTCCCCTTCGGTCTGACCAGTGTTTCTCATTGTTTTGAATTCCCTCCTCATTCGCTCCATGTCTTTCTGGAGCGCTTGCACCTTTTTGCCAGCCTCACCATCGTTGCTGCTTTCCTGTGAAGAGTCATCATCCTCGGACGAGCTATCCTCCTTTTTTTCTTCGATGTCTTGGTCTCGCTCTCGAGATCTATCGCTCTATTGTATGCATCTTCGTACAATGTCGGTGGAACAATTTTCATCTTCTTCCGAAGGGAGTGTTTCAGTCCCTCCATGAACCATCTCTTTTTCAACCCATCCGCTGGTTGACTCTCCATTTTCCCCAACAGTTCCTTCAGCCGCCGACTATAGGCTCGGACAACCTCGTTCTTGTTCTGCTTTGTGCCATAGATTTCGGCGACTATTTCGTTGTTGTCTCTCAGGAGGCGGAACTCTATTCCAAACTTCTTCTTCAAGTCGGGCCATGTGCTGACTTTGGCCTTATCCATATCTGAGTACCAGTCTATGGCCATTCCCCTTAAGGTTGCTGGGAACTGTGTTACCCATTCATCTTGGTCGGTAACACCGTTCGCTGACCATATGGTTTCGCACGTGCAGCAATGGCGGACGGGATCTTCCTTCCCGTCGCTGTTGAACTTCGGCAGTTTCTATTTACTCGCCATTGATGGGGGTCGTCTCCCTTGAGGTGGCTGTTGCTGTGTTCGAGCCCCTGCGCGACTCCCTCCGACGTTGGTGGTGTGTCTTGCGTGGGTGACTGGGGGTACGGTGTTTTGCCTGCTGTGTGTCGCACCTACAGCCATACGGTTGTCCTCCCCTTCGTTCTCACCCGTGCCCACTTCTGGCTCCCTTTGGTGATCCTCACTTCGTGGCATAAGGGATATGTTTCTAAATTGATCCTGAGTCTCTTCGACTAGATTCCTCCGTAACCTTGTTTCCTCCAAAAACTCCTCGTTGCTTCTCACCCTATGGTGTTCTGGCGACGTGTAGGAATTTCCCCCGGCTTCTGCACCCTCCGTGACACCTCCTTGGTTCCCTTCGGGCCACCCTTCGGCAGGTCGTCCTTCGGCAAGTTGCCTTAGCCTCCGTCTACACTCTACTTGCTGTTCCAGAATCAAGGCCCTCTGCGCGGCCTCCCACTCGTCCGTTTCTGCTTTCTTATTTCTATCTTTTTTTAATAGTTTGGGCATTAATTGCCGTACATTTCCATAAATAACAACACATAAAACGAGAACACTCCTTTATTAATTCATTTCATCAGATAGAACTTGTGTCAATCTTATGATATCTTATTCAATTATAGAATGTTCTTTTATCCCTCTGGGATTCAGGGTTTAATTTTCTCTTGGCATCGTGCCATCATGCTCTGCTTCCCGACGGCTATTTTCTTTGTACTGTTGGAGGATTCGTCGGCGTTGCTCTTCCCGGGCAATCTCCTCCAGGCAAGCTTGTTGTGCAGTGATGCCTGTGCAAGCAAGCAGGGGAGGTGGTTCATCAACCGATTTACTATCGGGCTAACTTCCAGTGCCTCCACACGGCACTTGGTGGGATTTCAGCCTCCATGGTCTCTCGTCGGACGTAGGTCTTGATAGCTACCTGGAGCAGGATTGAAAATTCCCTTGTCGCAGTGTCTTCTTTGTTGTAGAGCTCTCTTTGCGTGTCGTCGGCCTCTGGGTTTATCTCACCAACGGGTAGGCCCATCATGTCCGTGCGCCATCCGCTTATTTCGTACCCGAGTATGTCTAGGCAACGGTGCCAAATGTTTGCCCTCTTGGGTGAATAACTTAAAACATACAGATAAAACACATAATGCAGAATAATAATGCCATAGATATCAGATGCAATATAAGAGATGTTATTCCATTCATAATTGTCCTTCCCAAGTTACATTCGAAAGTATATAAAGATACCGAGGGGGTGAGAGTGCCAACCATCGCACTACAACTGCCACCCCTCAGTTGCCAACTAACCAAGACAATTACAACTTAATTAACTAGTTTTATTTTCGTGTACAATATTGCCGCCAACACTATTAATAATAAGATATATGATTTAAGTTACAATATTTTCTCCAATAACAACAAAATTGTAAAATACGTTAAGGTTACTTGTAATATTAATGATTATAGAGACTACTGATGTCAAAAAGACTGCTTGCGTTAGAGATTGCCCCCCTAGCATTAGACGATTATAATACTCCCAAATTAACTATTGAGGAAATCATTTAGAATAGCATCTTATCATATAATACAGATATTAATTAAAAAAAGTTGATGGTAGTTCCATACTATCAATGGGGAATGAAAGAAAAAGGAATATATATTTGTAATGTCCCCTTCTCACTGATGACCTTCCAATGGTCCAATAGCCTATTCTTGAGACTCGTAGGCTAGGTGGAATGAAGAATGAGGGTCCAGCATTGATGAAACAAGGACTTACTATTTTTAGTAAGTTAGGGAATGGCCATTCTGTTGTCACTGTCCTACTGAGCTCTCCATGCTTTGCCTCTGGACGCGATGATCATGTTTTTCTGAGTAGTAGTTCTTGACTTACTATTTTTAGTAAGTGGCTGAGTGGCACAGTTCTATTTCTGGCATTAGACAGGGTTCTGATTCTGCAGCAGTTTTGTGGTCGTCCGGGCTCAGTTTCATCTTGGTTGTGATAATGATATTTGTGTCATAATTAAATATTATTTCCTTATCCTAAGGTTAATATTTAATTAATCTGATTATTGGCTACTGGTTATTAAATTTGAGATTAATGCCTATTTTATCCTAAGTTGTGGCAAAATTCATGTGTACTATGGGATGTCGAAATATTTGAGGAGAACATTATTTCATGTTGCATCTCCATTATGTGCCAAGTGATTTACGTGGGCCCTCCCCCTTTTTGGCGTGAGTCTTGACTTAGGAAGAAAGTGGCGCTACACTTGGGTCCACTTGTAGTAGAATGAAATTCAAATGCAAGGCGTGGAATTTGGAGGAACGACATTTGAATTTGAAGAATGAAGTTATAAATATGAGGCTTGGGCTCCCATTTGCATCATCTTTGAGACCGATGACGGAGGAGGACACCATCAAGTTTGCTACCTTGCACTTGGATGGAGTGGCCCACGAATGGTGGTACCATGGGTTGGTCACCCTTGGTCACAACTTAGTCACCACCTATGCTGATTTCACCAACAAGCTAATTGAGAGATTTGACACCAGGTATCCAGAAGTGAAGTTTAGAGAACTTGCACAACTAAGGCAGCAAGGTTCATTGGACACATGACTGAATTCCAAAACTTGTCAGTCATGGTGAGTAGCATCTCAGAGAAGCGGTTGGTTGTCCTTTTCACTGAAGGACTTGAAGAACCATTGAGAGGATGGGTCAAAGCTTTTGATCCGCCCACCGTGGCAGAAGCTATCAAAAAATCTCGAAGCATGGAGTTGGCTGCCCCAAAGAGTAAAATTCAGTCTAAGCCTTTCCCTTTCAGAAAGGATAAGAAGAAATTCACGAATCAGACCAAGAAGTTTTCTCTGCATATGGATGATGGGCTTCGTCAAGAGCTCCGGAGAAAGAATCTATGTTATTCTTGCAGAGAACCTTGGGTTCCCGGTCATAGGTGCCATGGAAAAGGGAATTTGCATCAGATGGAATGCTATTCAGAAGATGGATCAAATTATGAAATTTTAGAACAACAAACTGAAGTTGAGGACAACGAGTATGAAGAGGCTCCTGAAGGGCCTGAATTTGGGTCAGAAGATAGAGGAGTGGTTGCTCAACTCTCGAGCATTCACAAAAATAAATCCTTCAGAGTTCGGGCTGTGATTGGAGAGCATCGTGTCATAGCTCTCATTGACACAGGTGCAACACACAACTTCATTGATGAAAGGATTGTTGCAAAAAAGGGATTAGTGGCAGAGGAAGTTGAGGGCTTCAAAGTCATGGTAGCAGATGGCTCCACTATATTCTATAACCGAATGATTTCCAACATGTCTCTGAAGTTGGGATATCATAAAATCAGAGATGATTTCTTTGTGGTGAGTATTGGAGGGATTGATGATGCAATCCTTGGGATTCAATGGCTGAGATCTCTTGGCGAGATCACACTAAACCTACAAACCATGGAGTTGAAATTCATGTCTGAAGGGAAGACGGTAGTTTTGAGGGGAATGTCGCATGGGGGACTTAAAGTTGTATCCTTGAAAAGAATGGAGAGGCTGATCCGCCATAATCAGGTGGAGTGGGCAGCAGAGTGTTTGATAATGCCTTCCAATCCATTGGTAGATAAGGGCAGCTATTCCTCAGACATTTCAGCAATTATCAAGGATAGAAGGAAGATCATGGTCATGCGTTCAGAACCACAAAAGGAGCACAAAGATTATCCTGAAGACTTTCAAGCTTTGATAACTAAGAGAAGCAAGGTGTTCGAAAATCCACCCCCTGGTAGGCCTCCTGAAAGAGGTGCCGAGCACATTATTGAGCTTGAGGAAGGAGCTAAGCCAGTCATGACTACTCCTTACTGATATCCCAAGAAGCAGAAGGATGAGATTGAGAGAGCAATTCAGGAATTGCTTGACATGGGTTATATACGGCCTAGCAAAAGCCCCTTTGCTTCGGCTATTGTTTTGGTGAGAAAGAAGGATGGGACCATGCGCATGTGTGTGGATTACAGGGCCCTAAATCAGAAAACCATCAAGAATCGGTATCCTATTCTAAGAATTGATGAGCTCATTGACGAGCTACATGGGGCAGTGTTCTTTTCCAAGATTGACCTTAGATTGAGGTACCATTAGATTAGAATGAGAGCTTCAGATGTGGAGAAAACTGCTTTTAGATGCCACTTTGGGCATTTTGAGTTCCTAGTCATGCCCTTTGGTTTGACTAATGCTCCTGCTACATTCCAGTCATGCATGAACAGAATCTTCCAAGAACAGTTAAGGAAGTTTGTGTTGATATTTTTTGATGACATCCTAATTTTGAGCAAATGTTGGAAAGAACATTTACAGCAGTTGGATGAAGTGTTGGGCATATTAGAATCGGAGTCCTTGTTTGCCAAGGAGTCCAAATCTGAGTTCGGGATGGAAGAGTTGCTCTACCTTGGCCACATTATCAGTGCGGGTGGTGTGAAGGTGGATTCCGAAAAGATTAGAGCCATCCTTGATTGGCCTACTCCCGAAAACATAACACATTTGAGGGGATTTTTGGGATTGTGTCGATTCTATCGGAGGTTTGTGAAGGGATATTCTCAGTTGGCTGCCCCCCTTACAGATCTCACAAAGAAAGGAGCTTTTGAATGGTTCGAAAAGGCATAGACAACATTTGAGCAGTTTAAAAGGATCATGAGTTCCTGCCCAGTTTTAGCATTGCCTGATTTCACCAAGCCATTGGAAGATTGTCATAGAAACCCGAATCCTTGCTTGGTCAAAGGGCCCTAGACCAAAACAGATGAGCTTGGGAAGAACTGAAATGCTCCATAAAAAAATATGCTGAAAACCTTTGGGAGCCAAAACAAACTCGGATTCAAACTTCTTGCACCAAAAACGACATGAAAGGAGGAAGAAAAATGCCTTCAATCATATTGCAAATCCACGTTGGAGATGAAGAAGGAAAAACTCCTTGCAATGGATGATCAAAATGCAGCAACACGTGTTTGGAAAACATCCATAATGGGGCAAAAATGTGGCGGCTCCAAATCAGTAAAAGCGCCTCCCAAATAGCAAGTAAACGTGGCCCATAAACCAGCAAATGAGGAACAAAACGTTCTACCTCCTTCATTCAATGCATTCCTCCATGAAAATCGGATTCAAACCATGAAAAATGGATTTTTTTTGGAGCAAAAATGCATTTCGGGTTCTTGAGCTGCAAATAAGTAGCAAAATGCACTTGGAAGTTGTAATCGGGTTTTAGAATCCTTTCTACATGTTTTAAATACTTCACTTTTTTCCCTTCTAAGGCAAAATCGGGTTTTTTAAAGAAGAAGAATATAAAAAAAGAAGCAAAACAACTTGTAATAGGGAAATAAAATCCCTATTAGAAGCTTTAAAAACAAAACATAAAGGAACAAAAAGACTTGTAATAGAGAAATAAAATCCCCTTCACAAGTTTTTTAAAAAATGACTTAAAGGACATAAAACATGTAATAGGGAAATAAAAACCTTATTACAAGTAAAAAGAACATTAAAACTTGTAATAGAGAAAAAGAATCCCTACCACAACTTAAAATCACCTAAGTAGGAACTTTTGAAAGAAATTACAAGTTATTTTAAACTTATAATTTTAAATTCACTTGCAATTTGTCCAAAAAGTTCCTACAATGACTTAAAAGACATAAAAAGCAAGGGGAAAATAAAAAGTAAGTTACAAGTGACAATTTTTAAATAAAGTGCACTTGTAATTGTTTTAAAATTTCCCTACAATACTAAAACAAGAGAAAATTAAAACTTGCAATCAAAGGAAATTTTCCCACCTGCAGTCAGGAAGAAAAAACCCGAAATTGAAGGAAAGACATAGCAAACGAACTCGAAATGCAATGAAACTTGAAACGTGGATCGAGGATGGACTAAGGATTAATCCAGTCCAAGGGAAAAACAAAATTTTGCCTTGGGAAGCATGCCATTGAGTAAAATCTTCAACCTGTAGCGACTGCTCTGAAACCCGAAATTGCACAAAAAGATAGGAAAAGGAAGACCAAAACTCACCAAAACTTGGACAATGATGGCAAAGACACCCCCAATGATTTGACACTAACAAATGTGAGTTTTTTACCTTGTAAAACATGCCTTTGAGACAAAAATGACACATTTTAGGAAAAATTTTGTAGGGGTTGTCACATTTTTTAATTTTAAAAAATGAGGACAACAATTGGCTCTGACTGGGTGTAATGTCCCCTACTAAGTTTGGTCCTGTTTTGACCCTAATTCATCCATATCAACATACTTATGACTTAAACAAAATTGATTAGGAGACCAAACTATCTTAAACATTGCATTTCCTAAGATATTGACAGTCCAACAGAGAAACATAACCTTCTATTTGATGTTGAACTCAATCTGATTTATAATATTTTATTTACTCATTCATTCAAATTACTAATTTCTATATATATATGTATGTATTAATTATTTATTTTCAGTTAGTAATATTATATATATATAAATATAAATATAAAACTAGAGAGAAGCTCTTATAAATAATTGCAGCCATTATATTATTCCCTATAATTATATTATTATTTATTTTGAACAGTATTATTGTATACATTTTACTGCAGATCTGTTTATATAAAATATTGTAATAATTGCAATTTTATTATTATTATTATTATTGTTAACTAAATTTATATCACTATAAATTCTACATAAGAATGTTATTGGGCTTCATATGTATTAAGATACATATTAAGCACATCCCATGCATACCACCAAGATTAAAGGTATTACTGCCCGTAACTCAATAACAGTTCCGTTACGGCCTGATTAATGGTCTGTTCGATGTTCCCCTGATCCGAACCATCTTCTTCACCCTTAATCCCCATTGCAATGTTGAAGACTTCTTTTATACTTCCAACTCTCAAGAGTCACACTTCTTTGAAAAGTCCTCTCTTCTTATTATAGAGGCACTTCTTCATAACCACCCGACAACTCTTCTATTGGAATTATTATCAAATTATTCATTTGTCTAGTCACTAAAATGAATAGACCTTAGCAATGATTAATCCCTTAATCCCCCAATTGCAATGTTGAAGACTTCTTTTATACTTCCAACTCTCAAGAGTCACACTTCTTTGAAAAGTCCTCTCTTCTTATTATAGAGGCACTTCTTCATAACCACCTGACAACTCTTCTATTGGAATTATTATCTAATTAGTTATTTGTCTAGTCACTAAAATGAATAGACCTTAGCAATGATTAATGGTATTAACGTTACGTTTCTTAGCTTATTATCACCACAACTTGTGCCTCTTTATTTTAAATATATAAATTAAGAATATGTAAATCATGTTTAATATATATATATTACGTTTATGATATAATATTAATTTATTTTCATTTGAATATTTCAAAATATTATTATTAATAAATATTGAATAATAATATTTAATAAATAAATAAATTTCAAATAATTATTTGTTTGTTAATTATATTAATTAATAATAATAATTGTTTCATTTACGCTATATATAACAATCAAGGAGGGGACATGACATTGGGGAACTTCTTTTTATTGTTGGAACGGTTGAAGGGAGTAAAATCTAGAATTCTAAGTGCCTTAGTATCCATTGGGCTACAGAGTCAAGCAACAAAGACATAGACGACAAGAAGGATGATAAGACTGACGCAAAGCAACTACTTAAAACAAGATGCTAATGTGTGCAACTGCACTTATTAGAAATGGAAACTTACCTATCCTAAACTAGCCATAATGAAAACCTTTTAAATAGAAACCATTCACTGGTTCAACAAAATAATTGCCTTTCTTCAGCAGCTTATGGTACCTTTCATGATCATTAGCAGCCACAACCAATAGAAACATGAACAAGTGTACCAGAATTTGATGCACAACTCCTTGGAAAAGATGAACAAATTCACCTTCCTCTTGAAATGAATCATATGTGTTGCTGCTCCAAAGTAGGTTTTTGAAACCAGACTGCTCTTGCTTAGCTGAAAATGCATGTTTGGCTTCTACCTCAAGTGTATCTTCAAGTTCAGGAAGAATTGAAACCTCTGGCTTTCCATTAGCTTCCAACCAAGCAAGATGTCTGATTGGACATCCTTTTGATCGCACAAAGATTGAATCCTTCTTATTAGCTGCAACTTGGACAACTAGTTTTTCAACCATGACAACTGCATGGTGAATGAAATTTTTTTCATGTGATTCAAATAAAAACATGACTGTATTGCATTCCTCATTATGCGGTTCACAAACTTCTGATTGGAGAGAATCATCAACAAGACTTGAACAAGGCTCTTCTATAGAACTTTCTTGAGGACTCGAACAAATATCAAAACCTCCATCTTGGAAAATAGACTCTTGATTTTCATCTTTCTCAAACTGCTTATGATCTTTTAACTTATGGGATACCGGTTTGGCATCAAATCTTGAACAAAACAGTTCCATCTCATCCCAAAACGTATCCTCTTCAATATCTTCTTTGCTCTTTTGAATAGGAGAGTTGAACTTTGCTTCATGACAACTCTCCAAACTTCAAAATAGAATTATCTTTATGTTTATAAACCATGTTTCCACATCCCATGACATGATTGTCCTCCTTCATAAACACTTTGCAAAGGTAGCCTTCAACCTCTTCTTGTGTATTCCTCAAGGTATCCGATATGGTCTTTTCTTTTTGTTCATCAGCTTTCTGGAAGTGCATAAACCAGATTTGAGAGTCGCCATCTACGTCTGCTTCCTCCTCTTGGAAGAGACCAACAAGATCACTTTGTTCAAATTCAGAATTCTCCATTGTTGCATTTGTTGGTGGTGCCTCAAGAGCAAGCCCTTTTGGTGTTGAAGGAAGCTTGTCTTGATTTTCAGCTACATAACTAAAAACAATATTTGGATATAGCCTCATTGGAATGTCTTCAAAAGGGGAAGAGAATACACCTTGAGCTATTTGCCTTTTGAGGGCAACCAACTCATTAGCCAACTTTTGCACCATGGGATCTGTTCTCTTAGTAGCCCATGATCCCAAAGAAGAGTTTTCTTTGGACCCATTCGGCTCTATCTTTATCTTACCAGCAAGGATAAGATCATCTTCAATACTAATTGCTAAGGCTTGTGCTGCTGCAAGGTCTCTTGGAACAACTCTTCTCAACAAGAAACTCACCTCAAGCACTTGAGCATTAATGAAGAAGCACTTCAAATTTGTAGCGGTAGGCTGAGCCACAGCTGGAATTCTGTTACACAACTTATTGAATTTAGCCACAAACTCCCGCATGGGTTCATATGACTCCTTTTTCATTTTAGTCAATTGAGCTAACAATGCATGTACATCATCTACATGCTTGAACCTTTCTTCAAACTTGTCTTTAAGCGTGGCCCAAGATATAATTGAACCGGCATAAAGGTTATAAAACCAATCAGCTACAATACTTTGGAGAGTCTCCACAAATAGCCTTACAGATACATCTTTGTGTTCAACACCATGAACACCACATGCAATGAAGAAAGAAGCAATGTGTTCATCAGGGTGTTACTGTCCATCTCCAAAGAACTTGGGAAAGTTCTTCCCCGAACCATTAGGAAGAGCATGCAAAGGCGGAGTCAGATTTAACGGACCAAAATCATTCCCCCAAAGGCCAGCAGCCATTTTACATGTCCTTGGTGAAAGCTTGAGAAATTACAAAAACACGAATTACAATGAATAGGATACCGGTATACTTCAAACAAAAGCGTGAGGGTTTTGAATGCGTATCGTATCTTAGCAGAGTCACCAGTGGTGACTCAGATGGGTCAATCTGCTATCTAATGATTCAACAAATTTATATCATAGATTCTAAGATAGAATTACCAAAATATTTCCAATCTCTTATCAGCAGAAACCCAAGAAAAGATATTCCTTTTTTTCAAACAACAAGACACTAGACTTCAAACGAAATCGTGAGGCTTTCGAATGCGTTCATGCCTCCAATAGTCGCCAAAAACTGTTGGTTGAAAATTTTGTACACCTGGGGGATGTGCAAAATTGTGGTTTCAGCTACAGTGTGTGAGTATGATACTCTCCTAATTTAGGGAAGACTCCCCCTATCTACAAACTAAACTAATCTAATATGGGTGAGACAACAATCTTTCTTCTTCTTTCAAGAAAAACAATACTCTTTTCTCTTCACAAAAAAGCAATAGCAATTGGAAATAAATAACAACAAATACAAAAATGAGACTTTTTGTAGAATTTTTGGAACATAAAGGGAAGCAAAGTTTCCATGAAGGCACAAAGATCTCCATCACTTCCTCGGGACGGGAAAACAGAAAGAAAGCTCAAACTCTTCAACTATCTACTCTTCTATCAACCTTTTTAGATGATTTTCTTCTAACTAAGTACAATATGTAGCAGCCAGCTCAAAGTCTAACTACATGATGCACTACACCTTACATGCACAAGTCTTAAAAATAGAAGCAACACAAAGTCTACAAGCTATCTTCCCATCTGAGATTTCCACACGAGCTTCAAATATGATAAGTAGCTTAAAGTCTACAAGATCAAATTTGAAAACCAAACATATAACTCTAAATACAATTAGTAGCTCAAAGTCTACAAGATCGAATTTAAATCTCTCTTGAAAAATAGAACAAAACTCACAATCAATTCCAGAAAATGTCGTCACATAACAACTTGAATTGGCACAAAGTCTCAACACAACTTGCCTCTTTTATTGAAAGCAATTTGATTTACATCTAAGCTCAAAGTCTTAGAGTGCACATACAATCTGGCAGAATTTTGTTGCATTGCCAAAAGATAAAAATTACAATAGACCCCCTCAAGTATTTATAGGAGAGGAACCTTGAGAAAAAGCTGTGAGTATCCTAACTAACCTGAGAAATTCTCTCAACCGCCATGACTTATTCCAACTACAGTCCTAATTGAATTCAACCTGTAGTTGCTTTACATGTAATTACATTTTACAAAATGCAAGTAAAAGTAACACTTGCAATTACAATTTTTGACATTACATGTAACTTGTCAAAACAAAATTAATGTTTCTAGCACTACATGGGCTTGTTTTATACTATCAAATCATGTTATCAATTTTATCATGTAAAAATTCTACATTGCTATCCATTTATTCTCTAGTATTATTTCTTGTTGGCAACCCAACTAAATCCCTTAAGAGAGACGTCATATCTTCTACATGCATTCCCTACACGATTTCTGATCCTAATAAGTCTGGAATGAATGATTTTGCCCTGTGTTGTAATTTTGGATTAAAACTTTGAAATGAATTGGAAAAATTGACATGGAGAAAAATGCATGATGCACTTGTTAGAAAAAAAATCTCGGTTTATGTATATTACTTACACGTATAATATGCTATCCTGTTGTTCAGCATGTTGCAGAAATTCCATACGAGAATGAATATGTAGCCAGCACACGGGCAGTGAATCAGGGGACTGTTACATATTTAGAGAATATAGGCCTTCTGGGAGAAAACCTTTTAGCTGCTCATTCTGTTTGGATCAATAATGCTGAGGTAATTCCGTTGTGTTCATTTTTGTACCTTAATGACTCATTAAAATTTGTAGGTTCTGTAGGATATCTGTATTGCTATCATAAAAGATCATGTTTTTCCCTTTTCCTAATTCTTTTGAGAAACTAAACTACCTTCCGATTCACCAGTCTGTCTTATTCAACTCAGATATATGGAAGGAGAATATTGAGACTGATTTTATGCATGGGAAAAAATGAATATGTTGCCTTTTTACTTTAGTGAACAATTATATCTGTGATGATTGCTGGTAATTTAATAATTTGATTAAGCTGTTGGTGAGTAGGTATTGTGATGTATATCACAAAATAAGATTTTGAAGTTTCTTGATTTGTCTTTTCTTTATTCCTCATGCATTTGACCAAGTGAATCTTTCCTGTTAAATTCATCCAATACTTGCACCTGGCCTTGTGCATTAAAGTATGTCGTACCACGCATGTGGGATGTGGTATTTTACCCAATTCAACCCTTTATTATGTCTACTGTCGATTTGAATCTGGGCCTCTACTTTAGAATTCATAATACTCTCACGGTTACCACTTGAGTTAATCCCATTGAACAGATAAGAACCAAAAATTTAAAATATATGAAATTTCCTATATTTTTGTTTGACCTCTTATAGATTCTACATTATTATATTTAAGATAAGTACTAGGATGAGGAAGGTGGGTATCATGTATTCATCCCAAAATTCTGTCTTTGACAATAGTTCTAGATTTCCCCAAATTCCCATTTTAGTTTTCCTTCTCATTCCTTGATTTTCTTCTTATATCTTTATAATGTATTTTTTTATAGAGAAAATCTCTCTCTCTCTCTCTCTCTCTCTCTCAATATATATATATATATATATTTTTGTTGTATGAATTCCTTTGAAGGAAAGGAAGGTGGTTCTCTAGAGCTTGGTGAGGAAGATGAACAAGCATCCTCCATTTTTCCCTTGGAGCTTCACTTTGAATCTGATTGGTTATTTTCGTCTTTTTGTGCTGCTTATTTTTAGCCCTCCTTTGTGGTGTGATTATGATTTCTTTTCTTAAGTTTTCATGCTTGGTTTTTAATGTTTGGGGATTGATTGTCTATTGCCATATTCTTTGTTGCATGCCAAAATACCTTTACAATCATTATAGCTTAGAGGGGCTGAATGCTGCGTCCTCTTTTACCAATCTTTGTGTGCATTAAATTGCACAAACGGATAGGATACAATGTTTGCAGATGCAGTAGCGCCTTCCCATCTGGTCCATCTGGTGCTTGAGGCAAATTTACTGCAGCAAGTTGTAACATATATATTTATTTGCTATGCAAGCTATGATTTGAATGCAAGGAGGTAAAGCTGAGCTGCTGAAGTATATGATATTAACAGAGAACAAAACACAGAGCTATGGTTTTGTTGGGAACAAGAATAGGGAAGAAAGCTTGATATTTGAAGGAAGGAAAAGTCTTACAGGAGTGCTTCATGTGTTGATGATTTGACCCCAATACCTCAAATGGATAAATTTGATTCAAGCTATAGCCATGGAGATAGAATCAACATATTCATCAAGGGAGGACCCACCAACTATGGGTGAGATGATCACGGTGAGGAATCCTTGTGCCCTAGTATACTCTTTATTAACCACAACGCTTCCATGGAAGAGGTAGTTAAGCAGGAAGAGGATAGCTTAAAAGTATTGCCATTTTTGTTTTTTTGGATAAAAAAGATTTGCCTTCTAGGAGTTCTTTTTGACATTTGGGAAAAGTGGGATTATACAAATCTTTTTGTAGAATGGCGCAAAATAGCCTATGTATTGTTTTTTCCAAAATGGTAACATGAAAAGGAGGGTGCTTGAAAAAAGTTTATAGAATATGGGAAAATAAGTGTTTAGGGCAGTTCCTTGGAATTTGGAATTCAAAATTCATTCCATGTGAGGCTTTTGTCAAGTTAGTTTCTAGATGGGTTGAAATTAAATACTTCTCATCTCAATTATGGGCCCTTATAACCCATGCCCTGAAATCTCATCTCAAAGAATAGACTTGACCTTTTTCTACTTTAGGAAGTGAAAGCCCTTGGATTGAATTTGGAATATTGTTTGCAATTTGCACATATAGATGTTGTTGGGTCTGTTCAAGTTGTTTATTATTAGTGAGGTCTAGGGCTGATTCATCGATGGTAATTTTGTAATCTGGGGGATGCAGGACCAGCAAGATTCTTGAGTGCAAGTGGACATCACCGATTTCAATCCCATAGGTTGGATACTGGATGGCCTTATTAGTGTAAGCTTGTTGAACATGCTTGCTGTTAGGATTTGGTGTAGGTTGAGCAAACAATTGTGGTGCTCTTGGTTGCGTGGAAGCAAGCATGGTCTAGTTAGGCACAATTGCTTTTGCTGCTGAGGTAATGTGTTAGGCATGAGTACAAGCTTCCCAGTTAAAGGTTGTTGTTGCTATGGGTAAGACATGTTAGGATTTTTCCATTGTTGGTTGCCTCGCCATTGTTGTGATCATGGGTTTCGAGGGGATTGCCATTGTTGATTATAATTAGAATACTGATATTGGTGTTGTTGGGGCCATGTCCCTTGTTTTGATATCCAATTGGATGATGGATTATTTTTCTATGATTGTGCTGATGCGTTTTTTCAAAACCCCTCACCAGCATGCTGAAGAAAAATTTGGTTTTTAGTTGGACCAAAGAAGGGAAAGCTGGTTTTGAAGAGATTAGACAAGCAATTGCTTAGGCCCTGTTGTGACCTATTTCACACATCGCCCCATTGCAGAAGGGGACCCCCTAGTTGTTTTTCCTTTTAGGGTTTTGTCCTAGCTCTGCAATTTCGTAAATCCATCTTCTTTAAGAGTTTTTGAGTCAAAGTTTTTGAGAAGTCATCCTGAGCCAAGTAGAGAGTTCATGCTCAGAACAGTGTTTGAACATTGTCAAAATCAGAGAAACGGAAATCGCTTGGAATTGCCCAAACTCAACGAGTCCGAGTCCGAGTCACCCCCCACGAGTTCAGCAAACTCGGACTCGGACTCAGCCGAGTCCAGGGGGCAAACTCACCCAACTTGCCAACTCAGCGATTTTGGGGCAAAATCGCCCAAATGCGCAAGTCCTGTCGTGCAAACTCGACTGACATTAGGCATGAAAAAAGGCATTCAAAAAACACATTTTTAAAGGTTTTTTTAATTTGGTTTCTTGCTTTATTATCCTATGCCCCTAAAAGTGAACTTCCTTTCATTCATTTGGCAAAATAGGAGGAGAAAAGTGAGTTGTGAAGAGAAACAAGGGTTCATTGAAGAAAAACCAGCAAGGAGGAAGCTCAAGATTTCATCCATTCATCACATTGGGGCTGCATTATATTTTGATTGGGTGCATCAAGAGTTGGAAATGAAGAGTTTGCAGCTCATTTCAAGTTTGTTGTAAGAGGTAAGATTGATTTTTTGATCTTTTTTTGTTTCTTGTATGCAAAAATTTCATTTTCTATTCATTTCTTTTGAAAGTTTTACTTTTTTTTCCAAAATCTTTTGTATGTTGCCATGTAGGGTTGTATGTAGGGTTTATAATTTTTTTTTTAAAAAAAGTAGGGTTTGAAATTTTGATCAAACCCTACATTTAAAAAAAATAAAAATTTACAAACCCTATCTTAGTTTTTTTGAAAAAAATGTACAATGAGAATGAATGCACAACAAAGAATGAATGTATTAATTTTTTTTTGTATTTGTAATGTCTTATTGCAGCAACCTTCACTTTCTTATTTGTCTCAAGTTTCACAAAACTATCATACAATGTCTTCTTCTAGACCCCCAATTAGAAAGGACCTTGCTTGGAAATTTCACGAAGATTTTCCTAGGCAAAAAAACGGGCAGACAAAATGTATGTTTTGCAAAACAATATTCCATGGAGGCATTTATAGATTGAAATACCATAGTGCTGGTGTGCGTGGCCATGATGCCGACCCATGCACTAAAGCAACAATTGAGGCCATACGCGAGTGCTATGTAATGGTTTAGCAATTGAAAACAAAAAGAAGCAAAAGGATGATCTCGCGGCCATTGCAAGTGGGACAGCTTTAGGTTGTGTTGGAGCGCCTTCTTCCATGCCTCCATATCGTCCCACTCACTATGCTACTGCTAGTGCTAGCGCTTCTTCTTCTATAGGTGCCGCTACTCATGTTCCTAGCACTGCCAGTGGTAGTGGGAGTGTTAGCATTGGACCTAGAATTCGTAAATCTAGATTGGATACCTTCTTTGTGCCTCGCACTACTCCTGGGTCCCAACAGTCGCTTGAGAGCATGGGTTGGAACAAGGAGGTCCATGATGCCGCTAAAATGGCAGTTGGCAGGTTTTGGGTCTACGGTAGTGTTCCATTCTTTACAGCCAGGTGAATGTTTTATATTTGATTGTTTTAATGTTTATACTTTGATTCTTCGTTTTATTTTTTCCCGTACATACTACATAGTGCATACTTAACTATCTCATTTAATTTATTTGTGACAGGTATCCTTATTGGCAAGAAATGGTTGATGCCCTTACCATATGCGGCGTGGGGTTCAAAGCCCCTTATGAGTCTGATTTGAGGGGACCCATTTTGACTGAATTGGTGAATGATGTAAAGAGGGAATTAGGTGAACAACACTAGATATGGAGCACTAAAGGGTGCACCATCATGACTGATGGTTGGACAGATAGGAGAAATAGAAGTCTCCTTAATTTTCTTGTTTCTTCCATAGGTGATTGGTTAATTTTAGTTTCATTTATTCATTAGTTTTTTATTTTTTATTTAATGATTTATTGAATGATCATTGATCTTGCTTTATTTTTTTATTTCAGGGGGCACCGTTTTCATCAAGTCCGTTGATTCCTCTGCACATTGCAAGAATGCCACATTCCTATGTGAGAAAATAGAGGAGGTGATCGATGAGGTGGGTGAGGAGAACGTGGTGCAGGTGGTGACTGACAATGCAGCAAATTATGTTGCTGTAGGTAAACTTTTGATTACAAACTAATTTTGTTTGCAAATTAATAACTATTTTGTAACTTCATTAATTACAATGCAACAAATTATGTTGTTGTAGGTAAACTATTGATGGAGAGGCACCCATCTATAGTTTGGACTCCATGTGCCGCCCATTGCATTGACCTCATGGTGGAGGATATTGTAAAACTCCCATGGGTTAAGAGATGTGTAGAAAGGGCGAGAAATGTTTGCAAATCTATATATAATCATTCATGGGTGTTGGCTCTTATGAGACAATACACAGAGCAAAGGGAGTTAACTCGTCTTGGAATCACTAGATTTGGCACAAACTTCATTACATTGCAGTCCATGCTTCACTGTAAGGCGGCCTTGAGACGTATGGTTGTTGGTGAGGAGTGGTCTTCCTCATCCTATGCTACTATCCCTGCAGAGATAGATATGGCAGATTGCATTTTTGATGAGGGAGGCTTTTGGACCCCTTGTGATGAGATAGTGAAGGTAAATTTTTTTATAAATTCTACAATTTAAGTTTTTGTTTTATAACTTATTCATCATTTTCTCTTATTTTCTCATTTTTCTAAATTACGCAATATTTTCAATTTTGCAATTTGTTAAGCCCTTGGTGGTTCTCTTGCGAGTCGCGGATGGAGAAAAGCCCGCAATGGGCTACATATATGAGGGCATGGATAGGGCAAAGGAGGCCATCAAATCCGTCTATGGAGGAGATGAGAGAAGGTATTATCCCATTTGGGAGATCATTGATAGGAGATGGCATAATGAACTTCATAGGCCCATCCATGCAGCAGCCTATTATTTGAATCCGACATTCCATTTTAGCCCTACTTTCAAGGCTGATGAGGAGGTCCTTGATGGGTTGTACTCAAACATGGAGAAGATGGCACCTGCTGGTTGTACTCAGACCCAACTTATGCGAGAGATGCAATTGTTCTCAAATGTGCAAGGGGAGAGCTTCTCTCATCCTATCGCCAAAGAAAGTAGGACAACTATGATGCCAGGTAAAAATACATTCTAAGGCTTAATTTTAGTTGTATTGTATATTGTTAAATGAGATTATGAGAGTCGAGGACTCGAGAGTGAGACTGATTTTATTTATTTTTCTCATTTCAAACTCAAATAATTGGTGGAACTTTTTTGGCCCAAAGACACCAAATATTCAGAAGTTGGCCATTCGCACCGTGAGCCAACCATGTAGCGCATCTGGTTGTAAGCGCAATTGGTGTATGTTTGAGCACATACACTCCAAGAGACACAATAGATTATCTGTGGAGAAGATGGATGATCTTGTCTTTGTTCACTACAACCTTTGCCTGAGAATGAAAAAGAATGCATTAGCTGGCATCTACCCTATCATTCTAGATGAGGTTGATCCTAAAGCAGAGTGGGCCACTGAGATAGAACTTGTGGCTATCTTTAGTGATGATGACACTGATTGGGTCGACCAGGTAGATATAGAGGCTGAGGCTGTAGCCATGGCAAAGGAGCAGAAAGCACGAGTAGAGACAGGAGAGCTAGAGGCAAATAGTGACATAGATATTCCTGATGTTGGTGAGGTTGGCATGGTGTCATGGGGAGAGGCTATGGCTGCCTAATCATCCAGGACCTACCTTAGACGCCTTCATAGGGGGCCGGGGCCGGGGGATGTAGACTCCTCTGAGCCATAGGCTTGTAGTTGTATTTACCTTTGGTATTTGTATGGAACATTTGATGATGATCATATGATGACATGGATTTTTTATTCCATGAGTTTTGTAATATTGTATACATTTGACAATGTTTATATATCTATGTTTGTCTTTTACTTCAACTACAATTTGCATTTATGCTTATGTGATTGATGTATAATTGTGTATGTAATCAAATGAGCCGAGCTTGATGATGTTATTGTGTCTTTAAGGTGTATTTAATAAAGGGTGCATGAAACAAGTTTTAAATCTTTAAAAATCCCTAAATTTCTTGAGTTTTTCACTTTGTCGAGTCTAGCCGAGTCCGACTCCAAGTCCCGAGTCTGAGTTTGAGTCAGCCTTGCCGAGTCTGAGTCCCGTATTTTTGGTCAAAATGCTTAGAAGGTCCAAAGGACGAAGATCGTAAATGCTTTGGGTCATTTCTAACAACTTTCTATTTTTAGGAATTTTTGCTTTTTGCTTGTTTTTCTAAATTTAGAAAGTTTTGTTTTGGCACTTTGGGCCCAATCTGGGAAGCAGCTTTTTGGGCTTGCTTTTTTCTTTTTTTTGTTTTGCTTTTTTCTGCGTTTTTGAAAGTAGGATTAAGGTTTGTTCCTCGGGTCATATGATCAATGCCCATGTTGTCAGAATTGAAAAATTATGTCTCTAAGTGTAAAAAGCAAGGTAAAAACCCCAATCTAGGGTTTTGTCCTAGATGATGCAGGTATGAAGATGGCAAATCAGACTTGAACATGGCAGTTTGAATGAAAAATGGTTTGAAAGAGCAAGCATGGTAGCAAGGTCAAATTCGCCCAAGGACAAGGATGGCTAACACGTTCCAAAGTCCACCCACACCAAGCATAAGATGGATGTCCAAGGCTGTTCAAGGTCCGCCAAAGCATGAGGAAGCATGTCCAAACAATATCAAAGTCCGCCCAAGGAAGTTGGCAGAAGATTGGCCGAGTTTGCCCAAGAGACAAGTCAAACCATGTTCCAAGTTTGCCTTGGCAAGGTGGCCTCCAAGTTCGCCCAGCTAAGAAAGCATTAAGGAATGGCAAAAAAGTCTCAATGTTCGCCCAAGCCCAGCCAAGACACGGTATGGATTAACCAAGACAAAGTCTGCCCTTGGCCAAGAAAAGGAATGGTGAGACCTTAATGAAGTCCGCCCAAGCATGTGGTCTAATGACGAATGAACTTTGTTCAACCAAAAGCATGGCCAAAGACACATCAAAGTCCACTAGGCATGAAAGATATGGTCAATGGGAGTTAAAGTCCGCCCATGGGAAGACAAAGAACAATTCCATAAAGCTCTCTAACTGCGCTCTACCCAAGTGCATGGCACAAGTAAGTGAAGTCCGCCTTGCTTAGGATGTAGTGAAGTCCGCTTTGAAGATAGAAAACAATGTCCAACATGATGCAAACTCTGCCCAAGGGGATAGAAGATAAAGGAAAGACATATGGAAAGAAGTTAAGTTGGATGGACAAACATTCCTAAAGTCCACCTTGACATAAGAAGAAGAAACCAAGGCATAGAAAGCAAAGTCTAAAGATCCATGAAGGCCGCCCATGATGAGATCAAGATGGCCAAACAAGGTTGAAAGAAAAAGATAGTCTAAAAACACTTGAACTTTGCCCTCCTCTTAACTAAACACACCACAAAATCCGCCTAGGCACATGGAAGATGGCAGATGGAAGGTGAACTCTGCCCAAGTAATGAAATTATGGCTAGGACTAAGCCAAGTCTGTCTTGGCCTAACATCCTTGAACTTCACCCATGCTAAATAAAGTTGGCAAATACTTTGTCAAGTCCGCCTAGCTAATGGAGAAGGCTGGCAAACAAATATCAAACTCCTATCTGCAGTTAAAAAAGGATGGCAAGAGTTAATAAAACTTCGACCTATTGGTTGAAAATTTTGTACACCTGGGGGATGTGCAAAATTGTGGTTTCAGCCACAATGTGTGAGTATGATACTCTCCTAATTTAGGGAAGGCTCCCCCTATCTATAAACTAAACTAATCTAATATGGGTGAGACAACAGTCTTTCTTCTTCTTTCAAGAAAAACTATACTCTTTTCTCTTCACAGAAAAGCAATAGCAATTAGAAATAAATAACAACAAACACAGAAATGAGACTTTTTTTTGTAGGATTTTTGGAACATAAGGGGAAGCAAAGTTTCCATGAAAGCACAAAGACCTCCGCAACTTTCCCGAGACGGGAAAACAAAAAGAAAGCTCAAAGTCTTCAACTATCTATTCTCCTATCAACTTTTTTAGATGATTTTCTAATAACCAAGCACAGTATGTAGCTGCTCAAAGTTTCACTACATGATGCACCTCTTATGCACAAACATAGAAAATAAAAGCAGCACAAATTCTGCAAGTTACCCCTTTGCTTGAGCGTCCTACAAGAGTTTCAGACGTGACAAGCAGCTCAAAGTCTGCGGTATCAAATCTTAAAACCAATCTAAACTCCAAACACAATAAGTAGCTCAAAGTCTGCAAGATTGAGCTTGAATCCCTCTTGTATAACACCTCAAAACTCACAATCAATTTCTAGAGAATGTCACATAACACCTTGAATCAACACAAAGTTTGAAAGCAATTTGCCTCTTTTAATTGACTGCAATCTGATTTACAACTAAGCTCAAAGTCTTAGAGTGTACATACAAATTGGCAGAGTTTTGTTGCATTGCAAAAAGATAAAAAATTACAATAGATCCCTTCAAGTATTTATAGGAGAGGAACCTTGAGAAAAAGGTGGGAGGATCCTAACTAACTTGAGAAATTCTCTCAACCACCATGACTTATTCCAACTACAGTCCTAATTGAACTCAACTTGTAGTTGCTTTACATGTAATTACAAAAGTGCATGTGATGAGTTAACTTGCAATTACAAAGTTGTTTTCTAACATGTAACTTGTCAAAACAAAATTACAAATGCATAATTGAAATTATTCTCTGTGTCCGAAGACATCACTCTAACTACATCATCGTCTATTTTGAAAATCTTCATGTTGCTACAAGATACTCTGTGATCGAGGTAAATGACATCTTGAACTAGAACAAGAACTTGCACCCTTTATAGTCTTTATGTCTTTAACCAATGAACTTCAACCTTTCACATGCTTGGGGTAGTACTGACTTCTCAGGAGGGAAGTTCTTTGCAGGGCTGAAGTAAGAAGCCTATCTCTGTCTTGAAAGCATTCTATGCTCTCAACCATTCATGTCACTTATCCATCTCCTTGTGTGGCTCCGTCATGTTGTTTTTCTTTCTCCAATCTTGAAATCTGGTTGCAAAACAAGGCCCATGCCTTAATCCATTGATTTGGTAGGTCGTGTGTGCAAATAGGACTGACAAGGGAAGGGATAAATTGATGCAAAAATGGGCTCACAAGTGAATTTCGGGTTTTGGAAACTGCATTCCATGTGTGGTAAAACAAGAGCATTAACTTGCAATTGTGGAGAACAAACATGCAACTTCATATGTGTAATGGGTAACTACAAGTTTGCACTTGTATTTGGACCTTTAAAACTCATTTTCAAGTGTTTTTTGAGTACATTTAGGACTAATTTCGGGTTCTGGAAGACTGATTGCAAGTGAAGACACAACTGCAATCGGGTTTTAAAATTCCGACTACAAGTAGACTTTAAATGGAAAAAATGAATGAAGGTGAAATGAATGGATGAAATGGGGCTTTGACATGAGGGGAAAATGGAAATAATGATACCAACCAGTAATGGCAAACTTGGAAAATGGGAAAAACTCTTGTTTGCAATCAGATTTGTAAACCCAAAATCAAATGAATGAGTCTCATGGCAATTCTTCAACATTTGTAAATTTTGTAAAAAGAAGGTTAACTCTTTTTAACAAAGGGGAAGGTCAACATTACCAAAGTTACTTGTAATCGGAATTTTAAAACCCGAATACAAGTGAACTGGTAAAAAATATAAAGGGGAAAAACAATGCAATCTCCAAATTGCATTCAAAGAACTTAGCAAAGTGGGAAGAACGTTCACTTGTTTGATCAAGATGCCCTTGAAAGAGATGAATAATCTTTGAAAGAATCAATTAGCTCTTTAAATAGAAGATGAAGGAAAAACGTTAGAATCCTTGTTGCATCCAAGAGAAACTCGGATTCAAACTCTTTGCACCAAAAACGGCATGGAAGGAGGAAGAAAATGCCTTCAATCATGTTGCAAATCCACGTTGGGGATGAAGAAGGAAAAACGCCTTGCAATGGAGGATCAAAATGCAGCAACACATGTTTGAAAAACGTCCATAATGGGGCAAAAACGTGGCTCCAAATCAGTAAAAGTGCCTCCCAGATAGCAAGGAAATGTGGCCCATAAACCAGCAAATGAGGAACAAAATGTCCCACCTCCTTCATTCAATGCATTCCTCCATGAAAACCAGATTCAAACCATGAAAAATGGGTTTTTTGGGAGCAAAAATGCATTTTGGGTTCTTGAGCTGCAAATACAAGTAGCAAAATGCACTTGGAAGTTGTAATCGGGTTTTAGAATCCCTTCTACAAGTTAAAACGTCCTCTCCAAAGATGCAATCGGGTTTTGGAAACCCCTTTACAAGTTTCAAATTGCATCACTTTTTCCTTCACTTGGGCAAATTCGGGTTTTCGGAAAGAAATGACAAAAAGAAAGAGAAAAACAATTTGTAATAGGGAAATAAAATTCCCATTACAAGTAAAGACTTAAAAAACTTAAAAAAACTTGTAATAGGGAAATAAAATCCCTATTACAACTAAAAGCAACACATAAAAACTTGTAATAGGGAATTAAAATCCCTATTACAACTTAAAATCACTTAAGTAGGAACTTTTATAAGAAATTACAAGTTCTTTTTAAACTTACAATTTTAAATTCACTTGTAATTTGTCCAAAAAGTTCCTACAATGACTTAAAAGACATAAAAAGCAAGGGGGAAATAAAAAGTAAGTTACAAGTGACAAGTTTTAAATAAAGTACACTTGTAATTGTTTTAAAATTTCCCTACAACACTAAAACAAGAGAAAATTAGAACTTGCAATCAAAGGAAAATTTCGCACCTATAGTTAGGAAGAAAAAACCCGAAATTGAAGGAAAGACATAGCAAATGAACTCAAAACGTGGATTGAGGATGGACCAAAGATTAGTCCAGTCCAGCAAGGAGCAAAATTTTTGCCTCAAGAAGCGTGCCTTAAGAGTAAAATCTTAAACCTGCAGTGACTGCTCTGAAACCTGAAATTGCACAAAAAGTTAGGAAAATGAAGACCAAAACTCACCAAAATTTGGACAATGATGGCAAAGACACCCCCCAATGATTTGGCACTAACAAATGTGAGTTTTGCACCTCGTAAAACGTGCCTTGGAGACAAAAACAACACATTTAAACCAAAATTTTTTAGGGGTTGTCACATTTTTGAATTTTCAAAAATGAGGACAACACGACCTAAGGTTAAGTCAGCTAAGCATAAGGAGATAAAAGATTAAAGTATAAAAGCATGGTCAAAGACACATCTAAGTTCACCAAGCATAAGACTAAAACATGAAGGCTTAAGCAAGTGGAAAGCATGGCGAATGGAAAGCAAACTCTGCCCTCCTAATTCGAATTGCTAGACATGCTTCAAGTCCGCCAAAAGCAAAATAAAGTTGGCAAAGACAAACATGAAAGCAAGACATTCCAAGTTTGCCTAGGCATAAGTGGAATATGTGAAGATGCCTAAACAAGATAAAAAATTCGCCCACGATTTTAAGATTAGACAGATGATCAACTTACCATGACGAGGAAAGAAGGATAGCTAGAGGAATAACAAATTTGACAAAATAGCACATGAAATCAAGAGTCAATCAAACGAATGGGTTGGAAAATTTAAACTTGACACATAGAATATTTTAAAATATTTTCCAACACGGGATTATTTTTGAAGGGAAAATATTTTCAACACTTAGAATTATTGTCGAAAATTCAAGAAAAATTCAATTTGAGAGAAAGATCTAGAAGATTCTTTGCTTTTTTAAGCTAAGGATAGATTCTTGATAGAAAAATAAAACTTTCCATTTTGGAAAGATTGAAAGCATTAAGACACAAAAAAATAATTATTTAAAAATAAAAATTAAAATGGAGCTCCTAAAATTAAAATTCTTAACTCTATATATTTTCAACCAGTCACTTTCAAATGCATTATTAGGTTGGAAGATTGAAGTGCAATTAAGAAGAAGTTTTCTCTCTCAGATTTTGTGGAAAATTGATTTTCAAGAAGGAATTTTGAAGAATTAAAATTTTTTTAAGTGTTGGAAAGAAGAAAATAAGTGCTTTTTTCTGAGTTTTAGACAATTTTCAGAATTTAAGGCAAATGTTCATCAAAATCAGTCAAAGAAACCTCTAGAGGTTCAAGAAATTCATATTTTTGACTGATTTCTTCTGTCTAAACCATTTATTTCTCAGAAATTACTAAGTACTTGATCAATTTCTTCCACTTTCAGTCTGATTTTTCACAGTATCTTAGCTTTTTAACAGGCTGAAAGTGAAATTTCTGAGTTAAAACGTCCAAAATCAGAGTTAAAATCTTCAAGTTTTCTTGAAAATAAAATTAAGTTTTCATGTGTTTTGCAGATTAAAGGCCACCAAAGGAGTTCCTTCTAGGAAAGCTCAAGATGAAGTTCGCCAGCAAAGGATTGCAGCCGGAATCAAAGATCAAATCCAAGTGGAAGAATGTCATAGATACTGACCTTGAGCATGTGGATTTCAAAGACCTCAAAAAGAGAATGTATGGCCATGATGGATACCTGCCAACACCCATTGCTTGCCGGATGATGAGGAATGGCATCGTCCAAGCAGTTGGATTTCCACCAGCTAAAGTATGTGTTGAGTTGATGGTTGAATGTGCTATATATTATGATTCACAAGAAAGAGCGATCATTGCACCTGATGGAAGGGTATTAGCTAATCTTTTAGAGTTAGCCATTCAGGAAGTGTTTGGAATACCAAACTACAATAAAACCTCATATAAAACTAAAGAAGATACCCAAAAGATCTATAATGACCAGTTTGAACTCTATGTGGCAAATATCAACAAGTCATGGTTGGAAAAGACAAGACCTTCCCGAAAGAAAATGCCAAAGAAGCTGCTACGCCCATACTTCAAAGAGGAATATGGTGACATTATCCTACTACTGAATAGAGTAATGGGCAGCCCTAAGGGTGTGCCATTTGAAACATGGATGTACTACTTCATTGATTAAATCACCTCAAGAGTCAAGATGTTCAATTGGTCCTGCATAATCAGTAACAATCTTCATGAACAATTGACAAATTTAGAAAAGACAAAGTCCTTCTACATGAGCTCTTACATTGTTTACCTGTTGGCCAGAAATTATAGATATTCCGGACTGATTTGCAAAGGTATAGTTGGCAATGGTGAAAATGAATTAAGGTCTTATGACTATTACCCATAGTTGCAGCTTAGTGAAAAGGCCCACTTCAAGCGAGTAAATGATGCATTCCTGATGTATATCACAAGGACACTACAAGGGGAACTCATCAAAGGCTATCTCCTGAAGCTAAGAGTTTAATTAGCAAGTATGGATCGTGGTTTATCCAGTTTTTGAAATTCACATACATAAGAGTTCAAGGTTTTGTCGGTTGTCCTTATTGACTTCCAATCTATCCCACCAATAGAAAGGTCCTACTAGAAGTTCTTAGATAGCTGGAGACATATCAGGGCTTCAAAAGAATAAAGCAGAAGGTAGCTATTTCCTTCCCATTCTTTATTGGAAATATGCTGGAGCCTTGTCCAACGGCACAGGCAGCTGAAAGTGCCAGGCTAGAGATGCAATGTTATCCCTTCACATTCTACCAGTCCAGAGCTAACTATGATCCTCATAGCAATATTGGGATAGTAAATGGAGAGAGATACAGACATAGAGTGGACTTAGAAGATTTTTGAGCAGATGCTGCAGATGAATTTGACATCAGAAAGAGACTATGGTTCAGACTACCAATAAGCTTAATCAAAATAATTGAACTTTTTCGTGTGCCTGATCAATTGGAAGATAATGCAAAATACACTCAACCACGCTTTGACAAGAATAGACCTCTTCTGCTTGTCAAATGGTTAGAACCTGAGCATGCAAACTTAGCTACTTTGATGTGGCTAGTTGTGAAGTATTCTCGTTGGTGGGTTGATTAGCAAATTCATGGACTAAGACGGAGAAATTTGACCTTGATTTATGACTTGATGGGTGAAGCAGAAGAATGTTCTTCAAATGCAAAAGCATCTCAAGGTGCTAGACTGATTGAAAGTGCTAAAAAGAAAGGAGAAGTAGGAAGCTCTTCAATAACAAAAGGGAAGACAGTTGTAAATGAAGGACCTTTTCAAAAGAAACAAAGGATAGAACCATCTCGTTCTACCGCATCAGGGAACATAATTGATACATTGGCTATTGATGAGTCATTGACGGATATGGAGATTCCTTCCCCAGTTCATGGAGGAAATGTAGAGTCAGTCCATCAAGAAGATGAAGAGACCCCGTCTCCTACAGGCACACAAATATCGGAGCTAGATAATGAAATGGACATTTTGGGCAATGAATTTCAAGAGGGAATGATTTCTGCTCTTCGAGGAGGCCAGAATATGCCATTTGAAGAGAATGATTAGGAAGTGGAAGGCATTGAACAACCTACAGTTCCTGATTGGCTGAATGAAAGATTGAAAGTAAAGACACAAGTAATAGAAGTTCAAGAAGAAGATGATATGGCCGACTTCTTGGCCAGATTAGAACAAGTTATTGTAAAGAAGCCAGCCAAAAGGTTTTCCATCATCCAGAGAGATGAAGCCGGTTGTCACATGGTGCAGATTGTTGTGCCAAAAGTAGACAAGGCAAAAGAAGATATTGCTCCTCATGAATATGCAATCACTACAATCAATTTGGGACCAGCTACTAAGAGTCAAGAAGTTGAAGACTTGAATAATTCAGTCTTGTTGTGAGGTATTAACACATCACCCCATCGCAAATGGGGACCCCCAATTTTTTCTTGCTTTCTAGGTTGTGTTGGAATCCTTAGCTATTAGCCTTTGCATTAGAGAGGTATAGGGGCTCAAATGACTAGGAGTCAAGTGGATAGTCTTGCATGAGTGTGAAGTAAATTTACAAAGTCTAGATATCATGAGAATTGCTAACTAGAGGGTCACTTCAAGTGCTCCTCTTGAGGAGTGAAAGATCCCTGATGGATCTCTTTTACCAATCTGCTGTAATTTTTATTTATTTAAATTGATTTTTCCTGCTTATTAATATTTTCTTTCAAAAATAGACAGAAGTTGCAGAAGGGTTGAATTCTTTTTGTATTTTGATGATTTTTCAACAAGTAAATAATGAAGTACAAGTACATGAACAAAGTACTGAAAATGAAGTTCATATACAGCCAAAACAAATTCGATTCAAGGCAGATTTCTGAATATAAAATCAAATATTTGACCAGATGAAGATTTCCAATAATTTCAGGAAGATTACAATCAGGAATAATTCCAACCTGGATGCTGAAAGAGTAACATAACTAGGAATGAAGTTGTGGCAAGATTCCAGCCCTCCAAGTGCTGCACGTGGGAAGGAAAGTGGCTGCCAGGTACAGCCGTATGGTTGCCAAGTACACCCAACTGGTTAGAAACCCCAAACCCCACGCTGAACTCTGTCAGAATTGCTGAACCTCCAGAAAGAATGCCGTACAATCTCCAAGATGCTAATAGCTGCAAACAAATCCAAACCACTGTATTGGGGGCTACGTCCCAAACAGGCAAGGCATTGGGGTTGGCGTCCCAGATGCTGAAAAGCTCTTCCAGAGCAAAATCTCAAATCCAAGATGTAAAATGTGTAAAAGATAATCATAGAATGAAGCTCCTATCCCCTTATAACCCCTCTCAATTGCAAATCGAACCCTAATTGTCTCCAAGTGGCGTGGTCTAGTGGAAATGTTATAATTTCTTATTTTAAAGTGGTCATGTTACTAGAAAATGACCTTTTTCCCCATAGACAGAAATCCGCTCACTGAATTGCCCTGAGACCAAAGAGAAAGATTTAAAGAATTTCAAGATCTTTCCAACGAGCTATCACACAATAGGATGCGCATCCAGATGAGACCAAAAATCCCCTTATTACTCCAAAATGGCTAACAACTTAGCCTTATTTAATTATTAAACGCTAACTTAGGAAATATTAAAAATATAACCCAAATAGCCACAAAATGCCCAACTGACATTACAAACCCTAAAATCATCCTGTCACCTGTCTGTGACTGAAGTCGGAAATCAAGGATTCACTGGTAGTCTCATCCCTAAAATCTAGGGATGTTCCTAAAATTTAGGAAACAAGCCCAATCTCTTTGAAACTGAAACCATCTAAAAGGTCATGAATAACCTCACGACTGGCAACTGTCACGACCTCCTAAAATTTAGGGATACCCCCTAAAATCTAGGAACTGCTCCAAACTGGCTCCAAACTGCCTGTAAAGCCAAAATCCAATCACTATATGCACTGAATGAGTCCCAATCAACCTCTGCTAGCCTACGAGACTCCAATGATAGGCCAACTCCTCCGTCTCCGATGTCCACTCTAGAAAGGGGACATGACAAGCCTCCCCTCTCGGAGTTGCTTGCCCACAAGCAACTGAAACACCAATCCTCCACCATCCCAAATAAGATGTAAACAAATCATTGCATGTAACTGCTGCTCATCTCTGATATAAACAACATGCAATGCCCCGGTTTGGAATGGCTCCTCAAAATGCTGAAGCACCTGTGCTGTCAAATCAACACTGTTTGGGTCCCAGAGCGAAGCATAGCTCCCGCTGAATACCTCAAGTGAGCAATGGAAAACTATATCATCTCCATAGATCAAATATCCATAAATGCCAAGACCACTAGTGTGTCTGTGATCACCAACATGCATAACATCCGTCATAATATCCAATGAATGCCAATCCATGGAAGACCCTCTGTGATCTGACCCCATCTGACACAAGTGACACACAACTGCCACACACTGCTGTTGATGTGCCGGAAGATCTAATGCCAACTCACTAGACAATATATAATACTGACTAAAATCATCACTGTCCAAGCTGGCATCTAAAAATATGTAATCACCAACTAGCAATGAAACAATCACCCTGTCTAGAGAATCAGGTGAAATTGCCACATCAACTGGCTCAAAGTACTCACTAGGAGTAACATCACATAACTCATCCACGCCAGCTATCTGATGACAATCAACCTGTGGATCAACTGTCGTCCCACTCTGCTCGATAAACTGAGATGGATAGTGGGTAAACTCCAGCTCCATCCTCGTGATATTCCGAACATACCGTCCAAGTGTCAACAACCATTGTACACCCACGACTACATCTATACATCTGAAGTGAAGCAACCCATGTAGGATCCACGAAAGGAAGGTACTACACATGTCTATACCATGATCCCACACAAACCACCTGTAGGACATAAACTGCTCCTGCTGCTCTCCTCTGATATAAGTGCCATATAATCTTAATATCTGGAGCAACATACTATAATCCCTATAAGACGCTGTATCAAATGAATCAACACCTGGATCCCAAATAAAACTAAATCCACATCCATCTGTCATGAAGAGACAATGATAGTAAGAGGCATCGTCGATACCGTGTCTCTCTATAGCCACTGTGAAACCATAAATACCACCAATCTTCAATGTTGAAATGGACCCATCAATAAGACAATTTCCAACAAGCAAAGTGTGATGGAAACCTCTCCAAAACCTTTGATCAGCGGCTGCAACTTGCCCAATTTCTCCACAAGTTAGTATGTCTTCATTGGAGGATGCCAAATAAATATATTGTTTAGCCATGCACCAAATATAGTCTCTTACACGCTGATCTTCATAGCCCACTATCACATCTAAGAAAACTGAGTCACCAATTAATAAGTACATCGCTGCCCTATCATATGAAAGAGGTGACAAGTCCACAAATGAATAGTAGATGTTTTTGTTCTGCAACATGGATAAACCTTCAGTGGCTGGTCCACTATGAATGCCACCTAACAACTCATAAACTTCACACCTAGTCTTCCCAACTTGAATGTTCTCAATGCAAGGTTTCAAATTTGACTCATTAGATGAAGGAAAATTGCTGATCAAACTCAGAAAATCAAACTGATTTCTATTTCCATTCAATATATCTTCGCTGTCCTTTTCTTCCCTTGGAAGAAATAAAGATCTAATGGATGATTCTCTTTGTATCCTTGCGTCATCTAACCGATTGTGACGCTCTTTGACTCTTTGGAGGTGGTGTCTTGCTTGGGCAGCAAGCGTTTTTGCTTGGGCAGCTCTATGTAACCAATCTTCGTTCAACTTTTGGCAATGTTTTATATCAGCTGCCCCAAAGTACACAAAATCAGACTTATGGTGAGTTGTATTATTTGCATCAGCATAACCCATGCTTGTACCATAAGCACCCGCAAATGTAGAATGCAAATCTCTATTCTCTTCATGACCAAAGGCTGTCATATCTTGAGGAAGATAAGTTACGTCATTGCTGTTATGGACTTCAGAATTATGATCATACTGTGGTGACAAATCTTTGGATTCACTACACACCATTAAATTTCGACTTTCCTCATGGTCTTCCCAATTGAGAAGAGGAAGTAGAGTGACAAATGAATCCAAACTTACGCTGTCCATTTCAACCTCATGTTCTTCATCAATTGCTGATTCAAAATCAGTCTTTGGGCAATCTGAAAACTCATCAAACCTCTCATGAATGTCTTGTGTATTGCATGAAGTTACAAACTCTTCCTTCACATCTTCCACCAAAAATGATGGGACAGCGTTGTAACCAACCAAAGAGGCACCAATTGGATCTACATGTCTCTCAAAATCTTCAAATAGTTTCCTACCAATCTCACTGGTAAACATCATATCTGCTCCTCTTCCTTTGCTTCCCTTGCTCTCAATTGACTCTTGTTTTGTTCTTGGTTGATGACGTGGACTTGAAAACATCAAGTCATCTTCAACTGGTACACCCATGAATTGTGTGAAGGAAAGGTGGTCACGTATCTTTTTAGGAAGAGAGCAATACTTATCATAGTTGTTCATAACTATATCATTGAATGTCTTGGCAGGAGACCTTCTCCTTGTACTTGTTGAAGGAGTTGTACCCTTAGACTGTCTGGAACTCCTTGAAGATGTTTGTTCAAATTCTTTCCCTGCTTGTTTATTTCTAAACAACCCTGTCATGATGTTCAATTTGATTTTCAACCAAACTAAACTCAAATCTGAATTAGAACTCTTGATCTTCACCCAACAGGCTGGCAAGATCAAAGCTCTGATACCACTGAAAGATCCCTGATGGATCTCTTTTACCAATCTGCTGTAATTTTTATTTATTTAAATTGATTTTTCCTGCTTATTAATATTTTCTTTCAAAAATAGACAGAAGTTGCAGAAGGGTTGAATTCTTTTTGTATTTTGATGATTTTTCAACAAGTAAATAATGAAGTACAAGTACATGAACAAAGTACTGAAAATGAAGTTCATATACAGCCAAAACAAATTCGATTCAAGGCAGATTTCTGAATATAAAATCAAATATTTGACCAGATGAAGATTTCCAATAATTTCAGGAAGATTACAATCAGGAATAATTCCAACCTGGATGCTGAAAGAGTAACATAACTAGGAATGAAGTTGTGGCAAGATTCCAGCCCTCCAAGTGCTGCACGTGGGAAGGAAAGTGGCTGCCAGGTACAGCCGTATGGTTGCCAAGTACACCCAACTGGTTAGAAACCCCAAACCCCACGCTGAACTCTGTCAGAATTGCTGAACCTCCAGAAAGAATGCCGTACAATCTCCAAGATGCTAATAGCTGCAAACAAATCCAAACCACTGTATTGGGGGCTACGTCCCAAACAGGCAAGGCATTGGGGTTGGCGTCCCAGATGCTGAAAAGCTCTTCCAGAGCAAAATCTCAAATCCAAGATGTAAAATGTGTAAAAGATAATCATAGAATGAAGCTCCTATCCCCTTATAACCCCTCTCAATTGCAAATCGAACCCTAATTGTCTCCAAGTGGCGTGGTCTAGTGGAAATGTTATAATTTCTTATTTTAAAGTGGTCATGTTACTAGAAAATGACCTTTTTCCCCATAGACAGAAATCCGCTCACTGAATTGCCCTGAGACCAAAGAGAAAGATTTAAAGAATTTCAAGATCTTTCCAACGAGCTATCACACAATAGGATGCGCATCCAGATGAGACCAAAAATCCCCTTATTACTCCAAAATGGCTAACAACTTAGCCTTATTTAATTATTAAACGCTAACTTAGGAAATATTAAAAATATAACCCAAATAGCCACAAAATGCCCAACTGACATTACAAACCCTAAAATCATCCTGTCACCTGTCTGTGACTGAAGTCGGAAATCAAGGATTCACTGGTAGTCTCATCCCTAAAATCTAGGGATGTTCCTAAAATTTAGGAAACAAGCCCAATCTCTTTGAAACTGAAACCATCTAAAAGGTCATGAATAACCTCACGACTGGCAACTGTCACGACCTCCTAAAATTTAGGGATACCCCCTAAAATCTAGGAACTGCTCCAAACTGGCTCCAAACTGCCTGTAAAGCCAAAATCCAATCACTATATGCACTGAATGAGTCCCAATCAACCTCTGCTAGCCTACGAGACTCCAATGATAGGCCAACTCCTCCGTCTCCGATGTCCACTCTAGAAAGGGGACATGACAAGGAGCGAACTTCACTTCATGTGAACCCCATATGGAGCAAACTTCTTGCAATTCTCCCGCGGAGCGAAAAATCATCTTAAGATCTCATGTTGAGCATGTTATCATGTATTGAAGTTGAGAGAGTAAGTGAAAGTGAACAAAGGAGAGCGTAGTCTTGATTTGAAATCCACTTCATAAACTCACCTACATGAGCAAACTTCAAGAAATGAGTTACATGAGAAAACTTCATGTTGAGAGGTAGATGATCGAATTTCCCTTGAGTGCCTTTTTTGAGTAGATGTGTAAATATGAGTTTGAGCATTTGAGTGAGATAGTCTAAGAATTGAATTCATATGCAACAAAATGATTGACAAGCTCATTTGTAATCTACTTCATCTCGAAGTCTTCAACAGGTTTTAACTTCATGACTTGAGCAAATGGAGCGAACTTCATGAGTTCAACAAGTGGAGCGAACTTCATGAGTTGGGCAAGTGGAGCAAACTTCACCTTCAAGCCTACAGGAGTGAACTTCATGAGTTGAAGGAGATGGGCGAACTTCATGTTTTGGCATATATGAGCGAATTCCATGTTAAATTTCATGAACTCCACTAAAAGAGTGAACTTCAAGATTTGCTATAGATGAGCGAAATTCAAGAATTGAGGAAGGAGAGCGAATTTCATAAGCTTGCTAAGTGGAGCGAATTTCTTACTTCATGAATTCCCTAGTAAGAGCGAATTCCTTTCATGTGCCTTGAAGCAGATTCAATTTCGAGATCAAAGCGAATTTCATGAACTCAACAAGAGGAGCGAACTTCATGTTTGACCCCACAGGAGCGAACTTCATGAGTTGGAGAAGTGGAGCGAACTTCATGACTTGAAGAAATGGAGTGAACTTTCTGACTTGAGGGAGTGGAGCGAACTTCATGAATGAGCACACATGAGCGAACTTCATGAACTCAACATGATGAGTGAATTGCAAAAATGAAAACACATGAGCGAATTTTACAAATTGAGCTTCAAGAGCGAATTTCAAGTGAGTGAACTCTACTCCATGTGTTCCTAGTTGAAGGCAAAGTTGCAAGATTGGTTACATGACTACTACCTTAAGATTTGAAGTTTGGAAAGAGTTATTTTGAATTAAGAAGATGAAGGTAGAAGTTCAAAGATCATTTCATTCGAAGCAAAGTCAAGGCGAACTTCACAAGCAACACTCCCAGAGCGAAATTCCTATAAAGGCCTATCCTAAGGGTAGTTCGTCATGTTGTCATTAATTAATGATTAAAAAGGCTCAATGTTAGAACCCATAGAGTGAAAATAAATGAATGAAAGTGAGTTAAAAGGCAAGTTAAGGGTAACTTCATAAACATCAAAGGTGGGGTGAACTTCAAGAGCTCCTCTCTAGGAGTGAAAAACAACTTCGAGTGCTCCTTCATGAAGGCGAATTCTCTCTAAATCCTCTTATTAAACCTGCAAAACACATAAAATCAAGGGATATATCAAGTTAGAAGAACTATCAATGTTATATATTATGTATTTGATATCATGTTTGTTTTGTTTTGCAGATGAGAACGGATGATGATTGCAAAGCAAAAGGAGAAAGATTGTAAGATCTACATCCCCATACAAGGAAGAAAACTTCATCTACAAGCATAGAATGCCCAAGAGGAATCTCAACTCTTACAACACCAGGGAGTCACAGAGAAGGAATTCCAAAGCGGAGGCAGTGTTGATATCAAGAGTTCGTCCTAAGGCACGTCAATACTCCAAAACCAAGATTTATACCTTGCACTTCCATGATCAAGGCATTCAAGAGGATAGTTTCAGAAGAGTTAATCAAAGCTAGAAGATCATCATCATCATCACTGAAGCTGGACAATGTTGAGTATCAAGAAATATTCCTTCTATCTAGTCTACAAGTGCAAGTTAAAGGTGGCATCCTAGTCATCATCCCAGTCATCATCCCACCAATCAGAGAAATTCCACATCAACATGTCTAGATGCAATGTACCTGACACACCCGTGATGGCACAAACTTCAAGACACCTACCCCTATTATCTATTGGTCATGACAAAGTGTTGTTATCATTTCATTGGCCAAATTGAGTTTGTTGTAACAAACCCTAATTAGGGTTTTCATTGTAAAATCTCGGCCATTGGTCTGAAATTGATCTAAGGCATTGAATTGTATTCAGAGCATTCTAAAAGGCTCAAGCTCTTCATTTGTAAAGGTTAATAGTTAGTAGTAGGAGAGGAATAGAATAGAAGACATAATAGAAGTTAGAGTAGATTAGGAGAAGGAAGAATTGTTGTTATGACTTGTAAATGAGATACTCTTTTCATTGAAGTTGTAGTGAAATTTGTTATTTCAACAAGCCTTATGGTTCTACTTCTCAATTTATTTTCATGTTAATTAGATTGAATGGAAGAATTTGTTGGATGCATTTGTGTGGAATCCGTTTTGTCCATACCACTAGTCTCTTACTGATTGTAAGAGTGCCTTGCGTGGTCAAATGGAGTGATATGAACTTAAATTCAAATTGTTGTGTCCATTGTTTATGCGTTAACATGAATGGTGAGCAATGTTGATGGTAATGATTTGAACGTCTTTGAAACATCCTTAGAAGATTGCACTGAGCTTGTGTCAATTGTTTAGTTTGATGGTGAGACCTCGCTTGGTAGGGTTCCATCTAATCATTCATTCATCTTCTTACATTCTAGGCCTTAGAATAGACTCTCTCAACCCTTCATCTTTTGCCATTTTTTTAAAAACTCAAGCTAGTTTAGGACAAAAGCATCACCAGATTGCAACATCAGATGATCAAGTTCTAGCGATTCAAGTATTCGATAATTTAACGTAAGTCCCTTTGTGATACCGGCAATCACATCAACCAAATGAGTTTATCCACACGTCAAGACCTGACATACTAGAACCTTGGAGTCTTCTCAAGTGATCCTTAAACTAATCTTCAACATTTGAGAGATTTTATTCAAGAGAGGATAAGATACTTTTGGGTAATTTATTTTGTGTTTTCATGTGCATAAAAAACACATCAACAAGTTGCTTCCATGAATGCAAGACTGGACAAAGAAGTAGGAAAGAAAAGGGAATACAAAGAGAAGTTGAGCACCTAAGGGAATACATTCAGCACTTCACTAAGCCACTCAATCAAGCCAATCCAGAAGTTCCTTCACTTTTAAATTCACAGGAGACAGTCAGATATTCTGAGGAAGAAGCAGTTACGACCAGAGAAACCAAAGAATGGATGGCAAATGGAAAAGAAGAAGCAACAACATTTGCAGACAAATTAAGACTGACATATGGGAAGACTTCCTTCCTGCTCTCCAGAATTGAAAGTATGGCAAAAGCATGGACTGATCTCTAGACATTCAAGACAAGATTATCCCATGCCTTAGAGTATTGAAGGGCATGCATAAACAGGGACTGATTAACAAAGAGATAATTGCAGCAGGGGCTGCCTATGATTTTAATGCATGGCATTGGACATTAGTTGCACGCAATGAAGTTTTGGAGAAGGTAAAGGCAGATAGTGCTAAGGCTTAGGCGTAGATAAAAGAGATTCAGGATAAGATCTTTATAGTTGCAGATATGCTCAAGAAAGAAACAAGTTTCAATTTGCATGAAACAATGAAAATCGGGTTTTGGACTCCATATTACGTGTTTAAAATTTCACTTTTCTTTCAACAAGGCAAAATCGGGTTTGAAAAACCCTTTAGCAAGTTTAAAATGCCTTTGTTTTCTCTTATGGAGCAAATCGGGTTTTTAAGAATCAATTGCAAGTTTTAAAATGTCACTTTTTCTCCATTCTAGGAAAAATCGGGTTTTTGAGAGAGATTTACAAGTTATAATAACTTGTAAGGGGAAAATAAAATCCCCTCAACAATTTTTAATAACTTAATACATGTAATAGGAGAATAAAATCACTATTACAAGTAAAAAGACCAAAATAGGAACTTTATAAAAGAATTACAAGTGACTTTTTAAATTTGCAATTTAAAATTAACTTGTAACTTATCCAAAAAGTCCCTGTTATGACTTAAAAAGCCAAAAAGCATCAAGGGGGAAATAAAAAGTAAGTTACAATTTCTTTTTCAATAAAGTGCACTTGTAATTAGCTAAAAATTTCCCTACAAAGACAAACAAAGGAAATCATTAAAACTTGCAATTTAAAGAAAATTTCCCACCTGCAGTCAGGGGGAAAAAACCCGAAATTGAAGGAAAGACATAGCAAACGAACCCAGAATGCGAATAAATTTGAAACGTGGTTCGAGGATGGACTGAGGATTAAGCCAGTCCAAGGGCGAAGCAAAATTTCGAGAAGCATGCCATAGAGTAAAATTTTCACTTTTTGACAAATTTTTTATGTAATAGTCTATTTTTGAAAACAAAAACGAGGACAACAGATATCACATCCTTGAATTTTTTATTTATTTTTCCACACTTAGCATTTTCAAAATTTCACTTTCTAGACAACTTGCCTTGACAACATTTTGCAACATTTTTGCATTTTTGACAACTTCGACAACATTTTGACAATATTGACAACTTTTTATGACATTGACAACTTCTACAATCTCGCTATTAATTTACAATCCTGAAGCTCACTTATGGATTCTAGACCAGGATTGGTGACTTGATCACATTTTCAAGAATAACCCTTGCAACCAAGACTCGCAACTATTGCCAGACACACAAAACCCTAGCAAGTGACTAGACCACTAGGCAAAAAGAGAGGTTTCCCATTTGCAATGGGGTGATGTGTGAAAAGGTCACAACAGATTGATTGGGCATAGGGTTCAAATGTGGGTTATTCCAATTTGCAATAGTTGTATTGACCCCTAGGAATGAAACATTGTAAGACAAGGGGTCTTGAGACATACCTTGTTTTTGTTGCCATGGTTTGCATTGAGAAATGTAAAAGACTTGTCCTTCATCTTCCTAGGCATGGAACTCTGGCCGTATCTACTTTTCTTCAGAATACTAGCAATCTTCTTGCTTTTACAATTGGCCTTCTTTTGTCTACAATGGGGATAGTATTTCGTAAGGCTACTTCAACTTCCTCTTATTTCTTCTTCATATGCATCGTATCCAATTGTGTTGCAAGATGGTTAATGGTAGCTTCTTTCATATTGGAGAGAAGATTGTTGAGCTTCATTCTAGAGACACCAGTAGATATCATAGTGGTAGGCAAGAGTCCAGAGATTTTATTTATCCTCAGAGTTGATTGGGAGTAAATCTTGCAAATCTGGCAAATTTCATCAATAAATAACTGGGAAATATCCCTTGCTCCAATCAATTCAGGTCATCTATGCAATCTTCATTCATTATTTTCTTAAAAAACTAGCTTGAGAGACTCTAGAGAGAGCTTATTCTACCTTGACTTCTTCAAGTAGAACTGAAATTTTTCCACACAATCTTCAAGAGTTTCATCTTCTTTTAGTGACATTCTAAAAATACCTTCCCTTTTCATGTATGCTCGACAATAATCTTGACACTTGTGAAGGAACTTTTCCTTCATTATGTCCTAGCTAGTGATAGCATTTTTACTCAATTCCATAAACCATCTTAAAGAAACATTCTTCAAGGTTGTTGGGAAAAGCTTAAGTCTATAGGCATCAGTTGTATAGTCATAACTACGACACAAGACATCAAATTCAAACATAAAAGTAACAGAGTTTGCAATGATTAGCTAGCTTACATTGGGATGTGTCCCCTACCCCAAAACCCGACGTCTCTATCCCCTAGACATTTTGAGGATGGGGGGATGCCAAGGGGATGTCCCCTTGGCATCCCCGCTAGACCAAAAACCCTAGGAAATGTCCCCAACCATTTGGGGGCATTTTTCTATTCTTGGGATGGCAAGGGCTTGCCATCCCCTTGGCTTCCCCCTCCCCAAAACAGTTAGCCGTCACTTGCGGTTGGGAATGATTCTATGCTTACAAAAACAAAAAGAAAAAAAAAAATTAAAATAATTTTCTTCACTTTTATAATTTTATTGGTTTGTGGGTGGCCCACAAGGACTTCTAAACCACAAAAGAACCCTAAATTGACATAAAGAGTTAAAACCAAACAAAACACTAACCCAGCAACCAAGATTGGTCGGGCTGCCATTGGATCCACTTCTGCTAAAGGTGATGGTGACTCAGATGGTTTTGAGTCTTTGCATATTGTAGCCTGAATGAGGCTTAGTTTCATAGACTATTGTATTTTTTATATTTGAGACTTTTGGATATTGATAAACCATGGTTTTTGGATGTTTAAGACTGCTGTTATAATGTTTTATTGAAATTTATTATGCTGTTATACTTCTACTCCCATGATTTATTTACATTTTGATATTGTTGTTATAAATTATTGACATATCTATCTGTCTCCCTCTCTCTCTATAATATATTATTATATTTTGGAAAATTCATATATATATTTGAAAATTTGCATAGTGCTGTCCCCTACCATCCCCTAATTTTGGCCCTCTAGGAAACATCCCGGAAACAGAAACACGTCCCCTGTCGTCCCTGAAATGCCGTGGAATGTAGGTGATTAGGCCATAGAAGTTAGGCAGGGCAAATGGAGGTATGTTCTTTAGGGCAACAACACGTTCCTGGTCAGTAATTAGGAACTCAAATGTGATTGGTTCCACATGGTTTTGTACCTCCTCATCAACCATCGTATAAAGTGTGTCTTCAGTTGTTGTGGATGCTTTTGGTGATTGTGATTCCTTAGAGGATGTTAAATCCTTTGTTGTCTCAAAGATACCTTCTTGGCTCATGACAGATGGAAGGAATCTTCCTAAAGCATCCCTTTGCTGCTGTATACAATGAAAATTTTGAGGTTATGAGCTGTCTTCCTGCACTTGTACAATAAGAAGAAATCTAAACTTAAAGGACAGTGACACCAAAAATGACCGACTCCTACTAAGTACAATAGATTGATGTAGACAACTCAATGCATACAATTCAACAGACCAACGGATCCCATATCAAGTATCCTATTGTCTTAAAAAGGTTCATTTAATTATTAACCAGGGCCGCATCTTCTTGGATAATGCTTGCACTATATGTGCAGCCAAGGGCTCCCTAAGTTATCTATCAATTGCATATAGGAAACTAAACGAATTCAACAATTAAAGTAAAATGTAAACAATGCTGGAGGTAAAGATGCAAAACTTAACTATGTTGCAACTTAAGACTTATGATCCTATTCTATTGGCACCATCAACAAATTATATCAATTCAACTTAAGAAAAATAACATAATAATTAATCTACCAAAATAACTTAACAATTTAACTAAAATTAATATTAACAATCTAAACTATAAAGAGGATTAGAATACCTCAAGTGGCCCTTGCTTGAGTGTTATAACCTTTGATCACAAAGCTTGGTCTAACTCAAGATATCATCAATTTTCCACCTTTATTCAATATTCAAATCAATACACAACTGATAAGAACAATTTTTACTAGATTGACAAAACAATTTATACAGAATCTAGCAACTATAATATGACTGATACATTCTAGGTAACCTCAAACTTTCGCAACTTCCGGAATTTATACTTGATCCTGAGAGTGGGTTACTTAAGACTTGAACTTAGAACTACTTGTTAACATTTGTCGATCCTTCATGGAAATGAGAACGACTTATTCTCCTACATAATTGAAAGTAGCAATCTAACTATTAGGAGTCACAATTCTAATTGGACTCTTATTATAACCGAAGAGCAACAAAGATAGGAAACCCGCAAGATATATAAATGCGATTGTGAATCATGTCTCTTCATCTAGCAAGCTACTCTTTGTTCCTTGAATGCATTTATTCTAAAACGATAACATCAACAGAAAGAACATCTGACCACTCCTTTCCTCCACAGCTGCATTCCATTTAGCATCTTGTTGGCTGCTATCTTGTGATCTGCAACGGACACCATGTTGTGGGTGGTTTGCTTTGGCTACAGAATAGCAGTCGGACTTATTGTTGCAAGTTAGTGTCTCAAAAAACAAGCATTCATCCACATTACTACCATTTACAACATCATAAGGCTATATCATCCATAAATATTCACAAAACACATACATTCATTATATATCATATATCATCTGTTAAACTTAAAAGTTATTATCAAAGTTCACGATAAAGTCTTAAAAAGATATTAAGTGTCTTGTGAAATATGGAATTTAAATCAAGTAAAATGGTATCAATTATTCATCTCAAAGTTAGATTCCTCAATTGTTTAAATCAGAGCCTTGCATTTGGTCAAATCTAAACATTATGTTACAACTCCAATGGTATTATCCAAGCTTGTCTATTCACTATATTGATTTTGATTAATGTCTTTCATTGCATAACTTTTGCATATGATCTATAGATTTACAAATGGATTGCTTGTATATTTTGGCATAGCCAAAAATGATTATCATTGAAATATCTAATGGCTGGATGTGTTCTTGGCAATACACATGCAAGGGGAGCGACCACCATAGAGAGAAATGAAGTACGAAGATAAAAGCTATCATCCCCCTTCAAAGATATTCTCCCCTTAAGATGTTTGGATATTTCTTTGAAATATTTGCAAAAATTAGAAATATATTTCTTTGGAATATTCCTTTTTGGGTGTGGGAAAAAAGGTGTTACATCTTGAGACAACTCACGAATTCACTTCTAAAAGATAGTTCTTCAAATGGGTGCCCAAGATTGAGTTATTGGGTAGTTTCTATTTCAGAGTCTTGTTGAGTAGATTTGACAAATCATCCAAAATCTTTTAAGGCAATATTTTAAGTTGAGAAGATGCCTTTCCCTTGTTTGGGTGTGACTTTTGGGAAGGTTACTGTTGTCATTTAATGAAACCCTTGGTCCATCAGTAAGAACCGATTAGAGATACGATCCATGGACCAGTGCTGCCCCAGTTCATCAAGGAGAAAAGTAGAAGAATCATGAAATGTGAGGTGTTGCCTTGTCCGGAGGAAGTTCCTCCCTTGGCCTTTTCTTCCTTCCCCGGAACTCTAGAACCCCAAGGTTCTGAAGTTCCCTCTTCCCTTTTTTCCCTTTCTCGGAACTCCGAAACCCTGAGGTTCCGAAGTTCCTCCCTTTCTTTCCCCTCCTCTTTTGTTCCCCGGAACTCCGAGGTTCCGAAGTTCCTTTCTCTTCTTCTTCCCTTCCCCAAAACCCCAAGGTTTCGAAGTTCCTTTGACTAAGTCTCGCCTTTTCCTTGCCTCCTTCTTAGTTCCCTGGAACCCCAAGGTTCCGAAGTTCCCTCCTAGCCTTTCTTCCTTTCTTTCTCCGGAACCCCGAGGTTCTGAAGTTCCTTCCTTAGCCTTTTTTTTTTTTTCTTCAGTTCCCTTCTGCTCTCCTTTCTCCTACCCGAAACCCTGAGGTTCCGAGGTTCTTTCCTTGTCTTCCCCACTTCGGGAACCCAAGTTTCCGAAGTCCTCAAACTTCTTTCTAGCTAGCAACTGTAATGTCCCCTTCTCATTGATGTACTTCTTGTGGTCCATTGGCCTATTCCTGAGACCTGTAGGCTATGTGGAATGAAGAATTAGGGTCAAACATTGATGAGGCGAGAACTTACTATTTCTAGTAAGTCGGGGGTTGGTTGTTTTGGTGATACTGTCCTACTGAGATTTCTATGCTCTGTCACTAGGTGTGAAGATCATGCTTTTCGGAGCTGTAGTTCATGACTTACTATTTTTACTAAGTGGCAGTATGGAGTGTTTCTATTTTTGGCAGTGGACAGGGTCCTGATCCAGCAGCAGTTCAGTGTTCTTCCTTGCTCAACTTCATCCTAGTTTTGCTAATAATTAGTATTGAAGTCTTAAGTGATGTAATTAAATATTATTTCCTTATCCTAAGGTTTAATATTTAATTAATTTGATTATTTTTGCTACTGATTAATGACTTTGGAAATTGTGCATAACATGATGTCTCCTAAGTGCTAGGCGAATTGTTTATGTCTGGAAGGGGGACACCAACATTAAAATGGGCGATGTTATTTCTTTCAACAAAGTATTTGCTAAGTCAAATCGTGGTCCTTGCTTGCTTGGCATGATTTTTGACTTAATGTATGGTGCCATCCTTGGGTCCACTTGGGTAAATGAAATGCAAATGGGGAAAGATGAATTTGAGCGCATTTGTGAGCATTTGCATTTGGATTTGGTGGAGTTAGAAGTTATAAATAAGAGCCTTGGGCTCTCTTTTGGGTTATCTTATGAAATTGCATCGTTATGCTGCCGGATTCGCGATTGAAAAATCTGAGCTTCGAAGTATGGCTTCCTAGCTAAGTCTTAATTTCATACTTGGAAGATAGTACTTAGCCATGTCCTTGTATTTCCCAGTGCTGTTGGTGATTGAGTTTTGCAAATTGTGGAGTGTTTTGTGTGGGATTGGAGTGTTTTCTAGTTGCTGGTCGCGGAGCTACTGAAACTATATTTTGCTCATACCTCTTGGCCAGGCGATTCCATCATTCTGGGTACCGGCTCATTCATCTTTCCTGTTATTGGCTATTCATCTTGTAAGTTTTTAGCACCTTGCATTGAGTATGGAATTTTATAATGCAAATCGAAATTCTCTGGTTAGGCGTTGGGTTTAGGAGGTGCATTGGGATGTGTGCCAAATAAATGAGTGTTTTGATAGCTCACTATGGGTTTGTTTTCATTGTTGCTGGTATAGTATTGGTTTAGAACTGTTTTGGGGTGAATTGGGTGAGTATTGAAAGAGTTATGAGTGTTTTGGTGGGTTCATAGGCTGTTGGTTTTGCATTTTCAGCTTGCAGATTTGATATTAGCAGAATTTCATGCTATTTATTTTCAATGTTCAGCATTACTCTTCTACTCTCACTCTCTCTGTTATTGTAAGGTTAAGTGGTAGTACTACTAACCATTCTGGCTTGTAAACTCTCATCTCGCTGAAAAAGTGGAAGAGGCTGACTTGCCGCCTATTTCAGTTAAATTGTAATTCAGTCCTCCCGCTATATAAGCGGTCGAGTGATGATTGGTTGTAATGGTCCTCCCGCTCCATAAGCGGTCGAGTGATGATTGGTTGTAATGGTCCTCTCGCTGCATAAGCGGTTGAGTTGAGTTTTTGTAATTCAGTCCTCTCGCTGAAATATTGCGGTTGAGTGATTTGTGTCTGTTGTATGTTTCTCTTGGTTGGTTCATGGCCAAGTGTCTTGCTTTCTCGTTGGATAAGCGGAAGGGGCTGGCTTGCTGCCTAGTATTGTATTCACTTTATCTTTTCAGCAGATTTGAGTTCTAACGATCCCCTATTCACCGTATGCTCTCACCTTCCCACATTGGGCACTTGGTGATGAGAAAGTGGAAGGGTTGCATTTTTCAGCAAGCTTTGAGTTTATGCTTTCTAACCTTAACGGGCTATGTGTTGGTTGATGATTATTATTGGTCTTAAAAACAAAAACAAAAATATTTGGGATATTACAGCAACACTTCTGGATGGCGTGATCAACACTCAAAGCTTTAAGTGCTCCGATGACTTTGTGACCTATGCACCTTCTTTTGTGGAGCCACAGGGGTGTATTTAATGTTTTTGGCAGGATTTCCATCAAGAGAGGTACGGGGCCATGCTTGTTGTGGTGACTTATGTCATGTCTGCATGCTCTAACTTTGGAAGGTCAGTCAATCCACCCTTCTCAAGGTTGCCTTTTCAGGGTATGGCTAGGTTGTTTGCATGTACAAAAGTCAAGTGCATGTACTTCCCTGCACTCCCAGACTAACATACAGGGGTCATGCTCACTCTTGCAACCAATTTTCTGTATAAAGGCTATTAAGCCTCATTGTAAAGGGTTCTCTCCCTGCTCGCTTGAGCTATTCCATGCTCTTTCACTTCTCTTGTATTTTGTTGGTTGAAAATTTTGTACACTTGGGGAAATATACAAAATTGTGGTTTCAACCATAGCACACGAGTAAAAACTCTCCTAATTAGGGGAAGGCTCCCCCTATCTAACTAAAACTGAAATAAAAACAGGATGGTACAACAGTCTTCCATCTTTCTTCAAGAAAGACAATATCCTTTTCTCTTCACAAAAAAGGATAGCGATTGAATATGAACAGCAGTAACTACTTTCAAGTGAAATGAGAGAAAGGAAATGAAATTTCCTGAAAGCGCAAAGACTTCCGTCACTTCCTTCGGGACGGGACAGCAATATCAAGCTCAAAGACTTGACTATTGGAAATCCTATCTACCCTCTGCTATACTAAATTTTACAATGAATAAAAGACAACAACTCAAAGATTGGAATAATCTATTCTTTCAACACAAAGACAAGAACTAATGCAAGCTCAAAGACTTGCTACTATTTCTCATCAAACAATAATTTTTCCTCAAGAATAGACACAAGCTCAAAGACTTGCTTCTCCTTCAAGAGATTTTCCTATTTTAATTAATCTTCTCTACTTGCAGCTCAAAGGCTTCAAATCAGATTGGACTAAGCTCCTTTAGAAACACTTTGCATAGAAGAAATAAAAAGATTCAAACTCAAACATGTAGCTCAAAGACTCAAAACTTGAGTAATCCCTCTTTATTATTCTTCAAAAACCTTCAATTCACTTACATAAGTTCAAAGATTTCTTGCTGTAAATTTGATAGAGTTTTTGCTTGCTTTCCCAAAAGATAAAGATTACAATGGACTCTTCAAGTATTTATAGAGGAAGAGCCTTGAGAAAAAGGTGGGAGGATTCTAACTAACTTGAGAGATTCTCTCAACCACCAAGACTCATTCAATAACTAACTGAGACTTCATTAACTAACTAAGACTTATTCCAACTACAGTCCTAATCGGATACAACTTGTAGTTGCCTTACATGTAATTACAAAAGTGCAAGTAATGTGTAACTTGCATTTTACAAAAATACTTTTACATGTAACTTGTCAAAACAAAATTACAAATGCATAACTAAAACTATTCCATGTGTCTAAAGACACGACTCTAACTGTATCATTCTTTGTCTGTGATGATCTTCATGTTGCTTCAGGATGCTAGAAGTTGAAGTATTCTGGATTGGTAAAGACATCTTGAACCGGAACGGGAACTTGCATCCTTATCTTCTTGCTTGGTGTAGTACTGGTTTTTCAAGAGGGAAAGGGCAGCCTTCCTCTTTTTATGTCATGACCATCTTTGTTTTGAAAGCATTCTATGCTCGCAACCATGAATTGTTGTTGTATCTCTTCTTTGTATCATCCTTCATTCTTGAAATCTTCTTGCAAAATAAGGCCCATGCCTTAATCCATTGATTTGGTAGATCGTGTGTGCAAACCAGACTGACAAGGGAAGGGATAAATTGATGCAAAAATGGGCTCACAAGTGCATTTCGGGTTTTGGAAGTTGCATTACATGTGTGGGGAAAACAAGAGAATTAACTTGCAATTGCGGGGAACAAACATGCAACTTCATGTGTAATGGGTAACTACAAGTTTGCACTTGTAATTGGACCTTTAGAACTCATTTTCAAGTGTTTTTTGAGTGCATTTTGGACCAATTTCGGGTTCTGGATGGTTGACAATAGGTAGACTTTTAAATGGAGAAAATAAATGAAGATGTGAAATGAGTGGATCAAATGGTATGTATGGATGATGGGAATGAATATGAAAAGATTTTGGGAAGATCGTCTTCAAGAAAATGGGAAGAACTTTCAACATGTAATCCGGTTCTAAAACCCCGATTTTGAAAGAATGGGTATTTTTCATCTTTGCAACTTCATATTTAAACAAAAGATGGTTAAATCTTTTATCCGTAAGAAAAGAACAATGATTTTCATCCAACTTGTAATCGGGATTTAAAATCCCGAATACAAGTAAAGAGGGAAAATGGGGAAGAACAACACAATTCTAAAATTGCTTTACAAAGGGGAAAATCTCTCTCACAAAAACTGGTTTTTGGGGAAGAACCAACCATTTACAAATTTACAACTAGAAAGGAAAAACAAGAAAACAAGAAAACAAGAAAAATGAAACAAGAAGAAAATAAATCTTACCTTGCTCCAATTTGAAAATGCCTCTCCAAAAGATGATCAATCTTCGAAATAAAGAAGAATATCTCTTAAAAAGAAATTAACCGTATTCCAAAACCCTAGCCACGTTTTTGAAAAAATGCCCAAAACTGAAAAACGTGGCAGCAAATGCATGAGAAATGGCATGGAAAATGGCCAAGACTCTTTCTAACCTCAATACCCTAGCATCACAAGCCAAAACGATTCATAACATTGCTGATTCGTGGCATTCCAAATGGCAAAAAAACGTGGTTTTTTGAAAAAATGTGGCTGCTGTTATAAACCAAAAAAACAGCAAACTTAACCTCCATGTGGCGTGAAAGGTGTTTGAAAATGCATGGAAATAGGAAGGAATCCAAAATGCCTTCTATCTCCCAAAAAATCTCCACAAAAATTTGCTTAAAATCCTCAAAAAAAACGTTTTTCCTTGCAATTCGGGATTTTTGGAACAAATAGCAAGTTTAAAATGCATGAAACAATGAAAATCGGGTATTTTGGAGAATATAACAAGGTTAAAATTTCACTTTTTCAACATGTTAGGCAAAATCGGGATTTTTTGGCCAAATAGCAAGTTTAAAATGTCAAAAATGCACTTTATGAGCAAAATCGGGTTTTTTAGACCAAAGTGCAAGTTTTAAATTGTCACTTTTTTCACTAACAAGGCAAAATCGAGATTTTTGGAGAGAGAAGCAAGTTTTATGCACTTGTAAAGGGGAAATAAAACCCCTACAACAAGTTAGAAATACTTGCACATATGTAATGGGAATTTAAAATCCCTATTACATGTGAAAACCATTAAAGTAGGGGTTTTTAGACCAAACTGCAAGTTTACTTGTAATTGAGCCAAAAAATCCCTATTTTAACTAAACAAGACCAAAAGCAATAGAAAAGATAAAAACAACAAAGGGGAAATTTAAAACAAATTATAAGTAACATCTTTTAAATAAAAGTGCATATGTAATAAGTCAAAAATTCCCCTACAAAGACCAAAACAATGAATATCATTAAAACTTGCAGTTTGAAGAAAATTCTCCACCTGCAGTCGGGATTTTAAAACCCGACTGAAGGAAAGACATAGCAAACGAACCCAGAATTTGGCGAAATTTGAAACGTAGTTCGTGGATGGACTGAGGATTAAGCCAGTCCAAGGATTAGTCAAAATTTTGCCTTGAGAAGCGTGCCATAGAGTAAAATTTTTCAGTTTTCACAAAAATTTCATGTAATGGTCCTTCATTTTTGAAAACAAAAATGAGGACAACATATTTATCTTGCATTTTTGCAACTATAAGTTTGGTCATTGGCCTTATAATGAATTGAAATCACCATTCTTGCCTTCCTTCAACTTATGTATGCTATGTATGTTTCCTTACCTTCATCATAGGTGTATGTTTTGTGGCTCTTCTCTCATATATGCTATGTTTACCTGTTTCTGAGTGTGACTTGTGGGAAATCTTCTCCCCTTTGACATTCAACAAATTCTAACCTCCATACATGCGTTGGGGTCACTCATACAACTAAAGTTTGTGCTCACTCATACAACTGAAGTTTGTGCATCTCTTGGGTATTTCAGTTGATTCTTTGTGTCATTTCGGGTAGGGAGAGAAACAATCTCTTCTTGGTGCATTACCTCCTTTTATTTTAAGCATTTCTCTCTTCCCTTTTCCTTTGCAAGTTGTTAGGATAGGCTTAGGAGTAGGTTTTGAAGTGTTGAGTTGGTTCAACACCTGCACCCAGATTGAGAAAGAAGTCGGCCTTCTCTGGAGATTCATCCCCCTTGCGCAAGGTCCCACACTCTCGGGTTGTTTCCATGTTTCACAAGGTTGTTGAGTTGATAGCTTAGCAAGGATGCAAGCTTTTGTGATAACAGTTTTTGGCATGCTCATGGGACTTAGTTTGACATATATGCTAAGGATTTAGTGCTAATTCTTAGTGTTTCAGCCTTTAGAGGCAATCACCTTTCAAGCACTTGGCGACTCTTCTCCAGTCCAATTCTTGTTCATAACTCAGGGATCTCGGAACCCCCAGGTTCCCAAGTCATCGCAACTCTCACAACTTCAAAGGTTCAGAACCCCCAAGTTCCGAAGTTCGCTTAAGTCTGGAACTTCGAAACCCCGAGGTTCTGAAGTCTTTGCTCAATAGGTCCACTGCTTGCTCATGACTTGTTGCAGCTCCGGATTTCATGCCCAAAATTCATACATGGGCATCTTCTAGAGGTAGCTTCTAGTTCAAAGAACTCTCATCTTTAGGCTCTAGAAGGCTGAGAGGTAGACCTTCATTGTTACTAGTTAGGGAAGTCAGGGTTGTAAACACTCCATCTCCCAGGTCTCATTCTACTCCTCCATTTACAAGACCGTTACTTTTAAGGGCTCCCACCACTCATATCAATAGACCATTGTTTTGCATGGCAACAAATCAGGTTTTTGTTACCTTCAATGGGGGGGAGTCCCCTTATTTCGACTCAATGGAATGATATACCAGTGGCTGCATTGAAGAGTATACCATACTTCACTGATGAAACAGCTACTACGCCCATTGAGCACATTCAAGACATTGCAAACATATGCTTCGTTCATAATATCACTTAGGATGATGTTGCTATCAAACTCTTAGCCATATCTTTGAAAGGCAAAGCTTTGTAGTGGTATAGAGGGTTGTCGTCTAGCTCCATTCACAATTGGGATGAACTGGGGGAGAGGTTGTGCAACCATTTCGAAGACAAAAGTGATCACCTATCACTTGTGGAGCAGTTGACTACAATCAAGAGTGTACCCCACGAGTTCATGGGAGATTTCAATATCAGATTCCATAAGACATGGAATAGAATTCCTGCTCTAGTGAAGCCATCTCCAAATCATGCCTTCTTGTATTTTCTTAGAGCTCTCAACAACGATATAGCTATCATGGTACAATCCATAGTTGAAAAACTTGGACTCGCCACGGACTCGACAAACCAAAAATTTGGACTCGGACTCGGACTTGTGAAAGACTCGTGAAAGACTCGGCAAGGACTCGACCAAAAAAAAACCGTAGTTTTACAAAAAAACATATAGAAACTAATACATTTAGAGAACATAAGAGCCATAATTGAAACATTACACGTCACATACTCATAGTTTCAAACTTTCAACTCTAAAATGTATAATACCAAGATTTCTTCAATGCTAATTATGCTTTTATATGGAGCCTAATCAGACTCAGAGGTTAAATTTTCCCTACTTCCATCGGCGCAATTTCCCCCTATATTTTTCAACGGGGGTTTGGGGGTAGCACCCCCAAGTTGGGGTCAAGGGGCATCGCCGAAGGATCCTGAAATTTGATTAAGTCTGGAAAATTGAAGAATCCTCCAAAAACTAGATTTTGCATTATAACTCCTGGAGGTCCGAGACCACTCTCAAACATCCTGACAGTATATATGGAATATAACTTAAAGTATTACTTATACTTAAATGTTATATTCCATATATGAATCTTGACGGAGAGACCAATTTTTTTCACATGTTAAACTCAATTTTAAAGCTTGCATTACTTTTTTTTTGGGTCGCGCGAGTCCATCTGAAAGACTCGCGAGTCCATGCAAAAGACTCGCGCGAGTCGTTGCAAAAGACTCGTGGCTCCCATGGACTTGCGAGTCCGTGGCGAGTCCACGAGTTTTAAAACTATGGTACAATCAATGGGTGGAGCCTTTGTACCTAGTGCATATGACATAGCCATAAGGGAAGAAAATTGTTTGATTCAAGCTGGGAAGATAGCTCCAAGGCCTCCAATGCCTCTCTTCCCAAAAGCTCCTACTCAACAACCCACCTTGGCTCCTATCCCCATGGCGCCCGCAGGACAATCATCCACACCATCTACATCCACCAATGAGCTCCACGAGGTCAAAGCTCAATTGCAAAACTTTAGCAATTAGTTGGTGACACTAAAGAGGCAACAAGCCTAGCATAGCAGACCTTATGAGGCACAAAATCAGAACTATCAGCAGAATAGGCCACCCTTTCAAGGGCAAAACCAATGGAGCAATGCCAAGCCTTTGAACAATGTGAACCCCACAGCTGCAAGCAACTCAAAAGCGATAGTTCCAATGCAAAATAACCTCTCCCAAGAGCAAGATTGGTGTCAGCCATGCAATCAGCCACACAACCAAGGCACATGCCAAAATGGAGGGTTTGTCCAAGCCTTAGTGGTGCAAGATGAGCCGACCACTTCTGGCCAGCAATATGACCCAAATCAGCCTAGTGTTAGCACTCAAGCTTACTTGCAAGGGGACTCTACCTTTGTCAATTGGCTGGAGGCAGAATTCTGTGGTTTGAACCAAACAAATGGTAAGTCTATGCTGCAATATACAAGGTCAGAGAAGAGAGCCATGAAGGCTTCCTCACCTTCAACATTAGCCCAAGCTCCAACGCCCAATATAGCTGTCCATGATTCAAGCCAAAATATCTTGCAATGGAGCAAGAGGCAGGAGGAGGCCCAAGTCGTCCAAAGAGCAAAACCTTGTAGTCTCAAAGGGGCCTCTAAAATCCGTTGGTGTCCCTTTCAACATAGTTGATCAGATGAAGAAGCCTAACCTCAACATCACTATGTGGGAGGCCCTTTCCATCCCATCTCAAAGGGATTTGCTTAAGGAGGCACTGAAGGACGTCGATCAGTCAGGTGATGAGGCAGCAGTCAACAGAAAGGTAGTCTCCACTAGTTTTGTGAAACCCAAGGAGGAAGAAGATTCAAGAAAGATCAACAAGCCTCCCCACTTTTATCTCTCCTTAATCATAGGAGATAACTTGGTTCAATACCTACACCTGGATTGAGAAGGAAGCCGGCCTTCTTCCGAGATTCAACCCCCCTGCGCAAGGTCCCACACTTCGGGGTTGTTTCCATGTTTCACAAGGTTGCAGAGTTGATAGCTCAGCAAGGGTGCAAGCTTTTGTGATAATAGTTACCAAATAGGAGTTTTGGTAACTATGGTGGTTAAAAGGCAAGTTTCAACATTCATTTTAGGATTCCCATTTTCAGATTTTTGGGAAGTTTGAGAGGAAAAAGAAATTTGTCTTTGAAGAAATTGAAGGTTTGAAGATGAAGATGAAGAAAAAGAATAAGAAAAAATTGCAGGTTGAAGGTTTGGAAGCTAGTTTGGCAGTAGAATGCATTGTTGAAGGAATTATTTTCCTAAGTAGTTTCTTCTTGTTATTGAAACTGATTTATGAGTTTGTAGCAGATTTCAGATTGTTTATAATGCGTATAAGGCTATCCTACAATGTAATTTTATATTTGTTAAGTAATTTGCATATTTTATGAGCATTTGGATAAAATTTAAGAGAGAGTTTGCTGATTTTCTGAAATTTCTTAGCATTTATGAACTACATGTGTATGTGGTTTTGAGATAGGAGAGTACCTGTTGACGTGCATTTTGTGACCACACTCGACATAGAATAAAGTTTTCCAACGATAACTTTACTCTCTCTTGAAGTAATATCCCTTGCCAATTCTGACCTCAAAATGCTGATTAGAGGCTCAAGGAATATCGTAAAACTCTTTGCATACAACCCCTTTACTTGTTGTTTGTATGTTTCAGTCTGATAGTGATTGCTTGAAATGATGTCAAATGTCATTTTAATGCTTTCAAATGGTTACTAAGATGTCTAGGCAAAGAACCATAATGCAAATGCAATTCTTTTTGTTTTTTTGAATGCATATAGATGACCCACACAATGTAAATATGCACCTACATAAGCTAGACATTAATACAAACAGTTGGCATGCAAACTAAATATGAGAGAGACAACTCTTGACATTCAAACTCCTTGTGACTACAATGATATTAGAATGCGATGAGATTGCTTACAAACTGAAATGACATGCAAAAGGTCAAGACTCTTGACTTACAATGATGTATCCAATGCAAGTACCAAACTGATATAAATGTGCATCTACAGCTGCTTAAGAACAGCGACTAAAACAACTGTAAAAATGATGCCAACTACACTAGAAAAATATCAAAGAACCTGATGCAAAGAAGTTCTTATGATTGATGAAAATGTGAGAGATCCTTGTGCAAAGAATGGAGTCTCTTTGAAGCCAAATTGTGCCTCTCATGCAACCGCCCCTGTTCTAGCATGAACTTATGATATAAAGTCGTAGCAGCAATAATGAAGATCATTAACAATGTCTTCTTTCAATGTATTTAAATCTGCAAAAGATATTCTCTGAAAACCCCTGGGCCAGTTCAGATCAAATATAAGTATTACTTGTATTGGGCTGGACCCAAACACATTATGTAACTTGTAATTGCTATAGGGCCGACCCTATAATAGTCAATGTAACTTGTAATTTGGTCTGGTCCTATAATGGGCGATGTAACTTGTGAATAGGGCTAACCCTATATTGAACATTGTAACTTTTAAATGTAATGGGGCTGACCCTATATTGGGTGCCAAGTTTAGAGCATTATATTATTATTAATTGTTATCCTTGTGAGCCGACCTAGGATGAATTAGGTGGATAAAGTCACATATATAAGCAAAGTTCATTCATGCTTCAAGCATTTATTCATTCTCTCATTTTCAGTTAGTTTTGTGATCATCTACCTTAAGCAAAATAGTGAATTGTATCATCTCATCAGCGAATCACTTACTGGGTCTACGAATGACTTCTTCTGATCAACAAGTCCATCTCTAAGGCCAACGAACCTACTGTCTGATCAGCGAATACATTTCCTAAGGCAGCAAGTTCTGTTCCAAGGACATCGAACTTATTCTGGGAGCAGCGAATCATCTTCATGGCTTGCAACTTGGCTCCTTGACCAGCGAATTGTCTTCTCTGAATAGCGCATCATTCTCAGTCAAGGATATTTGCAGATAAGTTTGTCATAGTTCAGATTTTCATGATGTTGTTCATGCTACTGTTTGTGCCATTGGTTGAAGTTATATTCTGTTGTTCATATTGCTTCAAGTGTTGAAGCAAAGTTATAAAGACACACTAATATTGTCTAAATATAAGCTGAGATTTAGTTGTTGGGTTTTTCACCTCCAAGAGGGAGGTTTTCCCAAGGTACTCTTGTGTTCTGAGTGTTTATTGTGTTAATTTTGCTTATTGCTTTCAGTCTGATCGTAACTTTAACATGGTATCAGAGCCAAGTTCCTTCTATAAGGCCTAACAGCTTGAAGGAAGAACTTGTACTTCTTCTTGTGCAAATTAGGGCTGAAGAAGTTTGCGGTGAATCAGAAAGTTCAACAGCAATGTCTGCCTGACAAATTGAAGGCATCGATGGGACGATAGCAAGAATAAGATTTCAGGTGTTCTCATTCCTCTACTCTCAATTGTAGGGTCCACTTGGTTTGGAGATTTGCATCTAATTGCCTTATTGTTATTGGTATCTTATCTAGTGCACAAGGTTCTCTTGCTTGTTAACTACTTCATCTGAGGGTGCTTTCACATGTCGGTTTGTGCACTTGTTTTTCAGATCTTAGTATTCCTTTTATTCCTTTAAAGGTTGCATAACTATCTTCCTAGGGTTTGTAACAATTACTCTAATTCGAGCTTTGTTCTTGTGTTAAGAATTTGTTCTAATCCAATTTGAATTATTGAAGTTAGTATTTGGTTATGCCTTGCTCTCTATTTTTGAGTGTGTTTATCTCTTAACCTATTTGATGTGGTTTGCTATGAATATGTAATGATCTGAATTGATGCATTGATCTAAATACATCCTTGGCACTTAAGATTTCAGCATGTGTATTTAGATATAAAACTAGGAGTATTATGATATAACGACAAGCACAATGTAATGGCCCCGTCTCATTGATGCTCTTTCAGTGGTCCATTAGCCTATTCCTGAGACCCGTAGGCTAGGTGGAATGAGGAATGAGGGTCTAGCATTGATGAAATGAGGACTTACTATTTTTAGTAAGTCAGGGAATGACCATTCTGGTGTTACCGTCCTACTGAGTTCTCCTTGTTTTGCCTCTGGTCGCGATCATCATGTTTTTCTGAGCATTAATTCTTGACTTACTATTTTTAGTAAGTGGCTGTGTGGCACAATTCTATTTTTGGCAGTAGACAGGGTTCTGATTCTGCAGCAGATCTGTGGTCGTCCGGGCTCAGTTTCATTCTGGTTGTGATAATAATTAGTACGGGAGTCATTTGCGACATAATTAAATATTATTTCCTTATCCTAAGGTTAATATTGAATTAATTTGTTTATTGGCTATTGGTTCATTAAATTTGGGATTAATGCCTATTTTATCCGAAGTTTGGCGAAATTCAAGTGTACTATGGGAAGAGAAATATTTTAGAAGAATATTATTTCACTTTTGCATCACCATTATTTGCCTAAGTGTTTAACGTGGGTCCTCCCCCTTCTTGGGTGTGAGTTTTGACTTAGGAGAATGGGGCGCTACACTTGGGTCCACATGTAGTGGAATGAAATTCAAATGCAAGGCGTGGAATTTGGAGGGATGTCATTTGAATTTGAAGAATGAAGTTATAAATATGAGGCTTGGGCTCCCATTTGCACTATCTTTGAAAATTGCATCATTATGTTGCCGGTTTGGCTACTGAAAATCTGAGCTTCGAAGTTGGCTTCCTAGCTGAGTCTCAGTTTCGTACTTGCAATATAGTACCTAGCTGTGCCCTTGTGTTCCCATTGCATATTGGTTAATGAGTTGCAGAATTATAGAGTGATTGATGATGGATTTGACTGTTTTTGGTTGCTGGTCGCGGGATTGCTGAAAGTGAAAATTTGCTCATACCTCTCAACCAGGCGACTCCATCCATCTGGGTATCGGCTCATTCTTCCTTCCATGCCATGGTGATACATTGTGTGAGTTTCTAGCTATTTTGTTTGAGCAATGATTTTATTAGACAAAATCGAAATTCCTAGTCTAAGTGTGGGTTTTTTGTGTTGCATTGGGATGCGTGCAAAATAAAAATGGGCTTGTTTGGGTTGTGGCTTTGATTAGCTGTCATTGCATTGGATGTACGGTGGGATTGGGATTGGTTTGAATCAATTCGGGTAAAATTTGAGTGAGTTATGAGTGTTTTGATGTTTCCATGGGCTGCTGAAATTGTACTTTCAGCCTGCAGATCAGTATAACAAAAAATTACAATATTGTTGTTGAAATCTGCATTTAATCTTCTCATCTCATCTCTATATTGTAAGGTTGTTTCAGTAGTACTGATCATCCCATTCTATTTGCTTTCATTTGTAATCCCCATTGCATAAGTGGAAGAGGCTGGCTTGCTGCCTTCTAAGTTTTGTAATTCAGTTTTTGTAATCAGTCCTCCCGCTGAATAAGTGGTCGAGTGATAAGTTCAATACTATGGTCCTCCCGCTGAAATATGTGGTAGAGTGATTGTTTAATGTAATGTCCTCCCGCTGAAATACGTGGTAGAGTGATTGTTTAATGTAATGTCCTCCCGCTGAAATACGTGGTAGAGTGATTGAACTTCAAATTCTTGTAATTTTCCTTGGTCGGTTCACCACCAAGAGTTTAGTTTCTATCCTACTGGATAAGCAGAAGGGGCTGGCTTGCCACCCATGCATTTTAATTTTCAGTTTGATTATTGTTGCTGACGATCCCTGGAACACCGTATGCTCTCACCCTCCCAGTCTGGGCTCTCGGTGAACAAAAGGTGGAAGGGTTCCCTTTCAGTTGTTTGGTTTATTCCTCTAACCTTAACGGGTTATTTGTTGTGGATGAATTGTTATTGGCCTAAAAAAAAAAAAATCAGAAAAAAATTAGTAGGATACTACACACAAATAGGAAGATTGAAAGATGAATAAAATTATAGGAGATTCAGAAACATGAAACCTTAGTTGAAAACATATAGTGTCCTCTAATCATTGGTGTGGTAGGCATGTAAAGGTAAGATGTCTTAGCCATCATATTTAGTATCTATGCCCAATAATGACCTTACTTCTTCTGATGATACTTGCTGCATAGTTCAAATGCATCATATTCTATCTAAATCTTGAAATGCTTAATAGTCTTGCTGGTGTGTCTCCTAACATCATACGGACTGTATTCTCTGTTCTACAATAAGGTTGGCATGTAGGACTGGGACTGTGTAACACTTGGTTCTCTTCAGCTCTTCATAAAAGCTCTCATGTTCTTTGTTATACATTTATTATAACCTTGCTTTGCTCTTCTTGTGTAGAGGATTGCCTTTAGCTCTAATACATTCTGTCATGGCTTTCACTATCCTCACATAATATTCATTGTGATATTATCTCTTCAATTTGAGCATACTACCTGTTACATTTTTTTTGAAGTAAGTATTCTCTTGATGATGAAACCTAAGATGAATTAGGTATCTAACTTATTGAAGTTGTCTTTTGATCATACACTTGTGCTAAACTACAATGTGTATCCTTTTGAGTGGTTGATACTGATATCTAATTTTACGCATTGGCTGGAAAGAAACATTTGGCTTATATACCTTGCTTATGGATTTTGTAAAATGTTAGATTGTCAAAGTTTTCTGAAGTCATACACTTGCCTTAGTTTTCTGATATGATCAGGCACAGCTAACTCTCTGTTATTAAACTATGGAAAACAATTTTACATTTAAAGAATGTTGTGTAGCCTTACACTATGATTGAAGTTGATCATAGACTGGCAATATCCTTTTGAGCAATCTTGACATATGTTGTCAATGGTGGAAGTCTAGTCAATAAAGAGATAGGTCATTCTATTGGGATATTTAATCATGTTGATGCTTCTTTTCAAGATATTCTTGAATTACCATGCCTTCAAGCTTAAGAGGGAGCTTGGTTTCTTCACTTTAAGGTATGCCATGATCGTAATTATTGTGCTATGGGTCCATTTCGTAAGGAATAGATTGACATTTCTCATCCTTGATTTATAGTAACTTATGTTGGCTGCCTTCCTTGATTAATTCTTATATTATGCAATCTTCACGAGACTTGGTTACCACAATTTTATATTAAGAATCAAGAGGGAGTTCCATATGTGTAGCTCATAGTTATAAGGAAACATTTGCTCTTGCTGCTAGATATACTAATATTAGAACCAGTATAGCTATAGGCTGGAAGTTGGATATAAAGATTGTTTTTGTTGTCTATATTGAATAACTAGAAGGTTATGAGATTCATGTATACAAATTAAAGAAATCTCTTTACGGCCTCAAGCAAGCTCCTCAAGCTTGGTATGAAAGAATTATAAGTACTTGGTTAGTTTAGGGTTTTTGTAAGAATGATGTTGATCCTAACCTTTACTTTAAAGTATTTAATGGTGAAATGATAATTCTGGTTTTATGTGTGGATGATTTATTCCTAACTGGTGAAGATAGTCCCATCATTAGGTGTAAGAAAAAATTAGCAACTGAATTTGAAATGAAGGATCTAGGTTTAATTCATTAGTTTCTAGGGTTAGAAGTGTGGCAAGGACCTAATGAAATTATTCTAAGTCAAGGAATATATACTGTTGATATTTTGAAGAGATTTGGAATGTTGGATTGCAAACCTATGTCTACTCCTATGGAAACTAACTTGAAGAAATTGAGTTTATCTGCAGCTAACTCTGATTTTGCAGATCCTTCTGAGTACATACAGTTGATTGGATCATTGATGTATCTAGTTAACACTAGACCAGACATTTGTTATGCAGTGAGTGCACTCAGTCAGTTTATGAACAAGCCAAAGCATGTTCACCTTGTTGCAGCCAAACATATTCTGAGATACTTGCGTGGAACTGTTGGCTATGGGCTAAAATATCCAATCAACACTTTCGTTACCTTGGAAGGCAACTCAGATTCTGATTGGGCAGGAAGTGTTACCGATAGGAAGAGCACTTCAGGTATCTGTTTCAGTTTGGGTTCTGCTGTGATTTCTTAGGCCAACAGGAAACAGTCCTCTGTAGCCTTGAGTACTGCAAAAGCTGAGTATATTGCATTGAGTGTTGCATCAAGAGAAGTAGTGTGGCTTCGAAAGCTTCTTGTTGGGTTGTTTGGACAACCTTGGGAACCCACAGTTATTGATTGTGATAATCAAAGTTGTATTAAAATGTCTGCTAATCATGTGTTTCATGATAGATCAAAGCATGTGGAAACTCACTATGACTATGCTACAAAGAGGTGCCTTACAACTGAAATATGCCAGCACTGATGAGCAGGTTACAGACATTCTCACCAAGCCGCTTGCTTGTGTGAAGTTTGAATACTTCAGAGATAGGCTTGGAATTGTGGAGAACACAGCCTTCGCTGAGAGAGGGAGTCTCAGCCCTAGTGATGCATTAAGTTGCCTCTTCCACCATCTACAGGCAATGCAAAGTGACATTGGATCCTTCTCTAGGAGAAGGTTGAGGTGAAAGACCTCCTCCACCCTCTGTGGACAATGCAAGGTGGAACCACCCTCTACAGGCAATGCAAGGTGACATTAGATCCTTCTCTGGGAGAAGGTTGAGGTGAAATACCTCCTCCATCCTCTGCGGACAATGCAAGGTGGATCCATCCTTTGCGGGCAATGCAAGATGGATATCATGAAAGAAGTTCATGATGTGTATTTATATATTTGTGTGTATTCATTTCTTGCAGGTGTGCATAATAAAGTTTTTGGATCCATCCTTTGTGGGCAATGCACGATGGATATCATGGAAAGGTCCATGATGATTTGTTATTTGGCTAGAATCCTCCCTAGCTAAGAGGGAGTGTTGAAATAATAGCTAATTCAGATCAAATATAAGTATTACTTGTATTGGGCTAGACCCAAATGCATTATGTAACTTGTAATTGCTATAGGGCTGACCCTATAATAGTCAATGTAACTTGTAATTTGGTTTGGCCCTATAATGTGCGATGTAACTTGTGAATAGGGCTAACCCTATATTGAACATTGTAACTTGTAAATGTAATGGGGTTGACCCTATATTGGGTGCCAAGTTTAGAGCATTATGTTATCATTAATTGTTATCCTTGTGAGCCGACCTAGGATGCATTAGGTGGATAAAGTCACATATATAAGCAAAGTTCATTCATGCTTCAAGCATTTATTCATTCTCTCATTTTCAGTTAGTTCTGCGATCATCTACCTTCAGCAAAATAGTGAATTGTATCATCTCATCAGTGAATCACTTACTGGGTCTGCGAATGAATTCTTCTGATCAACAAGTCCATCTCTAAGGCCAACAAACCTACTGTCTAATCAGCGAATACATTTCCTAAGGCAGCGAGTTATGTTCTAGGGACAACGAACTTATTTTGGGAGCAGCGAATCATCTTTATGGTCTGCAACTTGGCTCCTTGACCAGTGAATTGTCTTCTCTGATTAGCGCATCATTCTTAGTCAAGGATATTTGCAGATAAGTTTGTCATAGTTCATATTTTCATGTTGTTGTTCATACTACTGTTTGTGCCCTTGGTTGAAGTTATATTCTGTTGTTCACACTGCTTCAAGTGTTTAAGCAAAGTTGTAAAGACACATACTAATATTGTCTAAATATAAGCTGAGATTTAGTTGCTGGGTTTTTCACCTCCAAGAGGGAGGTTTTCCAAAGGTACTCTTGTGTTTTGAGTGTTTATTGTGTTAATTCTGCTTATTGCTTTCAATATGATCCTAACTTTAACATCATGCAGCCGCCCTTGTTCTAGCATGAACTTTTGATATAAAGTCGTAGCAGCAATAATGAAGATCATTAACAATGTCTTCTTTCAATGTATTTAAATCTGCAAAAGATATTCTTTGAAAACCCCTTGAAGATTCTGAAAGAAATGTAAATCTTATCCAATGAAACACCAACTGGACCTCTGTATAAAGCCCACAGTCAAGCAATGATTCAGCTGGACTTTCATAGCCTCAAGATTGCATAAGCACTGAAGAGATTTCGTTCTCGAATGTTGAAGTTGCCTAAAACCCTAGGTGTCAATGCACAACACCTAAAAGCAAAGACAAATGATCATCAATAATGAGTTTGATTTGCTTTTTGAAACCTTTTATATCCTCTCAACTCTTAAAAGCCTTTAATTCCCTTTTGAAATCCACTTTAGGGTTTTAATAAAACTTTGTAATAACTTTTCAAAAGGGTCAATCCCCTCATTTGGTGCAAAACAAAATAATATAAAGTATACACATTTATAATCACTTATATCTCCCTTGAAATTGGTACTTTATATTATTCCTCATATACACTTTATAATTTGACTTTATAATCATTAAATGTCCTTTTGTAATAAAGTCATTAAATGCTGTCACTTTATAATTTGACTTTATGATATTAAATCCCCTTTAATTATAAGGTCACATGAAGTCAATATAATATTCCCTTAAAATAATTAATTATTGTTAAAGTAACACTTTAATAATAATTAAATGTCATAACACCATTAATAACCATTATTTAATGATTCTGACTTCATCACTGCTAGCCCACTGCTTCCATTGTCAATTTGGATGCCTTACTAAAAATAATAAGGGTCCCTCTCTAACATCCATTGACTTACTATAAATAGTAAGACCCTCAAAACAAAACCAGAAACCTCTAAATATCAATGCCTCAGAACAGATGAAAGATCTGGTGAGAGAAACACTTACAACGGCCACCTGAAGAGCTCCAAAACTTCCAAACTGGACCCTCTAATCCACCATACTAGCCCACGAGGATCAAAATAATAGGCTAACCCCTCAAACTTTGATGCTCACGAAAGTTGGTACATTATACTTGATCAAAGTTCAACTATATGCTAAGATTGCAATAAGTTCAAACAATTGACTCCAAGGTTTTGATTATGCAATGGATGTGACTTAGTTCACTTGATGTGAAATGCTGTAATCCAAGGGGACTTGCACACACTTAAAGAAGATTTTGGCAAATTTGCAACTTAAAGGATATTATCGCGAATGATTTGGAAATGAATGGTTCTATTTTTGGAGCTTTTCGATTTGAAAATGTAGAAAGTAAAAAGAGGAAGGTTTAGGAAAAGCTATTCTAGAACTAAGAACTCAATGGATAGCAGTGTTTAGGATATGATCAACCGCACTTCATTTCGCCACTAGAAGACAACTACGTGAAGCGGGTGCAATCTTCAGTGGTTGTGTTTGAAAGATTTTAAATTATCAATGGATACCATAAGAGAACAATATTCACCCAATAATTTAGATTAAGCGCACACATAAAATGGCTCAGTCCAACCTTGCACTGTTGATAACAATCAACTAACAACAAAAGGTATAAGCAAAAGATCTTCTCCTTAGAACACTGCAATCAATCTTGTTCGCTTAAATACTTGAAATAAATCTACTCTAAGTGAGGAAAGCAAGACTATGCAAGCTATGAAACAAGACAAGTGAACACCATCAAAGAACAATGCATCGCAGTTTATTATTCCAATATCTTATCGCAACAATCTTAGACAATCTCTCCTCCCTTTACAAGTGAAGGGGTCACCTCCTTATATAGGCCTCCGGCCTTGATTACATGACCCTAATTAGGGTTTGATACAAAATATTCCACACACATGATGCAACAAGGTGGGAATAAACATTAATGATCCATCATGCCCAATATCAATTAATTACATTCTTGCCACTTGCTGTGTTCATCTTCCTCTAGCCATAATGGGTTGTCATTGTGTCACTACTGTCACTTAATCTACTAGCTTGCTTGTTGAAATCCACTATCTGCATTACTTATCCAAGTTTGTTGTAGGCTGAGACATCTTTGCATTTATTATTCATTTTTTATATTCTTTTGACTGTTGTGGGGTAAAGTAGCATGCTGCTATGCTGTTTCTTCTTTCATTTTCTGTGATCTGGATCCATATTTATTGTTTCTGCACATCATTTTTCACTGCTTATGTAGATCTGTCGTCTTTTGTTTATGAGTGTCATTACCCCTCCATGCCCCCTCCCCTTTTTAGCCATGCATTCTAGCTATTGTTTTCATAACATTGCTTTTCAATTATTGTTCCCTCTCTAATTGTCAACAATTAATTTGAATACAGATCATGGTTTGAGATGTGTTGTAAGTAAATTGAAATCTTTAATAGTTCTTGAAAATTGGCTTTTACTCAGCTAGTACTTAAACGTACATGATAATTTAAGAACTGAATTTTCTAATTGTGTGCATGAAATAACTGCTTCCTTAGCAAGGTCTATATCATATCTGGTTTTGTATTTTCTAATGGATTGTTAAACCACCCCAAGAATTGGTTTGCATACTTGATATAACATCATGTTATAGATTTATTTGTCAATCTATAGTCTCCAATTGATTTGCTATCTCCAACATTGGACAGGTGAAGTTATTGTCAAAGGCTGGTGTTAAGGTTTCACATTGTCCTGCAGCTGCAATGCGGATGTTAGGTTTTGCACCAATAAAAGAAATGTTAGATGTGGGAATTTGTGTTTCTCTTGGAACAGATGGAGCACCATCAAACAATCGTATGAGTATAGGTTTGTAAACTTACAATGTTGAATCTTTTAGGTATCTTTATTTTTTTCTTCTTGCAAAAGTATTGCCCTTTACATTTCATACTTTGATGCATTTTCCTTGAAGAATTCTAGAATATGAAAACCATTCTTTGTTTTTTCTTTTGCTTTCAAACCAGCCAGTCCTTTGAAATTTCATGCTATAGTATCTATGGCATGCTCGAGTAGGCACCCTGATCCTATACTAATGCCACCCCTTGCATTTCCATTTCTTGAATTTGTTAGAGTTCTCTTTTTCTATCTTTACTCTGTATTAAACCATCATGTCCCTTAATCTTTTGGATGAAGAGGATTGATTTTGATTATGATATTAGGCATATTACATGATGGTGGGAAATGACATACATGATAGGGATGAGAACAGCATAACTTCAATTAGTCTCATTACTAATCCTATTAAACAATCACTAATTCTTACAAGAAATTTTCCTTCTGGCAGGTCTATTCTATCAGTTGTGGGATTGTTTACCTCCTAAATGAATACATAACTATTTAATGCAAAGTAAACTGATTTCATACACAAATGATTCATATGACAATTGCAGAGCATTTTGAATGAGTTTTCATATGATATAATAGTTGCTTTGTTTATTCATTAGATTCTCTTATACAAAATAGGAATAAGGGAACAACTCAAATGCCTGGTCCCTTTTCCTGACTACATAAGGACTATATGCAACTACCGAAATTATTTCCATCATCCGACAAGGCATGACCGTACTTGTTGAACTAATTGAAACTACAACATAAATACTATGTAGTTTATGTTATCTACATCACCCCCTCCCTTCCCCCCATCCCCTCCCCTCCCCACCCCAAAGAAAAAGTCGTCTTCTAGATTACCAAAGTCAAAATAAACAATCATTGAGGGGTAGAGTTACCAGATGAACCTAGAGGTATTGTAGACATTGAAGGAGTTGAATGATGGGAGGCAGCTGTACATATCTTATAGACTTCTTCTATTCATTGTTAGGAGTCTCAGCAGATTATTGAGTATGTCTACTTCTTCGCTAACTCCTAGGTTATCATAGATTACTTCTTGAGGAACTTGTCTTTTGTTTGGCTTCCTTTCACACATGTTCTTTCATAAATATGATCCACAAATAGACTAGATATTTCATAAGATCATCTTCTCTTTGTTGACTGGAATTTATTGGTTCTTCTATTGGTTGTCCCATCTATATAGCCATCTTTTATTCTATTGTGCTTCTCAAAGACAGTGGCACCAAATGTTTACTTGCATCGCATCTTGCAAATTGTACAGTCCTAGTGGCTGCACCAGCATTTTGTAGGGTTTTTGAGGGGGTTTTGTTGACTATAATTGTTATGACAACATTTCTAGCCATATCTCCAAAGAGCACCAACATTGGGAAGTGCAGATCTGCCTTTCTTTTTACTATTGGATCAACTTTTTAGATCACCATGAGTGCACCAGCCTTGGAGGCAGGTATAACATCAGTTTAAGTGAGTTTAACTAGTGTTTATTGCGATAGCAGGCTTTTCTAGAGTTACCAGAATTTAAAAGGGTTGTGGTTGCTATGGTAGCACTAATTGATTTTTTCTGGATGCCACATAACCTCCCTAAGCTACTTATGGTGCCTTTGTTGCTGCTACAACACTCGTAAAGTCAGATCTAGACATCAAACATGCTTAATTAGGGCTCCTACAATGTGTTGTAGCTGTCCATTCATTATTCTGGGCCAAAAGTCAAAGATTATAAGTTTGAAATTGTGCATATTGGTCATCATAAGCTGCTCCAGCAAGTTGCATATCAAATAAAATACTTTGAAGGTGATAGATTGGTGATTAAGACCTAATCAAGTTTAGCCCTAGGGTTCCATTCTTGGATGTTTGTTGGCATTTGAAGGTTTAGTTCATTCATAGCAGCATTGATGTTCAATGTATGAGAGATTTGATGGCTTAGACCTGATTGTAGCTGCATGTGAAAGAATGATTAGTTGGCTGTACACTTCATATTGGATCTTAACTAGCATCTTCAATTGGGTTATTTGTCATCTATAAGTGAATTTTGCCAGACTGGGTGATATTGAAGTTGTTTTCTAGAACATTAGGTTTGACATATTTTCAGCAATTAGTTTCATTTTGTTTTTGCTGTTCCAGTTTGTGTTTTGCATAAAAAAACATGAAATTACATAAAGATTTAAAAATATACAAAAATTCCTAGTTGGGGACATTAAATTAATTTAAGCCATTTATTTATTCAAATTTTAATTTGTTATTTACTTATTTTATACACAACATCAGTAGGTTCCTAAGAATTGATTTGCATCACCCAATCATTTTGAGATGACTTCTGAAGATGCAAGAGACATTGAGTGCCATGATCATCAGTAATCAATGGAGTGTTTGGAGGCAATCAAATATAGAAAGGGCCCAAAAGGTCAAATCATTGATCTTGGATGATGATTGGTGAACTTGTGTGGACTATTTCTTCAATTTCATTGAATCCATCATAAGTACAATTAGGTTTGCTAATATAGATCAGTCATGTATGGGATAAGTCTATATTGGTCGGAAAAAAAAGGAGATTATAGATGATGAGAATGATCCCGAAGAAAATATTTTTCATAACAGTGGGAATCATCATTCTTAACCACTCGAACAAGATGACCACATTCTTGCGTCTCCTTGCATATGCATTATCTTCGAAATATTATAGCAAGATAATGGTTTCTTTGCTTGGGAGAATGACACCATATAGTGGGGGTAAAGTTGCCAAAGGGTACAAGAAAGTGTATACAGTGAAAATAGAATGCTAGAAACTATTGTAGAACCATAAAAGATCTAACCACATAAAAACCCTAGCTCTACAATAAAGATCCACCATACACCAATGAAGAACCTAAAACATGCAAACCAACAAATTGCAATGATTATACCATTCACATTTTTAGTAGGGTTTGATCTCCATCGTCTCCTATCTCCATTGATCTTGCTTTATATGATTTCTCTTAGATTTTGTATGTGCACAAGAGCTCAACAAAGAACGGATTGTGGTTGTGTAAATGTTTGAGTGATTGATTGATCGCATGAGCATTAGGTAGATGAATTAGTTGATTAGGATCAAGATAAGGATGAGAGTATCCTCTTATATAGAAGACATCTTAGAAAATGGAGGGATAAGATTAAGAGGTGAAAGGATAAATGGTCAGCTAGGAATTAAGGGTAGGTGGAGAAAATGATAAAATAATGAGAGGGTGGATAGGATAAATGAAAAGATAAATGACAAGTTTCATAGAGTGAAAAAGCTAATAAATTAATCAAATAAATGAAGATCTATTTAATTAATAAAGGAAGTGGGTCCAATTAAATAAATAAAATATTTATTTAATTTAGAGAAAGGATAATTTAAATAAATAAAAATCTATTTATTTAGTAGAAGGCTTAGGATAAAATAATTAAATAAATAAAAATATTTATTTAATTAGGTTAGGACAATTTTAGGTGTCTACAAAAAGCATTCCAAAGAAAATCTAGAAGTGGTGGATATTGTTAGGATTGATTTTGGCAAGTTCATCTTATCACAAGATCATTGTATTTGTGCTTTTTGAGACAAATACAAGACGAATAGTCATACATGGTATCTCCATGAGCAAATTTTATATGTTCCTTCAGACTCTAGTGATCAAAATTTTACCACAAGAAAGTATGTTTTATTTTCTAACATTGTTGCTATTCTTTCGCATTTTAAAGTTGTATTGATTTTCTCTCTAATTAGGGTTTAGGTGGCAAGATCTTGGGCCTTGATTTTGATTTAATCTTGGTCATTCATTGTATATGGGAGCACTATATGAGCCCCTCTCATTTCATCTGTAAAGGATCAATTAGAAGGGTTTTGAAGAATTGTTGCTTTGATGTTGCTAGAAATAATAAAGTCATTGATGTGTTGGTGAATTATTGTGTTTTGGAGCATTTTTTTTTCTTCATCCTTTTATGAGAGAACTTAATATTTAAAAAGAGAAAAAAATAATAATATAGAATTTGCTTAAGTGCTTAGATAAATGAAAGACTAATGTGCATGATTGATAGTGCAGCTCTTATTGTTCATACTGCTAGTATTTCATCAATGGTGAGGAATCTTGCATCGCCAATTGAACTCATTTTAGACAAGCTCAACTTCAATTATTACTCCTTCATTGATATGCTTTAGGTTGATGGTATCAACGTTTGTAGTAATGATTTGAAAATCATTAGCTATCCCTAGAAGATTGCACTAGCCTTGTGGAGATGTTCGTTGCATGCCAAAGAAAAGCTTAGTTGAGCTCACTTAAAGTTGCCCATTGTTCTTGCATTCTTAGTGTTAGCAAGGTAAGTGCACCAAGATGGTGAACACAAAAGTGGCCACATGCAAAAAAAAATGAAATTTTTCATAACCCGTGCGTGTTCTATGAAATTGAAAATCGTGCTCGGCTTGGTAGCCAAAAATAATTAAAAAAATAAAAAGTTCCTCAAAACATGTACACATTATATTTCTTCACACCCGTACAGGTTATGTAGAAGTTTTGGCCTTAGTTCCCAAAGAGGAAGTGGGGAGAGAGAGAGAGAGAGATAATAGGATAAGGAGAGGGGGATGGAGGGAGAGGGATATTGGGAAAAGGAGAAAGAGAGAGAGAGAGAGAGAGAGAGAGAGAGAGAGAGAGAGAATAGGATAAGGAGAGGGGGGAGGGAGAGAGAGTTAGAGAGAGAGTGGAGGGTAGGAAGAGAGGGATAGAATAGGATAAGGAGAGAGGGAGCGAGAGAGTTAGAGATAGAGAGAAGGGGATAGGAAGAAATGGAGAGAGATAGGGAAAGAAAGAGAAGGGAGAGAGGGTGCGGATTAAGAGACAGAGAGAGAGAGAGATAATAGGATAAGGAGAGGGGGGTGGAGGGAGAGGGAGGGAGATTGGGATAATGAGAGAGAGGGGGGGGGTAGGAAGAGAGGGAGAGAATAGAATAAGGAGAGGGGGTGAGAGAGAGAGTAGGGAGAGGGGGAGGGAGAGAGAGTAGGGGGTAGAAAGAGGGATAGAATAGGATAAGAAGAGGGAGAGGGAGAGAGAGTTAGAGACAAAGAGAGAAGGGGATATGAAGAGAGGGAGAGAGATAGGGAAAGAAAGAGAAGGGAGAGAGGGTGAGAATAGGATTGAGAGAGAGAGAGAGAGAGAGAGAGAGAGAGATAGAGAAGGAGAGGAGGATGGAGGGAGACGAAGAGAGAGGGAGATTGGGAAAAGGAGTGGGGGAGAGGGAGATTGGGAAAAGGAGAGAGAGAGAGAGTAGGATAAGGAGAGGGGGTGAGAAAGAGAGTTAGAGAGAGAGTAGGGAGAGGGAGAGGGAGAGAGAGTAGGGGGTAGGAAAAGGGATAGAATAGGATAAGGAGGGGGGAGGGAGAGAGAGCAGAGGATAGGAAGAGAGAGAGAGAGAGAGAGAGAGAGAGAGAGAGAGAGAGAGGGTGAGAATAGGATAGAGAGAGAGAGAGTAGGGGGTAGGAAGAGAGGGATAGAATAGGATAAGGAGTTGGGGAGGGAGAGTTAGAGACAGAGAGAGAAGGGGGTAGGAAGAGAGGGAGAGAGATAGGCAAATAAAGAGAAGGGAGAGAGGGTGAGAATAGGATTGAGAGAGAGAGAGAGAGGGGCGGGGAGAGAGAGATAATAAGATAAGGAGAGAGGGAGGGAGGGATGGATAGGGAGATTAGGAAAAGGAGAGGGAGATTGGGAGAGAGAGAGAATAGGATAAGGAGAGGGGGTGAGAGAGAGTAGGGGGGAGAGGGGGTAAGAGAAAGTATAGGGGATAGGAAGAGAGGGAGAGAATAGGATAAGGAGAGGGGGAGGGAGAGAGAGAGAGAGAGGAGATTGGGAGAGAGGGAGAGGGAGAGGGCGGAGATGGGGAGAATAGGATAGAGAGAGAGAGAGAGAGAGAGAGAGAGAGAGGGGGGGGAGAGAAAGAGAAAGAGAGAGAAGGGGGAGACGGTGAGAATAGGATAGGATAATGTGAGAGAGAGAGTGTAATGTCCCCTTATGGGTTTAGGGACATCTCCTTCCCCACTTCTTAAATATTGATAGTAATAACATGTTTTAGACTATACGTATACTAATTGCTTATGTATTATGAATATATATATGAAATTAAGTATGACTGTCATACATATTGCAGTCCATATTAATATTACTATTTATTCTGCATAAGAACATTATTGGGCTTCATATATTAAGCATACTTATTAAACACATCCCCATGCATACCACCAAGAACAAGGATGCTACTGCCTATAACTTAATAACAGTTATGATCTGATTTGATCCATCATGTATATCCTTTGGCAAGAGATACACCCTTCACCATTAGCACCCTTTGAAAGAGTGTAACTCTTCATTGTTTCTGCCCTTTTAAAGGGACACAACCTCTCATAATCAGATCTGCACTTATCATTTAAATCAGATCTGCACTTCTCATTTCCAAATTATTCCCTCTCTCAAATGAGGTTCTCTTCTCCCTTTTATATCTCATTGTTGAGGGTGTCACAACCTTTCCTTTCATTTCTTTTGACTTTTCATTAACTTAATTTATTTTTAATTAATCATATTTAATTATATTTAATTATTTTACTTTATATTTTAATTTAATTTTAAATATTTTAATTTTATTATTACCATTTATTATTGAATTTTATTTCAAAGTGGGGACATTACAGTCCGCCCTTCCCGAATTTGCTTGTCCTCAAGCAAATGTTTATTTTAATTTCCTCAACTAAGTCATCTACTGTGTGGGGGAAAAAGTGACACTAAGCAAACATGCCCTAATCTCACTTTCAATCACACACTTGTGGAATACGAAAGAGCCTAGAGGTATCACACAATTGGCTACTTCTTTTTGTGGAAGAGATAGAGCCACGGGCTACCTATTAGGATTTCTATTCCTTTGTTGTAATTTAAAGATAAAATGATGCAAGTTCAACTACTAGCCCTAGAGTGCAAGTATGAACTAGTAACAAGATTGCAAGATTGAGATTAAGTGATGAAAAGCTGTAAACACAAGGATAAAAGGAGAATGCAGATGTGTACCTGGGGTTAAAATCTGAGTGGAAATGTTCGGGACGGGGGCGCATGCACCACTGACCTGATTCTACACCTGAAACTGCTCCTTTTGGCAACCTGAAAGCTGTCGAAAAGTGCTGAAAAACTGCCGTTGTCTGAGGGACCAAGGCGCCCCATGCCCCTGTCCTGGGTTTCTGCTCTGCAATTTGGTGTATTGTCCCGTCTCAGTCTGCTCCCGTCGGATCTGCAACTTGCGGCGTCGTCCGAATCCCGAAATCTGCACTTATATCTGAAAAGGGTTGTAGGCGGCTATATAGGGTTTTGCCTTAGTCAAACCCCTGCTTTGGTGATTTCCACCTCCACGAATAGCCAAGTTGTATTGTAAAAGTAGTGTGTGTGCAGACCTTGTGTGTGTGCAAGATCCTAAAATGCAAGTAAGCAAACTAGAGCAACCTAGAAAGTAAACCCTAATTGCTTGTAAATGATAATGTAAATGCTCCAAATCAAGATGCAAAGTGATCTAAAGCATGAATACAAATGATATAATGAGGCTTATGCAAAGACATGAAAACAACATGAAATCATACCCAACCCCAAGGGAGGGGTACAAGCCAATCTTCAGTCGGTGATCCCTTATTGCTCTTCAATGTCTTCAAAGCCCTAAATGGATGAATGAAATTGATGAATGCTTGATGGATAGATGTTGAATGTTGTTGAAGTCTTCAAAGATCTGCTCTTTCACTTCATAGAAGGTCCTTGAAAACCAAAAATTTGGATCCTTTCAAATGAAGAAAGAGAGCTCTTATGTATGAAACCCTAGGTCTTAATTTCAACTTTTGGCCGACCTAGAGATTGAATCTCCTGCCAATTTCTTGGGGTTAAGCTTTATTTTATGATTGGATCGCGCTCCTAAAATTTTGGGAAAAATGTCCGGGACCGTGTGCACTCCGGGTGCCATGGTCCTGACAACTTTTCACCAAATTTTCAGGGCCATCAGATATGATGATTTTAGAGAGAATCCCGAAGTTACAGGTGATTTTGAGATGTTTTGACCCCCGAAATCAAGCCCCCAAGTTCAAAATAGGACCTAATTAGGGTTTTAGATTAAATGATGTATTGGAGGAATAAAATGAAAGGGGCACACTTTAATGAAAAGGGCCCAACTTTATGATATGGAAGATGATGAAATAGGACCTTAGACCTAATTAATTTAATTAATTAAGTGCTAAAGGGGAAATGCAATGCAAAATGCAAAATGCGCCAAGGCGGGTGCTAAACTAGGTGTGAAATTGTACCACCCTAGCAAGTGCGTACAATTTACAACGCTACATCTACCAACATGAGTTAAACAAGACAAAGCATATACATGGGAAACACGAAGCATACACGTGGAAGGCACAGAGCATACACATGGAAAACATGAAGCATACATATATGCAAACACGGAGTATACATGTGAATACACACATTGTGAAATTTCATTGTCATCAGGTTTACAAATGATTAAGTGGGTATCTCTAAAATTACCACCATAATCTCACACGTCTTCTTAGCTTTCTGACCATATAAATTTTTCTATTTTTGGACAATATTAGCATAGTAAACTTTAATTTTCTTTACCAGTGCCTTGACAGTCCTCACAGACATATGTCTACCATTTTTTTTAATAACTTTTGATATACTTGACCAAATTCAAAATAAATTACATATTATTGTTCTACACTAGATTCTATACACTTTAAAAAGAAGAAGTTTGCATTTTTCAATTATTTTGATGCAAGTTATGCCTAGCGCACGAACAAGTACCAAATTTTCAGGATGCAGTCACTTCAAAAAATCATTAAAAAAAATATACTCAATGGAAAATTACAAAAAAATACACAACTTCTAGATCTCACTCTTACCTATCATCCTACCAAAGGGTTTTGCAAAATACTAAATCTAACTATATATTTTGTGCAGCACACAAAAACAGCTATGTTATGTTTTTCTGAAAAAATCAAGAACAGTTTTTCGTGTGCAAGAGGTTTGACCCTCTTAATCTTATCCAATTTTAAAAAACTTTAGTAGTTTAGAAACTAGATTTAGAGGTACTACAATTCTTATTCTTTGCTCAACTCCTAGTTTTGAGTGCATGACCTTCAAATATCTCTTTGAAGTTTAGGTTTACCTGTTTTCAGAAAAAAAAAAAAAAAAAGGTGGCCACTTATACCCCCCTTTTTGTTCACCATCTTGGTGCACTTACCCAGCATAGTGTTTCTAAATCCTTATCTCTTTTTCTTTTTTAAATCAAAAGATCATTAATTGTAGTAAGAAAGAACTACATTGCAACATCATTCCTTGTGATTAAGAAGTTTCATCTCCTAAAACAATTACATAAGTCCCCCTTGGAGGAGCTGCAAACACATTAACCATTGAAGCTATCCAACACATCAAGACCCCACATTTCAAACCTTAAAGTCATCTCAAGTGGTCCTCGTGTTCAATATTTGAGAAGTCTTTGTTCAAGAGAGGTTCAAGTATTCAATACTTTATTCTATGTTTGATAGTGTATAAAACACACATCAACTGAGACCTTATGCAACATTTTGAAATATTAATTAACCATGATATGAAGAAGTAATATAGTCCTACAGTAGCATAACAAAAAACATTTAAATACATGGTCAGCTAGAACTAACAAACATCATGAATTGCAACCTAAAAGAGAAAAATTGAAAGAGGATAGTATTTGGGTTACAACTTGTTATAGGAACACACACACACACACACACATGACCTAACAACTGGAAGAGGACAGAATAAGGGTTACATTTTTTTATAGAAGAAGAAAATCATGACAACTTGGTTTGTCAATATGTCAAAGAAAACATTATTTTGCTCTAAGTATGGGACCGAACAAACCAATAGTATTTATATTATTGAACTAAAGAACATGTATAAATAGAGGATTGAAATAAAATAAGTCTAACCACATCTCTGACAAATATAAAGGTATTAATATGTATGACTTGAAAACTGAAAGAGGACAAAATAAAGGTTACAAATCATTATAGAAGAAGAGAATCATGACAACTTCATTTGTCACTAGGTAATTTCGCTAGGTATGGGACTAAACAAACCAACAATATATATATTAGTGAACTAAGGACATATATAAAGAGAGGAATGAGTAAAATGATGCACAAATTAAAACAAATGGATGATATTGCATAAGATAGGGGTAACCGCATATCATATATGACTTGAAATATGACATACTATTCATTGAAATGTAGAGAAAATTATAACAAGGAGTTGATAAAGAAATAAGCCACAGAATCTGGGTAAGTGTCACACAAAAAAAAAGGCAAGAATAATCATGAGTGAATTGTAGAACAAATTATAACAACTTGAAGCATTAAAGGTCTACCATGCCAAAAAAAAATCCTGATACATTGTATTAATTGCATAAGTTAAGAATGAATTTAAACATTGGGACTGGAGACAAAAATTCTCACTTAACTTAATTTGTCATACATATCTCCTACAATGTATGAAAACCCTAATGCAAGGATAAAATTAAAAGAAGGGACTAAAGCCAAAAATTTACAACCAACTGAATGTGCCATATGTATCTCATTGAAGACATTAAAACTCTAATGATGATTGCTATTCTAAAACCATATGGAAAAAATAAACCCATTAAATAAGTTAGAGTGATGCTTGAACAAAATATTTTATTTCCTTGACAATTTTAGTGTGTTTATGAACAACTTTTTAGTGTTCATAAACACCACACAGAATGTCTAAGTAATTTCATTATAGAAGCATCCACAAAGAAACAAAACCTTCAACGTACAAGAAAATGTACTAAACTTTCATCATACAAGCACACACAAAATAATAGAACCTTCAAGTTAAGGATTAGATTGTAGAACAAACAAAAATCGTTCATAAATAATTGTAAATGAAAGGAGAACACAAACAAGGCTGAATGGTGTAGCCTTAGTGAGGTTCATAATCCTCACCTAGCGTGAACCACAAACAGCTAGCTATCAAGGTTACCTGCAATGAATGCTTCCCACGCAAACCTATGAGGAGTTAGTGTTGGAAGCACTCAACAATGTAATAAACAAAAACCCATAAAAATTGTAGGTAGAACAAAGTGCTAAAAACTATATGCATGCTTACCTTGCATCCACTATAGCACATCTATAATGCGATGAAAGGAAAATGTCGAACCAACATTTAGAAGGGAGCAAAAAATTGCATGAAGTCGAAGATGTTGTGGTGCCCAGATAGGATTTTCAACGACCTAAGATGAACATATTCTAGAGGCAAAGGTCACAAACATTGCAGAATATGTGTGAAAGGAGGGAAAGTGGGTGTGATGTGCAATGAAATGAAGCATTTAATGGACCCTAATTTGGATATTATGTGCCAAAAAGGTGGAGTAAATGTGAAAGGATGTGCACTTAATGTGGTTTGTCGGAATGGAGTGAGGAGGCGACAAGCATTTAATGTACATTGTTGAGTGTAGAGGGAGGTGGATTGTTCAACCACCATTCAACATAATGAGCCACTACCACTAATGTGCCATGCAACTTGTTACGGTGTACCTGTCCCATGAATGTTCATCCATCCAAATGGCCAACTTTTGGACACCTTGGACGAATTGGCGAATTACATGTGTTAGGTCACCTCCATGAAGGATTAAAAAAGAAAATTTATTCAAAAATTACTAGTTTTCCTATGTGGCATGATTTTTGGATGTCAATCTAGGCCCGGGTGGACTCCCAAACATAGGGTGTGCCACTATAGGTACCTCTCCCCTAGTGCATAAATTTTTTGTTGTTTTGATTAGGGTAAAAGTAAGGGTTTTGAAAGAGTCCCATAACCTTTTACAAAGGCATAAAGATACAACTAAAAAGCACAAAATAGGAACTTACAAGAAACTAGGCCTAAGAATCATCCTAGGTTGCACAAAACTAGAGAAGCATTTAGCATAACCTTAGCCAATGATCAACCCACAGTCAACAATATGAACAAACTTTGAAAACGTAGATTTATTGAATGAAAAGATCATTGAAGCTTTTAGCTGCCTTCCACTTCTCTTGTAAAGCTCGTATTTTAAGAGCTAGATCATCCTCCTTCTCATCCTTTATTTTACTAGTTTTTCTTCTCCCTTTGGTCCTCTTGATAGGTCTATTTTGCACTTAAATTCTCTTTCTCTTCTTGGTACTATTTTGATCTGCCTTATTGTTTACAACTTCCAATTGATTTTCTTGCCAACTTCCTCTGCATTACTTCTCATATCCTACAAATCATTTTCTGGCCTTCCCACCTTATTTTCAAAATTAGTCACAACCTCCTCAATTTGAGCAATTTCTTGTAACAAATCCAATTGGTTCTTTAGGTCACTCTCCCTTTTCTTGTTGACCAACTTGATTTTCAAATCCTTAATCTCATTGTTCATTCTCTTTTTCTCACTAGCAAAACCTTTGTATTAAAAATTTTGTCCATATTCCCCACTCTCCTTGGGATATCAGCGTTAGGTGCCCTTATATCTGGTCTTTTTTGTGAAGGACTAGAGCTATGGTTGAGTTGGGAGACCTTAATTTCTTCGTAGACAGCTAATTCCATCTCACTCTCATCTCCCACATAGGTCTCCTTACCTTTCTTAGTACTTGAATTAGAATTGAACTTCACACCTTGGAAGGGAACAAATTTGTTAGGATCACTAGAAACCACTATTTTCTTTTACTTAGATTTGGGTTCTAAAACATGGATATTGAAATCCACCTAATTGACTTAGCCCCTTATTAGAAGGGGTTGTGGATCTAGCTTTAGGGAGTCTATCATTGGAACAACCTTTCTCCTTGCCTAGAGGATTAAGGCCTCACTTGCCAGTGTTTGCGATTTCAGCATCAATCGGTTTACCCATTTGAAAGAGGAGAAAAATTAAGGCCTAATGAATGGGCATGTGATTCCTTTCCTCTTGATAGTCCAAAACGTTGTTCTCTAGGGACAAAATGAAAGGATGGGATGCTCTTGATTCTACTATGCCTAAAACGATTTTATGAGAAGTTATAAGAGTATAGTTTTTGAATTTACCTTGCAAAGTCATGTTTTTCATAATCTACATACAAGCTTCCACTCATATGGAGACAAAGATGTTTTCAAAATACCACCTCCAATTCATGCATTTGTTGATTATCACCAAAAAAATGCATGAATCTCCTATTTCTTTCTCTTCCTATCCTGAAAAATCTTCAAACTCTGGGTAAACATACTTGTCACTCTTGCCACCCTATCTACCAACACCTCAATGGTTATTCCCCTCTTAGTCTTTTCTATATTTTTAGTTTCAAGTATCATATGTATTTCAATTTTGTATATTGCATTTTTCAGCACACAGACATATACAACTATACCGATATTTGTGGGAGAAATTGCCATACCAACATACTCAAATGCATAATTGTTCTTGTACCAGAACTAACAACTTAGTTTTAAATGATATTCAACTTATAAAAGCACAGATACATGGAACAGCTTAAGTTTAATTAAGAAGAAAGATAGGTGTTACTAAATTCTATTGAATGAATGATACTAGATCCTTTAACTAAGTGTCAAGTGCCCATATTATAAGAGTTTACAATGTGTTGCATGAAAAATAAATTAAAACTAACAAACACTTGTACCTTAAGAATAGTTTGCTTGCATGTGAAGCAAAATTTAACACATAATTATGTCCACAATTACTGAACCCTAACTTAGGCAATCTTCGGATTGATTCTTGACAAGTATAACTACTAACTAATAATAAACCTTCTAGAAAATCATCTAAAAATAGATGGCCTATAAATTGCTGCTGAAAGTAGACTTATCAGAATACACTTACCTCCTAATAGTGGCAACGACTAAAAATAATGAAAGGTACAAATAGCTTAGGTAAAATAGACAATCTTGATACTTCAAGTCACATTTGAACAACTCATCCATATAGGAAAAATTAAAAAGAAGCACACAGTTTTAGAAGTGCAAGTCTAGACTGTGGACATTCTTTTTAGATAATGGTAGAAGTTTCTTGTTCCCGTGAGATTTTGTATGGGTTAAACTAAGGAAAGTTAAGTTAGTTCTCAGCTTGTGAACTAATGCATTTGACATTACTTGACTTTTTGTATTTTGGCAAGTTACAAGCTAACTAGTTTTCAACAAGGATGCACCCTTGGGGTCTAGGTGATTTCCCCCATGTCATAGATGATCCAAAATTTTGGGGACTTGAAGGGGAAGTAACCTTTTTTCAGGACTGGACAATATGTTCCATTTGGTGCATAAAAAATAAAAAGGTATTTTTTTAAGGAAAAAATACACTAAAAATACCCCAAAAAGTTAAAAGGTGGAGGACTCAGTGTAAATTGAGAACATTGTATTTACATTTTAAAATTTCAATTGCTTTTATTTTTTTTAGATTATTTTAGTAGCCAGTCCCCTCATATATTAGCATCCTTAATACCATGTTCCCATGTCCCTATGTCTCCATGGTCATAATAACTTGGAGTTAGACTGTACGTCAGATTTTTTCATTCACCTATATTATGCATGTTTTAGCTATGTTACTGAGTTCCCCCCTCCCCCCAGCCCCTGATGTTCATATGGGTACAATTCAGGTCCATGTCCGAGGACCCCTCTCAAGGACCCAAGGTGCTTGAGAGAGACCCTAGGTGAACTTGGGCTGAAGCCAGATGAACACAAAGGCTGCCCAAAATAAATCAGAAAAAAAGTTATTTTCAAAAACAATTTTATAAATAAAAAAGGGCTTGTGTACATAATTTTGTCTTGATGCGATAAAATTGTGAAAACGGTGTGTGTCAAGAAGGTTTGTGTGGTTTCAAAGGCCTTAATTTGGGCTTGGTAGTGGGGTTTGTGACCCTTAACCCCACTCTATATTGTAAGGGCATTGCCCCTTAAATGCACTAGGGGTGTTTCCCCCAGACCCCCACAGGGTGCATTGCCCCTTGTCCTCATTGGGGGCATTGCCTCTAGATTCCCATGAGGGGTACTATTATCACTGATTCACCCCCCCCCCCCTCTCAGTAATAACCGGATCCTCACAATAACAATTGGTATCAGAGCATTAGGTCTTCTTTGTGCAGAAGCTTAACAACTTGAGGAAAAGATCTGAAGATGATGGAGGGTCCCAAATTCACTAAGGACAACTATAGAATATGTTTATGTGTGGATTTGATGATATATTGATGGACTGTTGGTGATGATATAATTGTGATATGATTCTCTATGATCAGTTATTTGTGTTGTCATTGATGGCAACCATGTTTGTTTATGTTTGGTATATCATCTAAGCTATCTAAGTTTAGCCTAACCAGTAATGAATTGAGTTGGACAACAAAACTGCTAAGTTGCAATCAACCGGTAAGCCGGAACAATGAAGGAGATGGTTGCGATAGAGATCCGTGTTGAGTTAGGTATTGCGGTTTGGAATGTATGCTTATGACATTATAATGAGTCTATGACTGGAACCGCATCATGTTTGGAGAACCGGAAGTCATGTTTGTAATTGACTATTGTATATTTAGTGTAGAGTTTGAGAACTGGTAACAAGATCTTTAACCTGTGATGTTTTATGGTTTGGTGGTGGATTGTTTCATGATCTTATCCGTGTGAAGTGATAAGATGTTGTTTGAGCACGATCAAGGAGCGAATTTGTTGGGAAATAGCGAAGTGCTTAGCAAAATGTGTTAAAGGGTTTGACAGCGTATCAAATCAATGTGTGGTGATGTGTTATGATCATTCAATGGCTGTAATTGTCTTGAAATTTGTTGTAATGATATGTAAGATGATCTGTAATGATTTGTAATGATCTATGATGTATTTTGAATTTGGTTAGGGTTATGTAACCGACCTAGTCGAAAAGTGTATTTAGGTCAAGTTTGAGAAGGTCTAGTGTGTCAGTGATCAGAGAAGGAGAGTTTTCCAAACCAGATTGAGATGTCTGCATGTGTGAAGCAAACTGGAGCTAAAATGGATCTGTGCTAGCAAGAAGAGAGTGCATTGATCAGATCATTTACCTGTTGTTTCCTAATAGTTGCAGCAGTATTAAAATCCCTTAACCGGGTAGGTCCTAACAGGCCTGATATTGTAAATCCCTTCACCGGGTGGCTCATTAACTTGGGTTTAAATCCTTTAGCAAGGTTACTCCTAACAGGGTAGAGCTCCTAACAGGGCTGAGGTTAAAATCCCTTTACCAGGTGACTCCTAACAAGGTCTGCTCTTAATCGGACATTATTGTAAAGCTCCTAACTGGGCTAGGCCTTTAACAGGGCACATTCTGAAAGAGTGCAAATTTTGTGGGTATCAATTCCCACCGTGATTTTTCTCATTTTGAAAAATCTTAGTGTTCATATGGTTGATTTGTTTATGTGTGGATTTGATATCATTACATTGCTAACATGTTGATGAACACATGAATGAGTAGTTTGGTAAATCTTCCTTAAGTGTTTGATTGAGTAGTTACCAGTACTAGTTATGAATTGTTTTTGAGAAGTATTTTCAGATTGGTAAAAGATTTCAGCCTATTGTTATCACTAGTTCACTCCCCCCCCCCCCCTCTCAGCAATAACCGGATCCTTGCAATAACAATTGGTATTAGAGCATTAGGTCCTCTTTGTGCAAAAGCTTAACTGCTTGAGGAAAAGATCCGAAGATGATGAAGGAGGGTCCCAAATTCACTAGGACAACTACAGAATATGGAGTGACAGAATGAAGATTTACATCAAAGGTATGGGTGCTTAGTTCTGGCAGCATGTTATTACTAAGTATGTACCTCCTACCGGTCTTCTGACAACAGATCATCTTAAGGAGCAGTAGGAAAGCATTCAAGCATTGGAAGCCATTGTAAGTACACATTTTAATACTGAATATATTGTTGTCCATGGTTTAGAAACTGCTTCTGAAGTTTGGGAGAAGTTAGAATTAATCTATGGTGGTGATAAGCATGTTCAAAAGGCTAAAGAAGAGAGCCTTAGAGGAAAGTTTGATGATGAGTATGACTTTTGCAGATGAGATGAAGGAAGAGTTTGAGATGTCTCTGATAGGTGAGATAAAAGATTTCATTGGTTTGCAGGTCCAACAGCTGGAAAGTGGAATTTTTATCAGTCAGTCTAAGTATGTGAAGGAAGTGTTAAAGACCTTTGGAATGGAACACTATAAACCGGTTGGAACACCTATGGTTACAGGTTGCAGATTGTCAAAAGAAGATGATTCATCCTCAGTGGATGAGAAGGAATACAGATCTATTATTGGGAAACTTCATTATGTTGTTCATAGTAGACCGGATATTGCCCATGCAGTTGGTTTAGTAGCAAGATTTCAAAAGAGCCCTAAGGAGACATATATGACAACAGTGAAGAGAATATTCAAATATCTTAGAGGGACAAGTGACTATGGATTATGGTATCCATACAGAGGAAAATTTTCTTTGCAGGTATTCACTGATGCTCATTGGGTAGGTAATGTATCTTGGTTGAAAATTTTGTACACTTGGCGAAATATACAAAATTGTGGTTTCAAACACAGCACACGAGTAAAAACTCTCCTAATTAAGGGAAGGCTCCCCCTATCTAACTAAAACTGAAATAAAAACAGGATGGTACAGCAGTCTTCCTTCTTTCTTCAAGAAAGACAATATCCTTTTCTCTACACAGAAAAGGATAGCGATTGAATATGAACAATAGTAACCACTTTTAAGTAAAATGAGAGAAAGGAAATGAAGTTTCCTGAAAGCGCAAAGACTTCCGTCACTTCCTTCGGGATGGGACAACAATATCAAGCTCAAAGACTTGACTATTGGAAGTCCTATCTACCCTTTGCTATACTAAATTTTACAACGAATAAAAGACAACAGCTCAAAGGCTGGAATAATTTATTCTTTTAACACAAAGACAAGAACTAATGCAAGCTCAAAAACTTGCTGCTATTTCTCATCAAACAATATTTTTTCCTAAAGAATAGACGCAAGCTCAAAGACTTGCTACTCCTTCTAGAGATTTCCTATTTTAATTAATCTTCTCTACTTGCAACTCAAAGACTTCAAATCAGATTGGACTAAGCTCCTTTAGAAACACTTTGCATAGAATAAATAAAAAGAATCAAACTCAAACTTGTAGCTCAAAGACTCAGAACTTGAGTAATCCTTCTTTATTATTCTTCAAAACCTTCAATTCACATACATAAGCTCAAAGACTTCTTGCTGTAAATTTGGCAGAGTTTTTGCTTGCTTTCCCAAAAGATAAAGATTACAAAGGACCCTCTCTTCTATTTATAGGAGAGGAGCCTTGAGAAAAAGGTGGGAGGATCCTAACTAGAGAAATTCCCTCAACCACCAAGACCTATTCAACAACTAATTATGATTTCATTAACTAACTAAGACTTAATCCAACTACAGTCCTAATCGGACACAACTTGTAGTTGCCTTACAAGTAATTACAAAAATGCAAGTGATGACGACTTGCAATTACAAAAATGTTTTTACTAGTAAACTTGCTAAAAGGGAAACTACAATTCTGAAATTACAATTTTAAAATTTTACAACAAGTGTTAAAAACACTTAAGTTGCACCTCTTGAAGATATGAACAATTCGAACTTCTGAATAACTTTCTGCAATTCATCAGGATCTGGTTCATGAGTGTTCACAGCCACCACCCTAGTCTTTACGATGACATCATGGCATTGGCATAGCGTGGAATTACCCTTTTCCAATGCTGACCAGATTTCCTGCAACTCAGTTTGATACTTAATCAATATTTGAATGGAAGCGACTGAGAATTGCTCACTTCTCCATTCATCATGAATCTTGAGTTGCAGATCTGCAAGAACTTCCTCGAGCAGCAGCTCATCATTCTGATTTAAAATGTCGCAGGATGCCTTTTTACAACGGGAGGTAACATCTTGAAAGACTGCTTCACGCAACTTTAAGGTCTCATCAATTTCTTCAATGAGTGATTTGAGAACAAGAGATTTGTTCTCCAGAAGTTCCTCATATTCAATGTACATGACTCTGGAAGGAATTACGTCATACACCTGAAGAACGCCCAACTGATGTTGAGGCATCTTTTGCCAAGAAACCAAATTTCCCTCAACCTTCTCCAAATTTAGTTTGAAAGCACCCAAGATTTGATTCAACTTATCTTCAATGATCTCCAATTTAACCATTGTTTCAAATACCTGTCTTATGACTTGTGAACATAAGTCATGCAATTGATCAACCCAGGTGTCTAAGGCTTGAACCTTTTGGGCGGCTCTCTCGATACGTTGGATTGGTTCACTGACCCTGGAAGAAATAGGTACTTGGCCTTCTCCACTTGAAGGTTGAGTAATACTTTGGATGGCTGCCATGAGTCTTCGATTCTCTACTTCCAATTGATCTTTCTTGGTCAACATCTCATCATACCGTTGTACCAATGTAGCCACTGTTTGTTGAGCATCATGCTTGACAACCTCATGAGTCTGCTTACCCAGTTGCACTTTTGTGATCCGATAATCAGCTGCTTGCATTTCTTCAACTGGTTTATCTGATATTGGTTCAACGATTTCTGCCACTCTCATCCTATTTTCATCAACGGTCACCCTCGAAACTGTCTTTGCCCTCTTAACAGCTTTAGGTTTTGATTGTTTCAACTGTTGGTAGTCAAAGGCATCAGGTGAGATCACCTGCTTCTTCCTCTTTGCAGTGAAGGAACTGAGCCATGGAGGTAAAGCCATTAACTCTGATTTTGGGATAGAGGGAGAAGCAGTTTCTGTTTGAATAACTGTGGTGACCTTGAGAGAAGTGTCCGTCTGGATAGCCACCATAGTCTGCTGAGTGACGACAGGATGTGATGAAGATGTCATGAACTCATCAAAACAGGTCATAGAAGTATCAATATCAGAAACAGGTACATATGAAAGATCATCTGAAAAGATATTCAACAAATTTTCTTGAGAAAGACCTTGAGATGGTTCTGCTGCTGAAAGTGGAAGGACATTTTGCGGAGATTCTGAAACTGAAGGGGCAGATTGAGAGCTCACATCTATCACAGGAGGAAACATGGGTACCTCAATAAGAAGTGAAGAAAGAGAATTATGTGGGGACTCTATAAAAAGCGACTAAGGAGCACTATCAGATTGAGTTTCTTCCTCTGAAGCTTCAGGATCAATCACATGAATTTCCAACTGTGGCTTCTCCTTGCCTTGAACTGTTATTTCCTGAGGAAGCACCATTGTACGGCTGACTCGCAATTTAATCCTCGTACTAGAAGAGGATGCACCTTCTTTATTGTCTAGTTGAATTTCAGACTTCCACCCAAGAGGACCTGTAGAATCATCTTCTTTCCCAACCTTAATCTTAATGAGCTCGACACCATTGTTCTTAAGCTAGATATTGGTATTGGCAACAACTGACTGAAATCTATCCAAGATAGAAGTGCCTTCCTTATGGGACCAGTGGATAGAAGGAAGTGGAGCCTCATCAACATTCTGATTGACAAACTCGGGATCAAGAATGTTGCCATCATCAATCATCCCTTGTGGCACGTTCACGAGGTTTAGATCTACAATCTGTTCTGCAGTGAGTCGGCAACAATCCATCTTGCGAATCTCCTTTTCAGTACGGAGATCAACCCAAATATCTTCTATCCGATGTACATGGATGAAGGTCTTCTTGATCTTCTCCTTCATGCCTCGGTAATCGAAATCAGCTCTAGGTTTGAATCTTTTGAGTCTAATTTCCTGCAACTCGGTCTCCATAGCCCTGGCCTTGATTGAAGTCATTAGAGAATATTGACCAATCTTCAATGGGTTGTTGGAAGAATTACCCATGCCAACCTTGTGCTTAACTGACTGATGTGTATGCACAGCCATGATCTGCCTTCCCAATTCCATGAGAATAATCTTATCTGTTGGGTATTGTGGGAGCATGTAAGGCTGCCCGCCATAGCATCCAACTCTCATGTAGGTAAAAGTTGGAAACTGGAGAAACAAACAACCATATTCTTTCACCTTTTCCCATGCTTCATTTGAGACTCTTTTGTTCTTCAGGTTCTTGTCAAATCGACACAAATAATGACCAAAGAAAGTGTCCTAAACCCTTCTGAAATGAGACCTACTTGATCTTAGAGACAACTAATCATAGTATTCCCAAACCGGTACAAGCATGCGGTCACCCTTGGTGGAAAGACCTGGGAAATGTCTAAGTGACGCAGCAATATACACGAGATATGAATTCATGTAGAAGGTGAAAGTAGTAGAGACGCCTGCAAGTTCACACAAATTATCACTGATGATCTCACCCCAACAGATGTGCTGAGACTGCCTTATTAACATAATAAATTGGTACATCCAAGGTTCAAAACCTTTGGAATGTTCCAATCCCATCATACAACTCAGAAGAGTAATAGTATCACTGATCTCATTCTTGAAATCATATCGATATAACTTTGCCCATCTGGTAAGCGCAGTGAGAGGTTCACGAATCCATTTGTTGATATGACGTTTACAGTCTTTCTCCCTTTTGGCAAAGTATTCAGCTGCACTTTGCTTGGAGATCTCTATATAAATGGTTTCAGAGGGTAGTTTTAAACCCCTCTCTATAGCTTCTGCATCGAGGCGAATGATCACTTCTCCATCATCATTTTTAATAACTCATGTCTCTTTATCAAAATGATGGGCACATGCTAGAACAAATTCCGGTTCTAGGGCAGCAACTGGAAGGGATGCGGCATGATGGATATGGCTGTCCAGCAACCGTTGCATATCCCCCTCCTTCGGATCTTCAATCCTTTGTATGAATTCGGACATGTCAACATGCCCTATCTCAGTATCCTTGATATGATCAAGGGAGGAGGAAACCTGTGACTGAGGGACTTCATTTTGGTATTTGTCATACCTGTATTTCATCTTTTTTGGAGTGGGAGATGATGGTACATCTGTCATCTGAAAACAACTGGGAATGCTGCAATGTAGATCCAAGAGTATCAAGGCAGTATCAAAGTCAGTATCTTTAGACATTTTTACTCCTCCAAATAGGAAAGTTCGACTTTCGTACTTTGGATTTGTGAGAGGAAATATAAGAGGTGGAAAGATAAGCTTTTGACTTATGTCCGGTTTTGAAACATGTTTTGCAAGTACACAAGAGGGAAGTACAAACGTGCAATCGGGTTTCCAAATTCCGAATGCAATTATACTTGCAAAACACAAAGCATGAATAAATGGAAGGAGAATGAATTTTCAGTTTGGAAGTTGGGAAGAACACATTTGCAATCGGTTTTCTAAATACAAATGCAAATTTACTTACAAACTGAAAATCGAAGGAATGGATGAAAAAATGGTATTTAGGCAAGTAGGAAATGGCGACGATGATAAGTACGGATGAAGGAATTGGAAACGGATAGGTAAAAATGAATTTCAAGAAGATCACTTGGAACTTTGCCATGCAAAAATGGGAACTACTTTCAACTTGCAATCCGGATTTCAAAACCCGAAATTGGGAAGAACTTGATTTTTTCGTCATTAAAACTTGATTTTTGGACTAAAGAAGGTTAAGTCTTTGTCCAAAAAGGGAAGAACACGTCTTGAGGTAGAACTTTTCACACTTGCAAATTTCTTTGCAAATTGGGAAGATTGCAAATTTGGAAGAGCACATCTTTCTTATTTTGAAACTTCATTTTTATTTTTTTTATTTTTTTGGACCAAAGAAGGTTAAGTCTTTGTTCAAAAAGGGGAAGAACACAAATTTATCTCTTACTTGCAATCGGGTTTCTAAAACCCGAATGCAAGTAAAGAAGGAGAATTACAAAGGGGAAGAACAACTTTAGTTTACAAATTTCTTTGTAAAATGGGGAATTTCCTCTCATAAACCCGTTATGAACATGAGCAAAACTAAAACTAAACAAGAAAATGCAAGGAAAGAAAAAAGAAAGAAATACAAAAAATAGAAATTACCTTGCAAGGTTGAGAAGAAATCCAAACTTGGAGAATCAACCCAACATGGAAGATGATGCCCTTTAAAGAGAATTTACACAATGGGAAAAACTTAGCCACGCATTGTGACAAAAGCAAAACCGATTTGCTATAAAAATGCCAAGGAAGTAGTTCGAAACTGATTTAATTCATCATTAAATACAAGGCAAAGCAAAAATGATTTAGGATTGAAAGCATACCTTATAGGCGAAGAATGCTTTTTTGGCAAAAAACGTGACTGGTTTTTAGGGCCTTTTTGCAAATCCGAAACCAAAAATGCGCATAAAATGTTTTGATAAATGCTTAGAATCCAACGCATTTATAGTTGAGTTAAAAGCGCCTTAGAAATAGATGGATTGAAACCCCCAAACCATGGCAAATCGCATAAATGCATGATTTAGAAAAAATGCTTTGAAGACAAATGGCGACAAAATGGTTTAATGAATGCATGGAAAATGGGTTTGAATCCTTCAAAGTTGCAGCAAATCCACACTTGGAAGGAATCCCTACATTTCCTGCAAAAAATTGGAACCCAAATCAGCTTGCAATGGCATGGAAGAATTTCGGGTTTTGGAAACAAAACAACAAGTTTGATAAAATGTTCATATTTTTGCCTCTAAGGCAAATTTCAGGCTTTAGAAAAGAAATTACAAGTTAAATTACTTGTAATAGGGAAATAGAATTCCCTTTACAAGTGATTTCACTTAAAACATGTAAAGGGGTTTTAAAATCCCATTTACAAGTTTTATTTTAACTTCATAAAAGTAACTTTAAGTTATAAAGACATGTAAAGGGGTTTTAAAATCCCATTTACAAGTTTTATTTTAACTTAAAGTCAAACTACTGGTAATGGGGGTTTTAAAACCCTCATTACCAATTTTATAAAAACTTGCAGTTGGAGAAAAATTCCCCTACAAGCCAAAAAGCTTCAAGGGGGTTTTGAAAAACAAATTACCAGTTACTGGTAATTATCGAAAAATTCCCCTACATTGAAGCAAAAACATAGCAAACGGACTCGAAACGCGACGAAATTCGAAACGTAGCTTGGGGATGGATCAACGATTGATCCATTCCAAGGATGGGGCGAATTTCTGTCTCAGGAAGCGTGCCATAGAGTAAAAATTTCTATATGATAGTCCAATTTTTGGGGACAACAATGTAAATGACCGGAAGAGCACAACCGGTGGTGCATTCTTTCTAGGAGGAAGACTAGTATCTTGGACCAGTAAGAAACAAACTTGTATTTCTCAGTCTACAACAGAAGAAGAGTATGTGGCTACATCCATGAATTGTACACAAGCTATATGGATGAGACATGTCTTGGAAGGATTCAAGCAAGATATGATAGAACCGGTGATCATACATTGTGATAACACTAGCGCTATAAACATTTGAAAGAACTCGGTACTACATGCTAGGACTAAACATATTGAATTGAAGTATCACTTTTTGAGAGAAAGAGTGCAGGAAAAGAAAGTGAGATTGGAGCATGTGTCAAGTAAGGAGCATTTGGCAGATATATTCACTAAGCCATTGCCTATGGCTACCTTTGAATATCTCAGAGGCAAGCTAGGGGTTATACCCCTACACAAGATCAACTAGAATGCCAGTGATGCATCAATCCAGTGGACTTCTTGAATATCTTTCACTATGGATTGATAAGAAGAGGGCTACTCCTCAGGGGGAGCAGCAGAAATGAAGACAAAAGTTGCCTTTGCACCTTTGGCATTGCTGTCAAAGGGGTAGAAAACAATGACAGGGAGAAGTAATGCAAAGGAGGAGAAGATCAAGTGAAGCACAAATTGGTACAGCATGGCATGATGAGTTCTTGGTATTTGTCGTCAGTTGATTATTTTGGTATTGTATTCTTTTAGTGTTGCCATCAATGCAAAAGGGGGAGAATGTTGGCATATTGGCATAATTGATCATAGAGCATCATATCACAATTATATCATCACCAACAGTCCATCAATATATCATCGACATCCTTTACTAGTACACCATCATCTCTATCAGTTATGCCAATATGCCAACAGATACTCCCCCTCAATCCCATTGGGGTCTCCACTCCTAGACTGATTCTAGTTATCACTATCTCTTGTCATGTAGGAAACTTGATAACAATGAGTTGGTTGAAAGGAATTGGAATCTAACTGCTAGCGTGAATGAGGTTACTAACTATCTAGTTATTAGTGGGGACATATTCACATCTTAAGATTACTTAGGTTCTAAGTTAGTTGTCCTAGGTGGTATTCTAGAAGTTCCTTACAATTGAACCATGTATCATTATTTATTTTTGGTCACTCAGCATTTAATATTTGCTTCATGCATTTAATATTTGTATCAAGGGTAGTTGTCATCCTATCTCATCACCTTGTCTTTATAAGCAAGGGCTCCCATGTACATTTTGTATCTCCATTATCAATATTTAATCAATCTTGAATTGTTGAAGCAATCTATCTTGCTATTCTCTCTTGTGAAAGTTATTTTGGTCTTTCAGAGATCTTGGGAGTGTTGTGGAGTCACCTAATTACTCCAAAACTAACTCTTGATTGTGTTGACTTGGACCTTATTGTTGCACAACTTGCCAAGAAATATCTTTAGATGAGGCAGCTTGTACAATACATGGCTAGTGGAAGTGGCATTGTAACTCATTGTGGTATAGGTGAAATTAAAGCAAATGTTGACTTTGATGCTTTTGATGAAGAGCATAATGAAGATTATTAAATATTGATTGTAATTTTTGTTGTGTATTGACATTTGACAAATCACTGAATTATGAATTTATGAGTGTTTTCATTTTAGCAAATTATGAGATATTTAAATATTTTTTTATTGACAATTATGAGTATCACTGTTTGATACATACATATCCAAACCCATACCTATATCAGTACCAGAACCGGTAGCTTAGTGTTTTAGTAAACAATTTCTTTTGATGGTTGAAACTTGAGAGTGCCTATTTTTGTTCTTTTAAGGAGTAATAAAAATTGTTGTTTTTGTGGTTAAATCCATAGCTTCTTTTCGATGTTTCTCACTCTTTTTCTATAGATTTGGATGTATCAATTAATTGTTTGTCATTTTCAATTTCCATCCAACCTTTTATTTTGTTGTCCCTGACCTATTAATTGTTTTCGTATATGTAGTGGATGAGATGTACCTTGCATCACTAATTAACAAAGGGAGAGAAGTTTACAATAAAGGAAATACTGATCCTACAGCTTTACCAGCGGAAACAATTTTGAAAATGGCAACAATTGATGGTGCCAAAGCAGTCTTATGGGACAAAGAAATTGGATCCTTGGAAGTTGGAAAGAAGGTCAGGCGAGTCCAGTAAATTTCTGTCAATTCCATGATTATGCTTTTTAACTCTCGGTTTTTGTTTCACTATTAGTGTTTCACGAAATAAATAAATAGTTTAGATGAAAACTTTTTAACTCCATATGTAGGTCTTCTTTAATGAAAAGATCATAGATTAGTGTTCTCTGTATTGTTAATCTACAAAAATTTGATTCTCTATGTTTGAAAGTTGAAACTGATTCTGGTTCTATACCTCAATTAATTTCTTACACTCAGGAACATAAAAATGAACCCACAATTATTAACAAAAGGGATATGTAAGAAAAATGCTAGACAAATTTTATTTTATTTGTAAACTATCTCCTTTTGACCATAGTGGAACTTAGTTTCGATATAGATTCCATGAGTCGGGGGTATCTATTGCCTGGCTTACACTTGCCCTTGTTTATTGAGGTAAATCAAACCCAAAATCTTCCCCATTTGTTTATATGGATTTTTTTAGTACAGAAAAGTAATGAGAGTAATCATAATTTTTTTATTTTATCAATATCATTTAAAGCAGTCTTAATTGGGTGTTGTTAACAATTATATCAAATAATGATTTTAGGTACTTCAATTTTGTGTCTTCAAAAATTAAGTTTTTTCCTCCTGAGTTCCTGTGTGCTTGCAATCAACATTAGGAGAAGAATGTCATAGTAATATGATCCAAGATTGCAAGTTAATTGATGTGTTCCTTGTTTGCAGGCTGACCTTGTAGTTATCAATCCGCACTTATGGACAACAATTCCTTTACACGATCCGTAAATTCCTCTTCACAATTTTTAGATGGAATTTCCTCTCTTTTAAATGATAAAAGGACGTCCTATCAGAAAGCTACACAGAATTTGTTGCAAATTTATGCTAGTTTTTCCATAATACATAAAAGAAATGCCGACGTACAGAATAATGCCTTAGTTTTCTTCTCCATGTTACATTTTATCGCACACACAAATTAATTCTGCTTCCGATTTTATCTGGTGGGTACAAAAATGGTGTTCGGATCATGTGCTTGGGGCTAAATTTAACAATTCAGTAATCTCGGGTTACTAACAGTTTTCTTGTTGAAAGTAAATATTGGAACACTACGAAAAATGGTAACGGAGATCTCTGCCTTATGTTTTAATCTTCATGTGTTTTATGGTATGCAGCATTACAAGTCTAGTTTACAGTATGAGGACAGAGAATGTTGACTCTCTGATGTGCAATGGTCAGTGGATCATGCGTAATCGAAAGATATTGACAGTAAATGAGGTATGCATTCAAAATCTGTGTACAAATTATTAAAATAGAGCAAACTTTGCTTTGCTGTAGTGTAGAAAATAGAGTAGGAATATACAGCACTCCAATTTTGAATAGATAGTATAGAACTACTCACAAAAATATAGATATAACTCTTGCCCAAATTTATTTATAACAAGGTGTAATGCACAAGGATTATCCATACAGTAACAGCAATGATACTAGGGCTTATTCCTCACAAACTAGACTTGATAGATTGAAAGTAAACGTTCGTCATATTCTATTCATAGCTAAAACAAAAGAGTTTATTTGACAACCTAGTAAGCTTTGACACCAAAAGAATATTAACCCATAACCAGCACCTTGAAATGAATGCGTAAGACCTGGAAGTGATAGTGTAAAAGAATAGAAGTGTTTATACTTCCCAATGCAAACATTGTTGTTCGTATGTGTAGTCATTCGAAAGGAAATGAAATCTTCTTTGGTATGATAAAGTACACCTACTTATCATTTCTGTGAGCCACATATTCAACTAATATTTCCCTTCTTAACACCTAACATACACCATATATTCTTTTCTTGAAATGCAACTATTTGGCTTTCATGCATATATTTTTTTCCTGCTAAATGATCAATGCATATGCAGGATAAAGATAACAAAAGGGTATTGTGTAAGGATATACCTTGATATTCGTATGAACTATCTGACTAATATCATTATCTTAAAATATATAACCATTGTTTCAATTTCCAAACACAAATTAGTGCAACTTGTTTTCAATGGCTGAAGCAAGATTTAAAGTAAGTTGAGTGTTTTAAAATATATTATATTAAAGATTTCAATTTTATATAGGATTACTGTAAATGATATTCAAATTTATGTTCAAGTGTGAATTTATATATATTATTATTTCTTTACTAATATTTTCTATTTCTTATGTCATAGATTTCTGAAGATTACATTAATTATTTCGATGCATCCTCAGCACTTTGTTTGCATATACTTATAGTTCTATGCTTCACCGATCAAGGCATGCCTTGATCGGTCATGTCTTTTAGACATGCCCGATCAAGACATGTCTTGATCGGTGCATAGACACCGTTTCAATTAATATTACCGCTTATCATATGTTAATGCCGATAACTATCGGTCACGTCATTTCTCTTTATCATGAGTTATACCGATAACTATCGGTCACGTTATTTAACATGCCGATAACTATTAATGATCGGGGCAATGTGAAGTAATATAGTTACCCGATAAATGATCGGGATAAGTTAACAAATAAATGATCGGTATTAACATGCATTTTAGAATGATAACTGTTATAGTTATCATATGATAGCTATGGTAGTTATAATTCTGGTCTGATCACAGCATGAGTAATATTATCGATTATGCATATAAGATGGTTATAACCAGTTCATTTTTTTAATCATGAGGTCTATACTTAAATTGTAGTTATATCGATAAGGTAGATGATTGAATGAGAGATAAATGAAGTCTCTCATTCAATCATTTATCTTACCAAAGCTACTAAGTTTCAACACTCCCTCTTAGCTAGGGAAGATAATTATAGACCCATGAAATAAGCATCATATTTCTCATAATAAAATGTATTATACGACTACATAATACAAAGGATCATATCACATATGCTCGTAACATGAAGCATCACATAATGAGTGACATAGGAATATATCACATCATCTCGTGATATAGATATCACATAACACGTGATATCAGTATCACATAACACGTGATACCTTGGATATAAAATACTTAAGAATGTTGAATTCCCTTATATCCAAGTTATGGCATGTGCACTGACATTACGTCACATAATGTCTACCATAACATATCATGGCACATCCATGAGTCAGAGTGATGCCAAGTCAGCATGATATCAACATTACAAGATCGTCACCTCATAATGTTTAATACAAGTGTTCATAGTCTAAAAGATTGTCACCTTTTAGAATTGTACACAGGGGGTGGAGCCCATAAGGTCATAACACGACAAAAGAAATCTACACATTAAACATCTCATATATTATTATAGATTACAAAAACTGATTATAACTCAATCATACCAAGACCTTTTTTGAAGTGTTCAACTTTTACTCTGGCTAGAGGTTTGGTCAGTATGTCTGCTGTCTGGTCTCCTGTACTGATGTATTGTAACTGAATCACATTTCTATCCACCATATCTTTCACATAGTGATAAGGGATCTCAATGTGTTTGGATCTATCATGAAATACAAGGTTTACGGAGAGTTTTATACAACTCTGATTGTCACAATGAATTATAGTAGGCTTCATTGGTCCTTCAAATAATCCCACAAGTAACTTCCGTAGCCATACAGCGTCTTGTGCAGCCATGGAAGCTGCGATATATTCAACCTCTGTAGAGCTCTGAGCTACTGAAGACTGTTTTCTGCTAATACAAGATATCATGGTTGAACCCAAGCTGAAGCAGCACCCTGAGGTGCTTTTCTAGTCAGTCACACTTCCAGCCCAATCTGAATCAGTGAACCCGTGTAGATTCAAATCAATATTCTCATACTTGAGTCCATAGTTGAGAGTGCCTTGAAGGTATCTCATTATATGTTTTATTGCCATAAGATGAATCTCCTTAGGTTCACACATGAATTGACTCAAGGCATTTACTGGATAACAGATATCATGTCTAGTATTGACTAGATACATTAATGATCCAATCATTTGTCTGTACAGTGTAGGATCCACCAATGGGGAATCTGTTGCTGCCTCCTTCAATTTGTGAAGATTAGTTTCCATGGGAGAAGTCATTGGTCTGCTGTTCATCATGCCAAATCTCTTCAATATGTCTAAGGTGTACTTCCCTTGATTAAGCACAATATGGTCAGAGTTTTCCCAAACTTCCAATCCAAGGAAGTAATGTAGAAGGCCTAAATCCTTCATATCAAACTCCTTCTCAAGGTCTTTCTTACATTGATCAATAAGGTGACTTTCTCCTGGAATCAAAAGATCATCAACATACAAGATCAATATCAACATCTCACCTTTGATTTGTTTGAAGTATAGATTTGGATTTGCATCATTCTTTGAGTATCCTAATCCCATGAGGTAGCTATCAATTCTTTCATACCAGGCCATGGGGGCTTGTTTTAGTCCATATAGGGCTTTCTTTAATCTGCACACATGTGATTTTGCATTGTGAATCTCAAACCCTTCTGGCTGCTCTAAGTAGACTTCCTCCTCAATTTTCCCATTCAAGAAAGCAGTTCTTACATCCATCTGATGGACTTTCCATCCTTTGGCTGCTGCAATGGCTAGTACTGTTCTGACTGAGGTGTATCTAGCAACTGGAGCAAAAGTCTCATCATAGTCAATTCCCTCCTTTTGTGAGAACCCTCTGGCTACAAATTTGGCTTTATGTTTCTCTATGCTACCATCTGCAGCATGTTTGATTTTGAATAGCCACTTGGATGAAACAACAAATTTTCTTTTTACTCTAGGAACAATTTCCCAAACATCATTGTTTAAGATGGATTGATATTCCTCTGACATGGCATCTTTCCATACTTGGTGTTTGAGTGCTTCTGATACATTAGAAGGTTCTGATTTGGAGAGATCATTCATTAGGGCTACATAGCTAGTGAATCTTTGGGACCTCTTACTTTCTCTAAAGGTCCCTGAAGGAGCTACAAAATTCCTTGCATCTTCCATTGTTTTGTGAACCCATAGTGGTCTTTTCTTAGGGTTTTCCTAGTGTGGAATCTGAACTTCATTCTCATTCTCTTCTGAATACTCCCTCTGAACCTTAGGAACAAGATCCTTTTCTAGGTCTGAAGATGGAACATAAGTCTCTGACTCAATAGAGTATCTAGCCCTTTTGAAGGCTATGTCTTCTTCAAATAGTACATCTCTATTGTGTTTAATATTACTATGTCGAGGTACAAATATTCTATAGGCTTTAGAAGTTTCACTATACCCAACAAAGATTCCTTTTCTTCCAGAAGGTTCTAGTTTTGTTCTTTTCTCTTTAGGTATATGAATATAAACAGGGCATCTGAATATCCTAAAGTGAGTGATATCAGGTTTTATACCTGTGAAAACTTCTTCAGGGGTTTTATCTTCAATGTGGGAGTGAGGGCATCTATTTTGTATGTATACAACAGTGTTGGAGGCTTTTGCCCAAAGATGAGTTTCTAAGTTTTGGTCAAGAAGCATGGCTTTGGCTACCTCTACAATGGTTCTATTTTTTCTCTCAGCAACCCCATTTTGTTGAGGGTTGTAGGGGACAGTGAACTCCCTCTTAATCCCAACATCTTTACAAAATTCTCTAAAGATGTTTGAGGTGTATTCCCTCCTATTATCAGTCCTTAAGGTTTTTATTTTCCTTTCGGAAGAGTTTTCAAAGAGGGATTTGAATTCCTTAAATCTCTTGAGAATCTCTTCCGATTCTTTATGTTTAAGAAAATAGATCCAAGTCTTCCTGGAGAAGTCATCAATGAATATTATATAGTAAAGAAACCCCCCTAATGATGGTATAGACATTGGCCCACATAGGTCAGAGTGAACTAGCTCTAAAACATTGCTTGTTTTCCTAGAACTATTCTGAAAGGAACTCTTAGTATTTTTGCCTAGGGCACACCCCTTACATGTACCAGAATGGTATTGTTTTAACTTAGGCAAACCAGTTACTAATTTTTCCATTGAACATAAAGCACAAAAGTTTAAATGACCTAATCTTCTATGCCAAATTTCGTTTGAATCTGTAATCTCATGAAGTAGGGCTAGGTTAGATTCAGTACATACCTTGTATAAATAGCCTTTTCTATGTCCTAGGGTTGTAGCCTTCTTGATGGAAGAGTTTTGTGGCCATAATAGAACTTTACTATTCATGAATGTTATTTTGTACCCATCATCTTCAAGTGCGGATACGGAGATTAAGTTCCTCTTGATGCCAGGAACATATAGGACTCCAATGAGTTGAAGAGACATGCATGTCTTCAACTTGATTGTGTAGGTACCGACGCCTTTCACTGGATGTGTAGAGTCATCACCAATGGTTACTTCCTCATCAGTTTCTTCTGCCATGGAATCCAGTAATTCTCTATACCCAGTGATGTGTCTTGAAGATCCACTGTCAATGATCCAAGTGTTAGATTTATTGGACACTTGACTGGAGAGAGAAGAGTAGAATACATGCATCTCGGAGTCATATTCTTCCCCTTTAACTTTTGCAAATGTAGCTTGTTGTTTGATTCTATCTAGACATCTTGCTGCATAGCGTCCATATTGATCACACCTAAAGCACTAAATGTGAGAGTTGTCTCTTTTAGATGACCTTTTGTCATGTCGGTTCTTTCTCTTCTGGAAGTGTTTCTTCTTGTTTTTCTTGTTGGAGTTGGTATTTAAAACATGGAGATCTTCATCTATATTATTTTGTTTGATCCCCTTCTTATTTAGCCTTGACTCTTCTTGAAGACAATCTTCTCTTAGCCTATCAAATTTTGGATATTTATCTCTTGCACTGATGCCTTGGACGAATGTCTCCCATGTATTAGGCAACCCATCTAGAGCAATGAGCATTAGCTCTTTGCTCTGGATCTCATATCCAAGTGTTGCCAGTTCATCCCTTAGGGCTGATATCCGCATAAAGTATGCATTGATTGACTCCCCTTTGTTCATACTTATATGATTTATTTCTCTTTTTAGAGCCAGAGTTCTACTTGCATTATTTATTTCAAATGCACTTTCGAGTGATTTGAACATATGATAGGCAGTTTCATGTTTTGTTATTATTGGCATGATATGATTTCTTACTCCGTCGACTATGATCTTCATAGCTTTTTCATTTCCCTCGACCCATGTTGATTTGTCAGGTTCATCCTTTGGTTCTTCAGATTCAACTTTAATAAATGATTCAACCTTGTTTTCTTTTAGAATCATTTTAATTCTAAGCTTCCATGCTGAGAAATTGTCGCCTCCTTCAAGTCTGTCCTCAAATCTGATAGCGTTAGCCATGGGAAATATGATGTTTATATCTTCAGTTTGAACTTCTCAAATTTGAATGTTTTAGGTTCGATCAGCGTGGCTCTAATACCATGTAAATGATATTCAAATTTATGTTCAAGTGTGAATTTATATATATTATTATTTCTTTACTAATATTTTTTGTTTCTTATGTCATAAATTTCTGAAGATTACATTAATTATGTCGATGCATCCTCAACACTTTGTTTGCATATACTTATAGTTCTATGCTTCACCGATCAAGACATGTCTTGATCGGTGCATAGACACTGTTTCAATTATATTACCACTTATCATATGTTAATGCCAATAACTATCGGTCACGTCATTTCTCTTTGTCGTGAGTTATACCGATAGCTATCGGTCACGTTATTTAACATGCCAATAACTATTAATGATCGGGGCAACGTGAAGTAATATAGTTACCCGATAAATGATCGAGATAAGTTAACAAATAAATGATCGGTATTAACATGCATTTTAGAATGATAACTATTATAGTTATCATATGATAGCATTAATCAATGCTATCATATGATAGCTATGGTAGTTATAATTTTGGTCTGATCACAGCATGAGTAATATTATCGACTATGCATATGAGATGGTTCTAACAAGTTCATTTATTTAATCATGAGGTCTATACTTAAATTTTAGTTATATCGATAAGGTAGATGATTGAATGAGAGATAAATGAAGTCTCGCATTCAATCATTTATCTTACCGAAGCTACTAAGTTTCAACAATTACAATGAAAATGTTTATATGGAAGTAAAAATCAAATGGAAAGTGAAAATATTAGAAGTTAAGAATTAGATTTTATTATTTTAGGTATGAGATTGATAGGTGGAGAATTTGTAACAAGGGGTTGGTGGAGTTAGAATGAAATTACATCATGGATTCTTTAATCTATGATGAGTTTCATATCAAGTACAGAGAAAACTTTAATGTAGACAACCTATCTTGTTTAAGGAAATGAATTTTACACACAAATACAAATTTGTTTTTCTCTCATTTTAATTTCCTTCATTTGAGAGTGTTGCAATTCATTTCAGCCATGCCAAAACATTGTTTGACTTCCCTTCTTTTCTTGAGTTTCCTATGTGTTTAGGCCATGGTTGCCAAGAGATTGGTATTAATACTAGTAGAGGAGACTAGTACTGGTACAAGTACCAGTACATCTATTTTTGAAAAATAAGAGACAGGGTACTTGGAGATGCCATTTTTCTAATATAATTTAGTAAATTTATAAATTAGCTACATTAAAACTGAAAATATCATGACATTGAACTTTCAAAACAAGATCACTAGTAAAGCTTAACATTAACTTTAAAGATTGAACACACAAATGCCATTGTGTCAAAGAGTTAAGAAATCATACTACATATTTCTATATTTGATATTACATATTGAAATTCAGAAATGTTGATAACCTAATAGATTTATACGTGTACGAAAAATAAAACTTAGAAATCAGAAATCTATTGTCCACACTTCCATGTCATTGATTTGTAGGTCCTCAACTATGATGTTCTTTAAATACTTATCATTCTCGAGCTCAAATTCCTTCGTTGGTAGTAGAACTAGGGGTAAATCACTGAGGCCATCTGCTTCAACCACTTCATCCTCCAAGATTGCAAGTTCTCCATCAGGTGAAATTTGGTCCCATTTTGCTGAAGAACCCTCCTCGTACCTAGGCTTTTCATGAAAGAGAAGGCAAAATGAGCTATGAATGTACTGTTACTGAAATTTTCATTATATTTACAATTCAATGGAAAATATTAGTACCTAGGCAAAGATTAGTGTCACATAAGTGAAATCTTTCAATTGTTATTTTATTCATTATATTTTATACAGTTGAAATGATTATGAGAAGTAATCTACAGAGCAAAAGAAAGGATTACGAGAAGTAATCTACAAATAAATTTTCTCTCACACAAGACTGTGAGAGTAATCCTTACTTTCCTATGCAAAGGAGAAAAATGAATTAATAAAGCAAATGCATAGATAAGAAAGGAACCAGCCATTGCCTGGGGGTATATGGCTGGTGTAAATCTGCTCTCGAAGTCCAGGTCTGCATTTTTGAAATCCGTTCTCCTCTAGTTTCCTCCTTGTCCTGAAAAAGTCAAATGGTGAAGTGGGTTAGATCAAAAGATCTAAGCAATGACTAGATGTCTACTTATCTTACCTATACATTTGCATCATTAATCAAGATCCCCTCATCACAAAAAAATAAACATCTTGGAAGACAAATAAGAAAAGTTCATCTTCATTCCTTGAAGAATTAGTGTTTTTCTAACTGTTTGTTTAATGTGCAAAGACAGGTAAAGAATTGCAATTTCAGAGGGTTTATTATGAGTGGGGTTAAATGAGGCTCCCACGAGGGTTGAGCCCAGCTCATAAAAAACTATGTGATTGTTCAGAGGATACTTGCAGGTATACACAGGAAACATGAAATGGTGTAAAGGCAGCCATAGAAATGCAGAAAGGGAGCCTAAGTTTTGAGGTCTGAAAGAATATGCCAAGCAATCATCAATATTGCAAATGGAAAGGAAAACCACATCTATACTGGAAGCATAAGGATAATCTAAAGCTATGATAGCTGATTCTAATGCAACAGTAAAGGGAAAGAGAAAATTCGTAAAAAATTGGTGCAAAAGTGTACAAGGTAACCAAGTTTCAGACTTGCTCACTGTGATGGTAAAAAATCTTCAGGAAATCAAGCAAGTTTAGCAAGTTTGTCAATAAGGAATAACTTCAGAGTTTACCATACAAAACTACAGAGTTTCCTTCTTCAAAGATACCATAAAAAACTCATAAAGTTTGCAGAGAGGGTTATGTGAAAAGCATAATTTACAAATCCTATCCCAATAACAGAGATTTCCATTTAAAAAACAGCAGGGAATGTCATAAGATTTTCAAAGGTACAGATTTTTCTTCTATCCAAAATTCCTTTTCGAAAAAGCAGTAAAACCATGTATTTCCTCATTTACTTTTCCTGCAGAAAGTTCTCTGCGTAAAAAACCTCTTCAACAGATTTTCCATCCAAAGGAAATTTACAGATTTCCATTTTCAAAAAGGTGCAGAGACAACAAGGGAAATATAAAACAAAAGCCCCAATTTCCTTTTCAAAAAATGCAAATAACCCAGAAATTATGGAATGTATGCATAGTTTTTTCCAAAAAATGCGAAAACCCCACTATCAGAGCTCGCGCCAAACACAAATGTCGGGTTCCAGCAAAATATAAAGGAATTTCAAAAGTTTTCAAAAATTTCAGAATTTACTGTACAGAAATGCAAGAGTTTCTTCCTAACATTCGCCAAAAGTTCCAAAAAAAAAAATCAGAGATTTCACAGAGATTTTTTGAAGAACAAAGAGGGAAAGAAGAAAAGTCTTCGGGATAAATGCGTTTTTTATGAAATACCTCTCATTCTCTATAAACATGGAGTGATGCCGCGGTTTTAGAGAAAACCCTTATGATTTCCAACGCATGAGAAGACCTATTAAGTCCCAGAAAACGGATGCATAGAAGGAGTCAATGCGCAAAACCAATTCCCATCTCCATGTTTGAACCCTAGCAACTCGGCCCATTTACCTCTTCAGCGGTGAAAGAAAAACTTGGAATTGCAAAATGAATAATGATTTTAGGTTTTCCATCGCATTTCCCTTATTTCCCCTTTGCTCGATTTTTATGGGATTGTATTTTTAAAATGCAAAGAGATTAATGCATGGTGGTCGAGGTTTTCATAAACTCCCACTTAGATTTTTATTTTAATGATAAGCTTTGCCAAGCCGTGGGGAGGCTTAAAACCCCTAAGTCTTTTAGACTTATCAAAACAAAAAAGATGTATATTAATTAATTATTTAGTAACTATATAAATGTTGTAAAAAATTGCTATTTTCTAAACAACATTTATATAATTAATAAATATTTAATTAATTATTTTTGCACATATTAATTTCCTAGCTATATTCTTAAAAGGAAATTAAAATTTCTTGCATCTTTTAACTCTAAGGTTCAAAACTTTTCTTCCATATACACATGACAATGTAAAATGAATATTTAATTGGATGAGTTATAAATCCAATTGATATTTATTATAATTGTGTTTTTTAAAAAAAAAAAAAAATCATTTCCAATATGCACATGGAAGGAAAATATTGAGCCTTAGATAGGTGAAGTTGTCACATGAATTTGGGGGTTGAATTTAGGCTTGGGATGCAGTTATTCATGAGTTTGGGCTAGTTCTCCAACAGTTAGAGCCTGATTTTGAGCATTTCATGGGTCAACCTTTAGTTGACCAAGTGTTTACACCTGATTTCACGCGAATATGTAGAGTTTGAAGCCTTTTTGTGGGGGTTCCTTTCCCTACTCGGATTTCAAGATATTTTTGATTTGGAGATCACTCATGGGGACTTTCAGTTGAGCACTAGTCATCCTATCCTTGCCTTTGGAAGGTTTTTGGCATAAAAGAAGGATTTCAGTTTATAGAGGTTCTGGATTTTTTTTCTCAAGCCTAGCTGAGTTATTGTATCTTGTAACCCATTTTGCAGTTCTGACAGAAGATTTCAATAAAGATATCAGTTCATGCCTTATCATTTCTGAGTTATTTTTCATTGTGTGATTGAGAGCAACTTTCATTTTTGTGTTATTTGTGAAATAACCTTTCTTGAATTTTCTGTCTCATGCATGAATCACAGGTCATGCATTGTGGTTTATCAAAATAATTGTTTGTGAAAGTTATTTCCTTTCAAGTTTTTTCGAGCAATAACCCTTTGTATGAAACACTTTTTTGTGATATGAATTCAGAGATATCATATGTGTAGAACAAGTGCATTTAAAAGAGTTTTTCTGTTATCTTTCAGATCATTTGGTGTATCACCTTGTTTATGTTGTTAGCAATTCTTTCATCCTTATTTTCTTATTCTCTCTCCCTTTTCCTCAAAGGTTTTTCTTAAGGTCTTGTTCGAGTAATCATACCTCATTTGTTTTAGGAACCGGCCTATTCGGAGGTTCAATCATAATAACAGTTTACCCACAGACTTGTGATTGTCCCCATGTTTACCCAAAGTGCTAGGTTTTAATAGCTTAGTATCAGGTGCACTTTTGGGCCTTAACATGTACATCAGGTTCTCCACTTTGTTGGACCCTAATTGGTTCCTCTTTAGCGAATGAATAAAACCATAAGTACTCTAATTTTTCTCACGAGATGAAGACCTGGCCACTTGTAAGAGCAATTTTATTGCAAATGATTACAATTCAAGGGTTTCACCTCCTTGATTCCACTGCCACTTTTTAAGGTCTTTCTTTGCATGCATAGCATATAAAGACTTCACGAAAGAAACGTCACCATGCCTATGTGAAAACTTATTCCATTGAGCCCTCATAATTGAAACATTCTCACCTCGATCATAATTCTTTTTAATTGCAGCCCTCTTATTGGTCACTTGTATATCATATCATTTAGGATGAAGGCATAGCAACACTATGAAGGGGTGTGTTGAGTTTGTTCCATCTTCCATATATCTTTTGTCCTATCAAAAGTTATAGAGAAAGATCTCTTGCATCTATTATTTTGTTAACTCTTTCACACATGGAATGTGTTTCTTCATAAATTTTCCCAAGCATGGCTTGTTTGAATCTGCAAAGCTAATCACCTTACATATTGTTGGTTGAAAATTTTGTACACTTCGGGGAAATATACAAAATTGTGGTTTCAACCACAGCCAAAGAAACGGGACTCGGACTCGGCTCGGACTCGGCAAGGCCGACTCGGACTCGGACTCGGACTCGAACTCGGGACTCGGCGTCAGACTCGGCTCCAGACTCGGTTGGACTCGGGAAAGTGAAAAACTCAAGAAATTTAGAGATTTTTAAAGATTTAAAACTTGTTTCAGACACCCTTTATTGAATACACCTTAAAGACACAAAAACATCATTAAACTCGGCTCATTTGATTACATACACAAGTATACATCAATCACATAAGCATAAACGCAAATTGTAGCTGAAGAAAATAAGAAACATAGATATATAAATATTGTCAAATGTATACAATATTACAAAACTCATGGAATAAAAAATCCATGTCATCATATGATCATCATCAAATGTTTCATACAAATACCAAAGGCAAATAGTAAAACTAAATACAACTACAAGTGTACAAGCCTATGGCTGAGATGGCCGTGCACCCTCTCGCCCTGGCCCCCTGCGAAGGCGTTTAAAGTAGGTCCTGGATGATTCAGCAGCCATAGTTGCTCCCCGTGACACCATGCCATGCTCACCAACATCAGGAACGGTTGTGTCATGCTCACCAACAACAGGAACAGCTGTGTCACTCCGAGTCTCAGTATTTCCTGTCTCTGCTCGTGTTCTCTGCTCCTCCTTTGCCATGGCTACAGCCTCAGCCTCTATATCTACCTGGTCGATCCAATCAATGTCATCATCACTAAATACAGCTGTAGGAGTCCCAGGAGCTGTCTGATTCTCATTGGCCCACTCTGCTTCAAGATCAACCTCATCTAGAATGATAGGAGACATGTCAACTGTTGCATTCTTTCTCATTCTCAGGCGGAGGTTGTAGTGAACAAAGACGAGATCATTCATCTTCTCCACAGATAATCTATTGCGCCTCTTGGAGTGTATGTGCTCAAACATACTCCAATTGCGCTCACAACCTGATGCGCTGCATGGTTGGCTCAAGATACGAATGGCCAACTTCTGAACATTTGGTGTCTCTGGGCCAAAAAAGTTCCACCAATGATCTGAGTTTGAAATGAGAAAAATAAATAAAATCAGTCTCACTCATGAACTCATTTAACAAGTTACAATATAGTATTGAATAAAACTAAAATTAAGCCTAACAATTTATTTTTACCTGGCATCATAGTTGTTCTAGCGTGTTTGGCAACAGGACGAGAGAAGGTCTCCCCTTGTGCATCTGAGAACATCTGTAGCTCTCGAAAAAGGTCTATTTGAGAAATATTGGCAGGTCCCATCTTCTCCATGATTGCATATAGCCCATTAAGGACCTCCGCATCAGCCTTGAAAGAAGGGATAAAACGGAATGCCGGATTCAGATAATAGGCTGCCGCATGGATGGGCCTATGTAGCTGATGATGCCATCTCCTATCAATGATCTCCCAAATGGGACCATACTTGCTCTCATCTGCTCCATAGACGAATTTGATGGCCTCCTTCGCCCTATCCATGCCCTCATATATATAGCCCATTGCGGGCTTATCTCCATCCGCAACTCGCAACAAAACTACCAAGGGCTTAACAAACTGCAAAATTGAAAATATTGTGTAATTTAGAAAAATGAGCAAATAAGAGAATACATATAATAACTTATAAAACATGAAGCTAAATTGTAGAATTTATAAAAAAATTACCTTCACTATCTCATCACAAGGGACCCAAAAGCCTTGCTCATCAAAAATGCAGTCTGCCATCTCTATCCCTGCAGGGGTGGTAGCATAGGATGAGGAAGACCACTCCTCACCAACAATCATACGTCTCAAGGCAGGCTTAGACCTAAGCATGGACTGCAATGTGAGGAAGTTTGTGGCAAATCTTGTGATTCCTGGACGATGCAACTCCTTCTGCTCTGTGTATTGTCTCATAAGAGCCAACACCCATGAATGATTATATACAAATTTGCAGACATTTCTTGCCCTTTCTACACATGTCTTGACCCATGGGATTTTTCCAATATCCTCCAACATGAGGTCAATGCAATGAGCAGCACATGGAGTCCAAACTATAGATGGGTGCCTCTCCATCAATAGTCTACCTGCAGCAACATAATTTGTTGCATTGTAAATTGTAATTAATGGAGGTACAAACTACAAGATAGTAATTAATTTGCAAACAAAATTAGTTTGTAATCAAAAGTTTACCCGCAGCAACATAATTTGCTGCATTGTCGGTCACCACCTGTACCACGTTCTCCTCACCCACATCTTCAATCACCTCCTCTATCTGCTCACATAGGTAGGTGGCATTCTTGCAATGGGCGGAGGCATCAATGGACTTGATGAAAACGGTGCCCCCTGAAATAAAAAAATAAAGCTAGGTCAATGATCATTCAATAAACCATTAGATAAAAAATAAAAAATTAAAGACTATATGAAACTAAAATTAATCAACCACCTACGGAAGAAACAAGAAAATTAAGGAGAGTTCTATTTCTCCTATCCGTCCAACCATCAGTCATGATGGTGCAGCCTTTAGTGCTCCATATGTGGCACTGTTCATCTAAATCCTTTTTCACATCATCCACCATTTGAGACAAAATGGGTCCCCTCAAATCACTCTCACTAGGGGCTTTGAACCCCGCCCCGCATATGGTAATGGCATCAACCATTTGTTGCCAATAAGGAGACCTGTCACAAAGAAACTCAATGAGATAAGTATAAAAATTCAATGAGATAAGTTAACTATAAAAATTAAAACAATCAAATTTATCAAACATAAAAGTAAAACATTCACCTGGCTACAAAGAATGGAATACAGCTGTAGCTCCAAAACCTACCAATTGCCATTTTAGCAACATCATGGACCTCCTTATTCCAACCCATGCCCTCAAGCGATGGTTGGGACCCAGGAGTAGTGCGAGGCACAAAGAAGGAATCCAACCTAGATTTACGAATCCTAGGTCCAATGGTAACATTCCCACTATGACTACTAGTGGTAGGAGCATGAGAAGTGGCGGTGGCAGTGGCACTGCCACTTATAGAAGCAGAAGCAGAAACGGAAGCACCAGCAGTAGCAAACTGAGTCGGACGATATGGAGGTAAGGAAGAAGGGCCTCCAACACAACCTAACTGTGTCCCTCTTCCTAAAACTGTCTCTCTCCCAATGGCCGCTCGATCCTCCTTTTGTTTCTTTTTTCTTTCAATCTCCTCAACCATTACATAACAATCACGTATGGCCTCAGAGACTGCTTTTGGGCATGGTTCGGCATCATGTCCACGCACACCAGCAATATGGTATTTTAGCCTATATATACCTCCATGGAATATTGTTTTGCAAAACATACATTTTGTTTGCCCCTTTCCTTGCCCTGGAAAATCCTCATGATATTTCCAAGCAGGGTCCTTTCTCATGGGGGGTCTAGAAGCTGAAGTAGACATTTTAGGATAGTTTTGTGAAAGTTGAAGCTGAGGCAAATAATAAAGTGAAGTTTGCTGCAATAAAACATTACAAATACAAAATAAAATTAATACATACATTCAAAAAAACTAAAGTAGGGTTTGTAAATTTATTTTTTTTTAAATTGTAGGGTTTGTCAAACCCTACAATTTAAAAAAAATAAAATTTACAAACCCTACATACAACCCTACATGGTACAACTACATACTACATGCTACATACAAATTACAAACATACAAAAGATCTTGCATACAAAAAAATATAAAACTTTCAAAATAAATAAATAGAAAATGGAATTTTTGCATATAAGAAACAAAATAATGTTAAAAAAAACAATCTTACCTCTTACAACAAGCTTGAAATGAGCTACAAACTCTTCCTATCCAACTCTTGATGCACCAAATCGAAACACAATGCAGCTCCAATGTGACAAATTGAAGAAAACTAGAGCTTCCTCCTTGCTGGTTTTTCTTCTATGCACCCTTGTTTTTCTTCCCAACTCACTTTACTCTTCCTTTTTTTGCAAGTGAATGAAATAAAAGTCACTTTTAGGGTTGGAAGACATTTAACATAAAAAAACGGATTTAAAAAAAGTATGCAAATTAATTTTTTTTTGCGTTTTAACTTATGCCAATGCCGGCCGAGTCCGAGGCTCGGGCCTCGCCGAGTTTGGCGATTTTGGGCCAAAATCGCCAACTCGGCGAGTCTGGCGAGTTTACTCGCCAGACTCGGCCGAGTCCGAGTCCGAGCCCCTGAGACTCGTTTGGCCTGACTCGGACCCGGACTCGCCGAGTTTAGGCGATTTAGGGCGAGTCCCGTTTCTCTGACCACAGCACACAAGTAAAAACTCTCCTAATTAAGGGAAGGCTCCCCCTATCTAACTAAAACTGAAATAAAAACAGGATGGGACAGCAGTCTTCCTTCTTTCTTCAAGAAAAACAATATCCTTTTCTCTTCACAGAAAAGGATAGTGATTGAATATGAACAGCAGTAACTACTTTCAAGTGAAATGAGAGAAAGGAAATGAAGTTTCTTGAAAGCACAAAGACTTCCGTCACTTCCTTCGGGACGGGACAGCAATACCAAGCTCAAAGACTTGACTATTGGAAGTCCTATCTACCCTTTGCTATACTAAATTTTACAACGAATAAAAGATAACAGCTCAAAGACTGGAATAATCTATTCTTTCAACACAAAGACAAGAAATAATGCAAGCTCAAAGACTTGCTGCTATTTCTTATCAAACAGTAATTTTTCCTCAAGAATAGATGCAAGCTCAAAGACTTGCTGCTCCTTCAAGAGAGTTTTCTATTTTAATTAATCTTCTCTACTTGCAGCTCAAAGACTTCAAATCAGATTGGACTAAGCTCCTTTAGAAACACTTTGCATAGAAGAAATAAAAAGATTCAAACTCAAACATGTAGCTCAAAGACTCAAAACTTGAGTAATCCTTCTTTATTATTCTTCAAAAACTTTCAATCCACATACATAAGCTCAAAGACTTCTTGCTGTAAATTTGGCAGAGTTTTTGCTTGCTTTCCAAAAGATAATAATTACAATGGACTCCCCAAGTATTTATAGAAGAGGAGCCTTGAGAAAAAGGTGGGAGGATCCTAACTAACTTGAGAGATTCTTTCAACCACCAAAACTCATTCAATAAATAACTGAGACTTCATTAACTAACTAAGAGTTACTCCAACTAACTAAGACTTATTCCAACTACAGTCCTAATCAGACACAACTTGTAGTTGATTCACATGTAATTATAAAAGTGCAAGTAATGTGTAACTTGCATTTTACAAAAAATACTTCTACATGCAACTTGTCAAAACTAAAATACAACTAAAGATTACAAAAGAGGGAAAATTCAACTAAGTGTTGAAAAACACTAAAATTGCATTTTGTAAAGAGACGAATCCTTGAAATTTCCGGATGCTCGCTTGTAGTTCCTCAGGATTTGGTTCATGGGTGTTCTTGGCAACAACCATAGTCTTCACAATAGTGTCATGACAGCGAAGGAGCGCGGAATTGTTTTTATCCAGGATAGACTGGATTTCATTCAGAAAGGCTTGGTGTTTCATCAATGCTTGAATTGAAGCTGCCGAGAATTGTTCGCTCCTCCATTCATTATGAATCTTCATCTATAAATCAGCAAGAACTTCTTCTTCTGGAATCAGCTCTTCATCCTGACTTAGTATATTGCAAGAGGTCATTTCACAATGTGAGACAATACCTCGGTAAACTTCATCCCGGAATCTCCTTGCATCGCCGATCCCCTCAATGAGGGATTTAAGAACAAGGGTCTTGTTTTCCATGAGTTCTTCAAATTCCAAGTACATGACCCTGGAAGAGATGATGGCGTGCTCCTGCAAAATACTCAGCTGTTGTTGGGGCATGGTACGCCAGATTGTCAGACTTTTCTCAACACTTTCTAGATTCTTTTTGAAAGTGTTAGAAGTCTAATCCAGTTTCTCCTCAATGGTTTCCAACTTAGACATTATTTGAAAAATGTCTTTCATTACTTGTACACATTGATCATGAAGCTGATCAACCCAGGAATCCAGTGCTCGTACTTTCTGAGCAGCCCTTTCCACTCCACGAATCGATTCTTAGGAACCAAAAGAACCTATGGAGTTACTCCCTTCAGCAGCAGGTTTTGTGATTTAATGAATGGCTGCCATAAGCTGTCGGTTTTCCTCTTCTAGCTTGTCTTTCTTCGCAAGAAGATCATCACACCTTTGCACCAGTGAAGCAACAGAAAACTGAGCATCGTGTTTAATGACCTCATGTGTTTGCTTGCCCAATTCTATCCTTGTAACCTTATAATCAGCAGCTAACATTTCATCAAGTGGCTTATCTGCAATAGGTTCCACAATTTCAACTACTTTCATTTTGTTGCTATCAACAGTTACCCTAGAGATAGTCTTGGCCTTCTTAGCAACTTTGGATCTAGACTGTTTGAGTTGCTGGTAGTCAAAGGCATCAGGTGAGATCTCTTGCTTCTTCCTTTTCGGGGTGAAAGAACTAAGCCATGGAGGCAAAGTCATCAACTCACTTCCAGTAGTAGCCGTAGGCAAAGGAGAAGCATTTTCTGTTTCAATTATCGTGGTCACCCTGGGAGGAATATCTGTTTAGACAACGACCACTGTTTGCTCAGTTACCAATGGACATGAAGATTGCCTCATGAATTCTTCAAAACCAGAAGTGGAAGTATAAATTTCTGATAACTGAATGCAAGTGGGATTATCTTCAGGAACTTTCAACACACTTTCTTGTTGTCGATCAGGAGAAGGCTCATATGCTGAAATGGGAACTGCATTCCGAGGAGACTCGTCTACGAGCAAATCAGGAGGAGAAAGAGGCGTCTCAATGGAAACTGGAGGAATGACCTCGTGAGGCGAGTCTGAAATTGGAGACTTAGGAGCATCGTCAGATTGCTGCCCCTCTTCTGGATTATCCAGATCGATCACCTGAACATGGAATCGTGATTTCTCCTTCCCACGAATAGTCGTCTCCTCAGGGGCAAGCACTACTGCACGACTGACTCGTAACTTGATCCTTGTGCCCAAAGATGAAGCACCCTCCTTGTTATCAATCTGAATCTCAGATTTCCGTCCAAGAGGCCCCGTAGAATCATTTTCTTTACCAACCTTGATTTTGATAAGCCTAATAGCATTACTTTTCAGCCATGCGTTAGTGTTGGCCAAGATAGGCTGAAATCTGTCAAGGATGGAGACGCACTCCTTGTGTGACCATTGGATCAAAGGAAGTGGAGCTTCCTCAACCCTCCGTGAAGTGTATTCAGGATCAAGTATATGCCCATCATCGATCATCCCTTGTGGGATATCCGCCAAGTTCAAGTCAACAATTTGCTTAACAGTGAGCCTGCAGTAATCCATCTTTAGAATTTCGGCTTCTATGCGGAGATATACCCAAATGTCTTCAATGCAATGAACATGCACAAAGGATTTCTTGATCTTCTCCTTCATACGTCTATAATCAAAATCAGCTCTAGGTTTGAACCTTTTAAGCTTGATTTCCTGCAATTCAGCCTCCATGGCCTTAGCCTTCACAGATGTGATAAGAGAGTATCGACCAATTTTCAATGGGTTTGTGGTAGAGATCCCTATTCCAACCTTGTGTTTAGCAGACTAAAAAGTATGAACAGCCATGATCTGTCTTCCCAACTCCATAAGAATTATCTTATCGGTTGGGTATCTTGGAAGCATGTACGACTGACCATCATAGCATCCAATCCTCATATAGGTGAAGGTGGGAAATTGCAGGAACAAACACCCATACTCAGACACCTTGATCCATGCCTCATCTGATACTCTTTTGTTCCTGAGATCCATGTCAAACTAACACATGAAATATCCGAAGAATGCATCTTGGACCCTTCTGAAATGCAGTCTGCTAGGTTTCAATGGCAACTGGTCATAATATTCCCAAACTGGTATAAGCGAGCGATCACCCTTGGTAGAAAGACCTGGAAAGTGTCTAAGTGATGCTGCTAAATATACCAAATAAGAATTCATGAAGGTGGTCATGGTGGTAGGAACTGTTGCAAGTTGTTTGCACAAGGCATCACTAATGACTTCACCCCATGAAATGTGATGTGACTGCCGTATGAACATAATGAATTGATACATCCATGGCTCAAAGACATTGGAATGCTCAAGGCCCATTATCCTGCTGAGAAGAGTGATGGTGTCTCCTATCTCCCATTTGAAATCACAACGGTACAACTTTGCCCACCTTGAGAAGGAAGGTCGTGGCTCTTGGATCCACCTATTGATGTGTCGCTTGCAATCTTTTTCCCTTTTCACATAATACTCTGCTGCGCTTTCTTTGGTGATTTCCATATAAACAGGTGCAGGAGGTATTCTGAAAACCTTCTCGATTGTATCCGCATCAAGGTGAATTATAGCTTCACCATCATCATTTTTGATGACTCTTGATTCCTTGTCAAAATGATGGGCGCATGCAAGAACGAACTCAGGTTCTAGGGCAGCCACTGGGAAGGAAGATGCATGATGGATATGGCTGTCCAACAACCACTACAAGTTGTTATCTTGTGGATCTTCTACCCTGTTGATGAATTTTGCCATATCAATGTGCCCTATCTCCGTGTCTCTAATGCGATCCAAAGGAGAAGAAACCTAGGAAGGTGCAACCTCATTCTGATATTTGTCATATTTGTATTTCATTTTCTTAGGAGTTGGAGATGCCGGCAAATCTAACATTGATTGTGAACCTGGAATGTTGTGATGAAGACTTAAAAGAGTTAAGGCAACATCATAGTCAGCTGCAAATATCATTCTTCCTTCTTCAAATGGGTAAAACTTTGATTTTTGAATTTCACGATTTTGAGAGAGAAAGAGGGGAAATATGTAGAAATGGGAAAATCTTGACTTTGACTAATTCCGGATCTTGGGAGAATTTTCGCAAGTATACAAATTGGAAAGGACATACATGCAATTGGGGTTTTAAAACCCGAATACAAGTACACTTGTAAATTCGAAAATGGAAAAATGGACGAAAAATGAGATTTTGACTTGCGGGAAATGATGAAAATGGAAAGTACGGATATGGGGAACATGAATGGATAGAAATGGGAAAATCCGGGAAAGTCATTTTCATGAAAATGGGAAGAACTCTTCAACATGTAATCCGGTTTTTAAAACCCGAATTTGCAAGGGAGGGGTATTTCACACTTTTCAACTTGGAATTTTAACCATTTTTGGTTAAATTCCTTAACCGTAGGGGAAGAACAAGAATTTCCAGCAAACTTGTAATCGAGATTAAAAATCCCGAATACAAGTAAAGGGGGAATTTTGGGAAGAACAATGCAATTCAAAAATTGCATACCAAGGGGAAGATTTCTTTCACAAAAACCAATTTTTGGGGGAAGAATCAACACATGCCAAAAATGCAACTAAGAACAAAAATAAAGAAAATAAGAAAATAATAAAATGAAGGAAAGAAAGGAAAGAGAACATACCTTTCTTAAAAATGCAAAATGCTTCTCCAATAATGCAACAATTCTTGGAATGAAGAAGCAAAACCGGTAAAAAGGAGCAATCCGGAATACCAAACCCTTATCACGATTTTTGCAAAAATGTCTTATATGGAAAAACATGGTACCAAGCAAGAGCAAAATGTCATAGAAAATGCTTGAAAGCTTCTTAAACCTCAACGCCTTGGTGCTTCAAGCTAAAATGATCCATGTCCTTGAAGATGCGTGGCATTCAACACTTCTAAAATGCAGCCATAATGATTCACGTGGAGGAAAAAACATGGCACTTGTTGCATATTGGAGGGCATCATTTAATAGCTTAAAACTCCTCCCAAACTCCACGCCTAGGTGAGAGAGGGCAAAACGCTTTAGGAGATTGCAGCTATAATAAGTTCTAATCCCCCAAAACGTGGCATTAAATAAAAACGCGTTGGTTGATCTAGGGCAAAAAACCAGTCAATATAACCTCCATTTGGCGTGAAAGATGTCCACGAATGCATGAAAATAGGGTAGAAGCAAAAACGCCTTTCCTCCCTAAAAAATCTCCACAAAAAATTGCTTTGAATTCTTCAAAAACCGTTTTTTTTCTTGCATTTCAGGTTTTTTGAAATGAAAGACGAGTTCGATTTTGCATAAGGGAATGCAAATCGGATTTTTTAGAGAGAATGACAAGTTTTATTTTCACTTTTTCCACTTACAAGCCAAAATCGGGTTTTTTTAGACAAATTGCAAGTTTTATTTTTTACTTTTTCACTTGCCAAGCCAAAATCGGGTTTTTTTGGACAAATGACAAGTTTAAAATTGTCAAAAATGCACTTGCAAGGCAAAATCGGGTTTTTTGGAGCAAACTGCAAGTTTAAATTACTTGTAAAAGGGAAATAAAATCCCTACAACAAGTTAGAAATACTTGCACATATGTAATGGGGATTTAAAATCCCTATTACATGTAAAAACCATTAAAGTAGGGGTTTTTTGACCAAAACTTGCAGTTGAGCCAAAAAATCCCTATTTTAACTAAACATGACCAAAAAACAATTAAAAATAACAAAGGAAGGAAGGAAAATTTAAAACAAATTGCAAGTAACATCTTTTAATAAAAATGCACATGTAATAAGCTAAAAATTCCCCTACAAAAACCCAAAACAATGAATATCATTAAAACTTGCAGTTTGAAAAAAATTCTCCACCTGCAGTCGGGGTTTTAAAACCCGAAATTGAAGGAAAGGCATAGCAAACGAACCCAAAATTTGACGAAATTCGAAACGTAGTTCGAGGATGGACTAAGGATTAAGCCAATCCAAGGATTAGTCGAAATTCTGCCTCGGGAAGCATGCCATAGAGTAAATTTTTTCATTTTTTCACAAAAATTTTAATGTAGTGGTCCTTCATTTTTGGAAACAAAAATGAGGACAACACATATGAGCTTAATAAATTCTACAACAAATTTAACATCAGCCCAAAAATGGCCATCAAGAACCGTACCTCTCACCTCAACTATAGTATCTGATGTAGATTCTCTCCAAACTACCCATGCATCACTAACTACTGCTTAACACAAAGCTCCTTTGAATTCACAAAGACACTAAAGAAGAATAAAATAAGAAGCAAACCTTGTATCGACAAGTTTTAGAAGTTCCATCTTGGCAAAATTTTGATAAATGGCTTGTGTGTGGTGATGGTTACATATGAACATCTGTATTTTTCAGCCATTTTCAATGAGATCTTGAATCCATTGGAATTTATTAATAAATTTGATTGCATTATTCAATGAATGCACACAACACGGTGTCCAAAATATATGCCTATACTTTTTTTGCACCACTCATGCTATGTTATAAATAGGGGCAACATATGTAACAAATTGGACTATATATGATGCCCGCACCTCCTCTATTGTCACATAACTGGTTATGAAAAAACTTTGCATTTTTTCCCTAAACAAATTATTGCCTTCAAAAAATAAGGCCCTTTGTTGCATGTTACCATGATATTATTAACTAGTGATGATTTTTAGCATTTATCTGCCCATCCATCACGATACTGCATCCTTCTGTAGACCACACTCTTTTCATTGGTGCAATTGTTGCTCTAATCGATTTTTTTCTTTATCAATTAGAATAGTGTGAAAATTTTCATACCCAAGTGGTTTACACCCACCTGGTCCATTATTGATAGCTTGGACCATCTTTCCATAGAAAGGTGAGAGAACAACATTAAATGGTATTCCATATGCATAAAAGAAGAGTGTAATTGTTGCATCAACTGCTTCTCAACCTTCCACATCAAATAATCTTCCAATGGGGTTTGATCTGCCAATGTGTGGTCTCTTGTGAGAATATTCTACTACTACATCTTTTGTTGTTGCATGAACATCTCTAGAAGACATATCCACCTTTGTGTCTCTATTTTTTATTTCGAGTTGTGATAGTTGCCATTGTCATTGAAGCATGAGAGCTCAAATTAGACACTTTTCCATTTGCCCTTTTTTTATCCCTAACAACGCCATATCATTCTATCTCATTTGAACGGGGATCAACACCTTTTCTAGGCATTTGAAAGAAATGAGCCCTCACCCTCATGTAAGTGCCTTGCCATGATGTTTCACAAAGCTTATATGTGATGGTGGTTGTTCCACCTGCCCCCTTTGGTCTTGGAAAATGATCACAATGCTTCCACAAAGAGTACAAGCCTATTTTCTCCCACTTGACATTCTGTATGAAAAATAAATAAAAACTATTAATTTCAAAACAACACTTGTAGTTTGACAAAATTTCATTTAAAATTCATCAAAGCATGAAACTATGTTCCTCAATTTAGGGGTGTATGCTTGAGTAAGCCTCAACAAGAAGTTTTAAGTTAGTGCACATCATAGGGAAGGTGAACACAAGTTTTATATGAATGGAAGTGTATTAATTGCCAACAATCCTAAACAGCACAATAAATTTTTATTTTCAAATTTCCTCTTAGTTAAAGTCTATTCAAACCTATCTAGGTTAACCTACTTGCCTAGTTGCTAGTCTCACGTCTGCTCCTATGTACAAAGCCAAACTCATCTAAACAACCTATGCAAAGAATGCTGAAAAACGACCTCGCATTTGCACAAGATAGTGAAAAGTGACCTCACATCTACATAGAATTGTGAAAAACAATCTTGCACTTGTACAAAATGGTGGAAAACAACCTCACACTTGCACAAAATGCTAAAACATGACTTTATGTGCCGCTTTTAAGGGTTTTCGTTTCATTTTTTCTAATTTTAATATTTTTTAATTGGAAACTTTAGGTTTCACAAGTGGGTTGTTTATTAGAAGCAGCGATGTCTCCACACACATTTTGGTATAACAAATGTGTCCTAGTCCTTGAGATGCATCCCAAGAGGTTGAAGATGCATCTCTTTGCATGATTGGTTCATGCTATCTCAAATTCAATGTTGTGGTCTCTCTAAAGTATAATGTCAAACCACTATATGTAGCTCCCAACATTTGAAATTGGCAAAGCTTCTGTGGGCTATGGTGAAGATCTTGAAAAAGGACCATTTGTGGCGAAGTATGAAAAAAGAACAAATCTAGAGAACAATTGACACAATATGCAGATAGGACACAATGTGTCCATACCAATATGAATATTTTACTAATATGACCATGAAAAAATGAGGTAAAGTGATTTACCCATTAGAGTTACTTCCAATTAGTCTTTGTAAATGTGACAAATGGAGACTTCTATAGAAAAGAAAAAAAAATCAATCACTCAGCTATAGTGGCTTTAGAAAAAAGATCAAACCCTCGGTGAATGCCTAAACGATGGAGTTGATCTATTGTAACATTGAACCAATGATGACCATACTTCCACAACAATAAATAGTAGTTTCTTTGCCACATGCTACTAACATATGATCTGCCTCAAAATGAAATAATGTCAATGGAAGAGTCATTTGTTGTGGTCACTTAGCATTTCAAATATTCCTTCAAACTTTTGTGAAGCTAGAATCATAAGCAATGCATGGGCAAGGGTTAAGGGTCTAGACCAGTGTTACCCAGAAACGCATTTCCACCCAAAAGGCACATGTTTCGGAAACGGAAACAGTTTTAGGTACGGGGGGACGGCTCGAAATGTTTCCAAGCCATCCTTGATCAAACAAAATTTTCGAAAACCGTCCTAGAAACTCAAAAACGGTCAACAATGTGGTCGGAGACTGTTGACCGTCCCCTGGACAGACGACCATTTCTAGCGGCAGGAGGGATTAAAATTTTTTTTTTTTATAAAATCTATTTTTTATATTAAAATGCTAACTAAAGCAATGAGTGATCACTTAGATATTAATCAATGGAATTAATAATTTAATATCCATATTAATCAATGGAGGCGATATGATATCATATTTCACATTTGATATTTTCAAGATCAAAGTGAACTTGGAGTGAAGCCGCAAGCAATATTTCCTATTATTGAACTTTAAAGGGAAGCAACAGTCATTTTTTTGGACTAAGAAAGGTAAGTGAAGTTTATTGCTTAGGCCCAGACAATAGTCCATTTACTTCGTAAAGAGGAATAGGCTTACCTCTGAATGAGTGGAGAAGTTAGTGGTTGTGCATAGTGCTCTGTGACTTGCGGATCGTAATACTCCAAAGTATCAATAGATTCCAACTTCATGGTGGAATATTAATCCCGAAGCCGCAACCTAGGTTGATGAGGACGACACACCGCAAGGATTGCTTGGCGTTCTGTTGGATGATGTAACATTTGAGGCTCAGGCTAACAATGACAGCGACATTGATATGGGTCAAGATTAGGGGGAGCAGCATACTATTTTTGTTTTCAGTTTGACTTTGAAGTTTGAGACTTTGAGTCTTTTGACATTATATGACAAATTGATACAATGATAATTGAATCTTGATATATGATATGATACTTTAAGTCTTTAACTTTTCATTTTGTGGAAACTTGCAGCCTTTTCTTATTTAAATATTTTGATATATGATATGATACTTGATAGTGATACTTCACATTGTTTCAGTGAATTATATTTATGAATATATGAAATTGAGATTTGAACTCTCATTTGATCCTTTTGATCATGATGCTATCCTATGTTCTTATTCAATTCGATTCATTTGATGCTATGTTCTTAGTTCTATGATGATTTGATGAATGATCATTGATTCAATGATCATTGATTTTAGATTTAGAATCTAGATTCTGATTTATAAATGTTATTATGTTGCTATGATGAATGTTTACTTTGTTACAATGTTACATAAATATATAATTCATGAATATATTTAAAATTTCAGATATCCCTATATGTATATATATATATATAGCCGTCCCCTACTCTGGGGAAAAAAAAACGTCCCGGAAATTCATTTCCCGACCCCCCCATCCTGGAAACTCGGGATAACATAGGTTCAAACACAATGTTTTGGTATGATATTCCAAAAAGAATAAAAGTGACAAGAACATACTAGGATCTATCCTAACACAATTACCTAATAAAACTTCACACACACATATGTATGTATGTATGTATATAAAAACACACACATATATATATATATGAATAGAGGGAAAAATACAAAATGCACGAAGGGATTGGCATAGGAGTGTGGAGCAGAGTATGTTACACAGGGACGCATCCCTTGCACCAAAACTCGACATCCCTATCCCTTGCCGTTTTGGGGACGAAGAGATGCCAAGAAGACATCTCCTTGTCGTCCCCGCTTGACCAAAAATCCCAAGAAATGCTAGGAAACATCCCTAGCCATTTGGGGACATTTCATTGTCCCCAAGATGGCAAGGGGACATCCCCTTGGCATCCCCCTGTCCCCAAAACGGCTAGCCATCCCCTGTGGTTGGGAATGATTCCAAGCTTACAAAAACAAAAAAGATAGTTTTCTTTTTAATTTACTTTGGTTCTATTGGTTAGTGGGGGACTCACAAGGACTTCTAAACCACAAATGAACCCTAAAATGACATAAAGAGTTAAAATCAAACAAAACACTAACACAACCACCAAGGCTAGTCGAGCTACCATTGGATGATCCACTTTTGCGTGATGGTGATAGTGACTCAAATGGTTCTAAGTCTTTGCATATTGATAGCTCGAATGAGGCTTAGTTTCATAGACTGTTGTATTTTGATGTTATAATGCTTTATTGAAATTTATTATGTTGTTGTACTATTGCTCTCAAGATTTATTTGCAAATGATATTGTTGTATATCTCTCTCTTTCCCTCTCTCTCTATAATATATTAATAAATTTTGAAAAATTCATAAATATATATATATATATATTTGTATATCATCGTTCCCTGCCGCCCCCTAAAAATGGCCCTCTAGGGAACGTCCTGGAGAGGCGTCCCCTATCGTCCCCCTGTCCCCATCCCCAAAACATTGTGGAACATAGTGGAGTGGTGAAGAGGTGCAGGCAGGCATAGCGAAGGGTAAAAACAATGGTCTTCGGAGGCGTAATATCCATTAACCTGTGTCAAAGCAGGGCTAAGCTCTTCCCCTAGCAAGGGCCAAACTATTGATCTAGGTTTTGACCCTCTTGGAGCTTTAGCGAGGAGAAAGTAGATAGATTGTCATCCCCTTGATTTAGTTGTCCTTGTTTGAATGGCACCCAAACCCATTCTAAGCCCCCTACTTGTCGAGGGGTGCAAGAACAAAGGCAATGCATAACTTGAATGTAGTGCCTTTCGTAAAAGGCGGCTCTCCTTGGAAGACCCTAATCTGTCAATTAATCAATCAACATAGTTTTTTGATGGGGATCCTGTTTTAAGCTCAAGATCACCTCCTATTACCTTGACCATCTTGCAAACACTCCTTTTCTCCAACAGATATAGAGGTGGTCTTGGTGGATGATCCTATCGACCTCTATATCTCAGATTCCTATATCGATGGAGTTTTCGTCGAGGCTAGGGATCAATCCCTTATTCTAAGATGCTTGAGCAAACCCCCCCCCCCTTTTGATTTCTGGATTGGATGAAGTCCACTTGGAGTAGTCTGGCCATCCTAGCTATTGAAAGTCTAGATTTTAGTTTTTTTCTCCTTCGCTTCAATATTGTGGAGGATTGTAACTTTGTGAGGCAGAATGGCCCCTAGTTCTATGGACAATCGGGCCCTTTTATTTCCCTTGGTCCCCTTTCTTTGATCCAGCAGCTGCAAATATTTCTTCCATCCCTATCTGGATCAGATTGTATAACCTCCCCTTGATCATGCAGTATCGTAGACTCATCAAGAACTTGATTGATTAGGTTGGTACCTTTGTGAAGATAGACTCAGATGTAGTGGATTCTTTTACCAGGTTCACTAGGGTCTAAGCCATTATTAATATATCAAAGGCTGTGCATCATTCAATCTCAATACAATCCTCCTTTGGCACATGCACCTAATTCTTAAACTTTGAAGGTCTCCCTTTCAGATGCTTCCACTACAACGATCTAGGCCATAAGATTGCTAGGTGCTCCTCTCCTAGGGCAACTACACCAAGAAAGTTGAGTCTCAAAAAATGGATCAAGAAGCTGGGCATTCCAAATACAATTTTTATTTGGCATAATCAAGGCAAGTTCATGGCTCCACATTCAAAGACTGTCCTTGATACTGAGATCTTGCAGTTGCATCCATTCTTGTGGAGCCACCCTCTTCTCATATTCCCCCTAAAGAAGATTTTATTGGAACTAACTAGCGTACTGAGCTGGCAGGTGACTATTTTGATTCTGAGGGATCTTTTCCTTTTGGGAGAATCTAGATGAAGAGTTTTCAGATTTCATTGATAATGATGGCATAGTTATTCGTATTAAAAGTGATCCATACCTCAAACTACCAGCGGCATTTCAAAACCAAACATTGTTGCTCCAAGGAAGAAGAAAGGATGCAAATCTGAAGCAAAGAAACTATGGATAGAGGGTTGAGATGCTAGTGATGGCCACTAGGAGCAGGAATAAGGGGTTAGTCAAACGAACTTGATGAGCAGTTCCAGTCTTGTGGATAGCCTCATAGTTGTTTATTCTCTTTCACCCTCGAGTTCTCAGCTGAACTCATTTGGTCAAGTCTTATTTTTTTCCATGTCCTCCTTAGGACTCTTTGTGCCTTGAGGCAACTCTTGTTCATTCGTGCTTCCCACTCATGGGTCTGAAGTGGTTATTCTTTATTTCATTTGTTTCTATATTGGCAGTGGGCCCTTTTCCCACAACTTACCTATATATATATGAATAGAGGTAAAGCAAAATATGTTATGGTCAACAATCTAGTGATATAATTATGAAGATTTGATGTTAACTATGAATATCATTCTACTAGTGACTTGGGTAGAGTCAACCCAAGAAAACATGAGGCAGAATTACTGATCAAGACTGTGGTACCGAAGCTAGTCATGATGCATGTTGTCCTCATTTTTGTTTCCAAAAATGAAGGACCATAACATAAAATTTTTGTGGAAAAATGAAAAAAAATTACTCTGGCATGCTTCCCTATGCAGAATTTTGTCTAATCCTTGGACTGGCTTAATCCTCAGTTCATCCTCGAACTACATTTTGCATTTCGTCGCATTATGGGTTCGTTTGCTATATCTTTCCTTCAATTTTGGGTTTTAAAATCCCGACTGCAGATGGAGAATTTTCTTTGAACTGCAAGTTTTAATGATTTCCATTGTTTTGGTCTTTGTAGAGAAGTTTTTAGCTTATTACATGTACACTTTATTAAAAAATGAAAACTTGTAATTTGTTTTAAATTTCCCCTTTATTGTTTTTATTGTTTTTTGGCTTTTTTGGCTTTTTTCAGTTAAAATAGGGATTTTTTGGTTAAGTTACAAGTAAACTTGTTGTTCTTTCCAAAAACCCCTACTTTAATGGTTTTTACATGTAATAGGGATTTTAAACCCCTATTGCATGTGTGCAAGTAAATTATAACTTGTTGTAGGGGTTTTATTTCCCCTTTGCAAGTGATTTTAAACTTGCATTTCTCTCTCAAAAACCCGATTTTGCCTTATAATTGAAAAAGTGACAATTTAAAACTTGCACTTTGTCTCCAAAAACCCGTTTTTGCTTATAAGTGCATTATTGACATTTTAAATTTGCATTTTGTTCCAAAAAACCCGATTTTAGCTTTGTTGAGAAAAAAGTAAAAATTAAAACTTGTTATATCTTCTAAAAAACCAGATTTTCACATGTTCATGCAAATTCGAACTTGCTTTTTGTCTCCAAAAACCCGATTTGCAAGAAAAACGTTTTTGTTGAACATTTCAAGGTGAATTTTGTGGAGAATTTGGCTTGGAGTGATAAGGCGTTGAGGGTTAAAGAAGATTCAAACATTTTCCATGCCATTTCTCATGCATTTGCAGCCACGTTTTTGTTGCTAAGGACGTTTTTCAAAAACGTGGCAAGGGTTTGGATTACAGTTTGTGTCTATTTATTAGAGATATTCTTCTTCATTCAAAGATTGATTGCATTTTTGGAGAAGCATTTTCAGTTTCATTCAAGGTATGTTTTCCTTTCTTTCTTGTTTCATTTTATTATTTTCTTGTTTTCTTAGTTTTCCCTCTTTATTTGTATTTGGAATTTTAAATCCAAATTACAAGTTGGCTGGAAATTTTTGTTCTTCCCTTACGGTTAATGAATTTAACCATTTATGGTTGAAATTCCAAGTTGAAAAGATGTGAAATACCCCCCCCTTTCAAAATCGGGTTTTAAGAACCGGATTACATGTTGAAAAGTTCTTCCCATTTTCATGAAAATGACATTCCCGGATTTTCCCATTTCTATCCATTCATGTTTCTCATATCCGTACTTTCCATTTCCGTCATTCTCCGCAAGTCAAATTCTCATTTTCCATCCATTTCTCCATTTGCAAATTTACAAGTGTACTTGCATTTGGGTTTTAAAACCCTGATTGCATGTATGTTCTTTCCAACTTGTATACTTGCAAAAAATTTCCCAAGATCCGAAATTGGTCAAAGTCAAATTTTTCCCATTTCCATATATTTCCCCTCTTCCTCTCACAAAATCGTGAAGTTCAAGAATCGGAGTTTTTTCCCATTAGAAGAAGGAAGAATGATATTTGCAACTGACTATGATGTTGCCTTAACACTTTTAAGTCTTCATCACAGTATTCTAAGTTTTCGATCAATGTTAGATTTGCGGTCATCTCCAGTTCCAAAAAAGATGAAGTACAAATATGACAAGTATCAGAACGAGGTTGCACCTTCCCAAGTTTCTTCCCCTTTGGATCGTATCAGAGACACGGAAATAGGGCACGTCGATATGTCAGAATTTGTCAAGAGGGTGGAAGTCCCACAAGATAACAACATGCAGCGGTTATTGGACAGCCATATCCATCATGCATCTTCTTCCCGGTGGCTGCCCTAGAACCTGAATTTGTTCTCGCCTACACCCATCATTTTGACAAAGAGACGAGAGTCATCAAAAATGATGATGGCGAGGCAATAATTCGTCTTGATGCAGATACAATCGAGAAGGTTTTCAAAATACCTCCTGCACCTGTTTACATGGAATTCTCCAAAGAAAGTGCAGCTGATTACTATGTGAAAAGGGAAAAAGATTGTAAACGACATATCAACAGGTGGATTCAAGAGCCACGAACCTCCTTCTCAAGGTGGGCTAAGCTGTATCGCTGCAATTTCAAATGGGAGATAGGAGACACCATAACCCTTCTAAGTAGGATAATGGGCTTCGAGCATTCTAATGTCTTTGAGCCATGGATGTACCAGTTCATCATGTTCATAAAGCAGTCACATCATATATCATGGGGAGAAGTCATCAGCGATGCCTTGTGTGAACAACTTGCAGCAGTCCCTTCCACCATGACTTTCTACATGAACTCATATTTGGTATACTTGGCAGCATCACTTAGACACTTTCTAGGTCTTTCTACCAAGGGTGATCGCTCACTTATACCAGTTTGGGAATATTACGATCAGTTGCCTTTGAGACCCAGCAGACTGCATTTCAGAAGAGTCCAAGATGCATTCTTTGGATATTTCATGTGTCAGTTTGACAGAACTCTGAGGAACAAAAGAGTATCAGATGAGTCATGGGAAAGGGTGTGCGAATACGGATGTTTGTTTTTACAGTTCCCCACCTTCACCTATATGAAAATCGTATGCTATAGTGGTCAGCCATATATGCTTCCTAGATACCCAACTGATAGGATCATTCTTATGGAGTTGGGAAGATAGATCATGGCTGTTGACACTTTTCAGTCTGCTAAACACAAAGTTGGAATGGGGATCTCTACCGCAAACCCATTGAAAATTGGCCGGTATTCTCTTGTCACATGGAGACTGAAATGCGGGAAATTAAACTCAAAAGGTTTAAACCTAGAGTTGATTTTGATTACAGGGGTACGAAGGAGAAGATCAAAAAATCATTTGTGCACGTGCATCGCATTGAGGATATCTGGATAGATCTCCGCACAGAGGCCGAAGTTCTGAAGATGGATTACTGCAGGCTCACTGTTGAGCAAATTGTTGATTTGAACTTGGTGGATATCCCACAAGGGATGATTGATGATGGGCACATACTTGATCCTGAATACATTTCTCGGAGGGTTGAAGAAGCTCCACTTCCTTTGATCCAATGGTCACACAAAGAGTGCATATCCATCCTTGAGAGATTTCAGCCTATCTTGGCTAACACCAACGCATGCTGAAAAATAATGTTGTTAGACTTATAAAAATCAAGGTTGGAAAAGAAGATGATTCTACGGGGCCTCTTGGACGTAAGTCCGAGATTCAAATTGACAACAAGGAAGGTGCATCATCTTCGGGCACAAGGATCAAGTTGCGAGTAAGTCGGGCAGTATTGCTTCCTCCTAAGGAAACAACAGTTCTTGGGAAGGAAAAATCACGATTTCATGTTTAGGTGGTTGATCTAGATAATCCAGAAGAAGGGCAGCAATTTGATGATGCTCCTAAGTCTCCAGTTTCAGACTTGCCTCATGAGAACATTCCCCCAGTTTCCATTGAGACACCTCTTTCTCCTCCTGATTTGCTTGTGGCTGAATCTCCTCAAAATGTCATTCCCATTTCAACATACAAGCCACCTCCTGATCATCAACAAAAGAGTGTGTTGGAAATTCCTAAGGATATTCCTATTTCCATCTAGTTGTCAGAAATTGATACTTCCACTTCTGATTTCGAAGAGTTTATGAGGCAATCTACATGCCCATTGGTAACTGAGCAAACCGTGGTTGCTGTCCAAACAAATATTCCTCCCAGGATGACCACGGTGATTCAAATAGAAACTGCTTCTCCTTTGCCTACAGCTGCTACTAAAGGGGAGTTGATGACTTTACCCACATGGCTTAGCTCTTTTACCCCAAAAAGAAAGAAGCAAGAAATCTCACCTGATGCCTTTGATTATCAGCAACTAAAACAATCCAGATCCAAAGTTGCTAAGAAGGCCAAGACTATCTCCAGAGTAACTGTTGACAGCAACAAGATGAAGGTAGCTGAAATTGTAGAACCATTGCAGATAAGCCACTTGAAGAAATGTCAGCTGCTAATTATAAAGTTACAAGGATAGAGTTGGGAAAACAAATGCATGAGCTCATTAAACATGATGCTCAGTTTTCCGTAGCTTTGTTGGTACAAAGGTGTGATGAACTTTTAGCAAAGAAAGACAAGCTAGAAGAGGAAAACCGACAACTAATAGCAGTTGTTCATAAAATCACAAAACCTGTTGTTGAAGGGAGTAACTCCATAGGTTCTTCTGGTTCCCAAGAATCAATTCATGGAGTGGAATGGGCTGCTCGGAAGGTACAAGCACTGGATTCCTGGGTTGATCAACTTCACGATCTATGTGCACAGGTGATAAAAGACTTTTTTCAAATGATGTCCAAGTTGGAAACCATTGAGGAAAAACTGGATCAGACTTCCGATACTTTCAAAAAGAATCTGGAAAGTGTTGAAGAGAGTTTGACAATCTGGCATATCATGCCTCAACAACAGTTGAGTGTTCTACAGGAGCATGCCATCATTTCTTCCAAGGTTATGTACTTGGAATTTGAAGAGCTCCTGGAAAACAAGGCCCTTGTTCTTAAATCCCTCATTGAGGAGATCGATGATGCAAAGAGATTCCGGGGTGAAGTTTTCCAAGATATTGTCTCACATTGTGAAAGGGCCTCTTGCAACATATTAAGTCAGGATGGAGAGCTGATTCCAGAAGAAGAAGTTATTGCTGATTTATAGATGAGGATTCATAATGAATGGAGGAGCGAAGAATTCTCGGCCGCTTCAATTCAAATGTTGATGAAACACCAAGTCTTTTTGCATGAAATCCAGTCCATCCTGGATAAAAACAGCTTTGCGCTCCTTCGATGTCATGATACTATCGTGAAGACGATGGCTGTTGCCAAGAACACCCATGAACCGGATCCTGAGGAACTACAAATGATCATCCAGAAGTTTAAAGGGTTCGTGTCTTCACGTGCTGCAACTTAAGTGTTTTTCAACACTTACTTGTATTTTCCCACTTTTGTAATCATTAGTTGTAGTTTTCCTTTCGACAAGTTACATGTAAAAGTATTTTTGTAAAATGCAAGTTAACTCATTACTTGCACTTTTTTAATTACATGTAAGGCAACTACAAGTTGTGTTCAATTAGGACTGTACTTGGAATAAGTCATAGTTAGTTATTGAATAAGTCTTGGTGGTTGAGAGAATCTCTCAAGTTAGTTAGGATCCTCCCACCTTTTTCTCAAGGCTCCTCTCCTATAAATAATTGAGGAGTTTATTGTAATCTTTATCTTTTGGAAAGCAAGCAAAAGCTTTGCCAAATTTATAGCAAAGAAGGCTTTGAGCTTTCATGTGTAAATTTAAGAATTGAAAGGAATAGAAGAAAATTGCTCAAGCTTTGAGTCTTTGTGCTACATACTTGAGTTTGTGTTCTATATTATTTTTCTTGCAGGTGTTCTTTAAAAAGCTTAATCACATCTGATTTGCACTCTTTGTGCTGCAAGTAGTTGAGGTTAATATAGATTAAAATAAATATTTTGTTGAGAGAAGCTGCAAGTCTTTGTGCTTTAACTTGTTCTTAGGAGAATTTAGGAGTAGATTTTGTGAGAAATAGCTGTAAGTCTTTGAGCTTATACGACTTCCCATGGTTTTAAGTAGAAAAAAATAAGATATCCCAGTCTTTGAGCTATTATAATTTGTTCTTTATAGCATTAGTATAGAAAATGGTAGATAGGACTTCATATAATCAAGTCTTTGAGCTTGATATTGCTGTCTCGTCCCAAAGGAAGTGACGGAAGTCTTTTTGCTTTCAGGAAACTTCATTTTCTTTCTCTCATTTCATTTCAAAGTGGTTACTACTGTTTATATTCAATCGCTATCCTTTTCTGTGAAGAGAAAAGGATATTGTCTTTCTTGAAAGAAGAAGAAAGATTGTTGTCCCATCCTATTTTATTTTCAAAGTTGTAGTTAGATAGGGGGGGCCTTCCCTTAATTAGGAGAGTTTTACTCACACGCTGTGGTTGAAACCACAATTTTGTATATTTCCCCAAGTGTACAAAATTTTCAACCAACAATGCAAATAATTATTGGTTTTAACACTTAACAACAATTGAACATCTGCGATCGGTGTTATCAATGTATATTGTTGTTGTCATAGTTGCAAAACCTGTGGATAGCCCGTGGCCCTAGCTTGGGGTCATGCTGATTTGAATTGGTCTGCCCGGTTTTTCTTAGAACTGAATCAAACACTAGAAAAACAGATTAAAGAAAAAGTTGTCCTCTTTCTTATAAATTCTAGGATTTATATTTGAGTTTATTTTTTCTCACTCCAGAAACAAGCATTTCCAGTGTTTCAAAGAAAAGATGAACAAGTCAGTAGGTGATTAACAAATTAGGGTTCACCTCTGGTGTTGTCGGTTTTATGGTTTTCTACACTCCTTTTTCACAGTTCTGGGCAACTTGGTTGAAATTTTGGGAATAACTGATAATATGAAGCAAAAAATTTTATATTTAACATTAATAAACTTGATAACTAATTTTTTTTACATTCAAATAGATTTTCTGTTTGTTTTTATAACAATGACATGAAAATGGAATATCAATGTGGTTGATTTAATTAGTAAATATGAGCTTATCGTTTAATCTATTTTTTTCTAGCAATTGAGAATTATTAGAGCCTGCCGTATTTTTAATTGGAAGCATCATGTATGTATTTGAATGAACTATCATCATTATTGTTTGTATTATATCCCAATTCGTGGTATCTTTATATGTATCTTTCTCAAAATCTTAATACGTTTGCTATACATTTCATTGTCTTAATATCCAAGACTAGATTTGATTAATTGAAAAATTCACAATAATGATAATGCAAATTGTCACCAATTTTATTTCTACGCATGGACAATGTATTCCTGCACATGGCCCAATTTTAGGAATTAATATTTTATTTCTGCTTTTTTAAAGAAGCAGAATTCCTCGCATATATAGATTGTCTATGAAATATATGGCTATAATACAACAGCAAATTCATTTTATCCAATACAATTGACTTTTCATATTTATTCTTCTTGATATCAAATCATTTTATCCTTAAAAGGTACATTTTTAAACAATTACTATTTATTTTGGAGATCCATTAATTTATTATGTTCTTAAGCAAACCTTGCTTGCATTTGTACGCAGGAAGAGATTTTGTCAACATCAAGGAAAGTTGCTCGTGAGATTTTAACAAAAGCAAAGATTGAGATTCCAAAGAGGATGAATATCTTATAGGTTAGAATTCGTTGTACTTACAATTATTGCGTTCTGATACAAGAAAGTAAGGAATACTTACAACTTCATGCAGAACCATTCCCTAGGAAAATTCTTAAGATATTATGAACTAAGAAGCATGTATGATATTTACATATTTGTTTCATACGTCAAATTAGTTATCATCTCTTCTTGGGCATTTGAAAAAACTATTTGCTTTACATTCGAAGTGTTCCCTTTTTTCACTACCTTATTTTCCTCTTGTGATATTCTACCATTCTTGTTATAATTCATCAAAACATTTTTGTGTATAACCTACTAAAAGTTTCAATAAATAGATCATCTTGTCTAATTTATGTAATAATTTGTAAGGTCAAACAAAATATGACCTCAGCACCATAGTCAATGGACCCAAAATGAAACAGGGCTACCTTGCAGCTGGAGTTTTTGACAGGTATGAAGTCAAACCCATTGATCTTAGCAAGCATTCTCCAATTGCATGCACCTAATTGGGAGATTTGGAAGTGGGTATGGAAATCCATTAAAAAAACCATGGTATTAAGTTATTAACACTAACAAACACAAAGTTCAATTAGCAGAACATCAAGGAAGCTGTTTAATTAGGAACTATCTATTTACAAGTTGATGGAAATATGTTGCCATTGAAATTTGCTAACAATTCTATGCCCAACCATACATACTACCATCAGAATATGTTGAGCAATTGCATTGAAAGTGGTGTGCAATTATAATGTTGAAAGCACAACCTTACATAGATTGTTCAAACATTTATTACCAATGTTAGTGACATAAATGTCAGGCTACCGTAATCTGCTGTGCAATTTTCAAAAAAGTCATAAGATCATATTCGATTTGAAGTGTAGATCAGAGACAACCATAGGACAATACTGAAACTTTTCTCAGTTTTGGATAAAAACTTACAACAGAAGGTAGTAGACCTAAGAATTCCCAACATCTCTGCTTTCCTGCAGAGAGTGGTCCTAGGCCTTGCAAAATCTTCTTTCATCAATTTGAATCCTCGTCACTCAGTTTTATAGATATGAAGATACTAACCATAAAAACAACACATACACATGTGTCAGTTACCTTGCAAGCAGCAAATAGACAATTGGATTAGAGATGAACAATAAGGAGCTTAAGGATGAGTACGGTGAATTCCCTCTTCGTTATCTTCTCATCTTTCTAGCAATACTATATATAAAATAAAACATCGAAAAAGAAATGGTTCAAATCAATTCATGTTATAGCTAGAAATAGAGATGAAAGCTTGATGACTTGCTTGTTTGTAGACAAAATCAAAGCTTTGTCCTAAGGAAAGACATTGCAACCGTTTGGAAAAGTTGTAAAGTCTTTTGTTTTAGATAGGCACCAAATAGGTTCATAAAGCCCTTAGAATTAATAGCTCTAGGTTCTTATAATTTGCTTTAACTTGTTTGTTATATTTGTAGAATATCTCTAGTAAGTTTGTTGTGGTTCCAATATGATGCCCTGTTTTTTTATTTCCTGGATAAGGATAAAAAACATTTTAATAATGGGACTTTTAGATATTAGAAATTTTTAGTAAAAACAAATAATAATAATAAAGTAATGATTTAGTGGGGTGCAGGATTCTAGAAGTGGATTGTTGTTATTTGTAGGATAATTGTTAACTTCCTCATGATAGATTTTTATGATCACTTATTAGTGAGGAGTTGCAAATTGGTGTTCATGACACAGCATGGGTTTTTTTTGGGGAAAAATCTCTTTAATATTTTAACTGTTATGATTAGTGGCATTAAAATTTGTGCCTTCTTGGTGTTATATAGTAAGTTGCTTGGTTGTCTTTGATTCATCTGTTGATTTCTTCAATCTTTTCTATCAAGAGTTTGAACTTTATGTTCAACTATAAGATATGAAGATGAAAACCTTTCGATTTTGGAGATTGTTTCTTGAAGATTGAGGATGAAAACTTATTGATTTCTCGAGGGCAATCTCACTTAGAGTTTGTACTTGTGTTTCAAGACTTTGTTTGGATATCAGCATATATTTTGATATTGTAACACGTTTTGGAATTTTGAAGCTTGAGCATAATGTGGAAGCATAGATTTTGCAATCATTGAAGCAATATTATATTATGGAGGAATTTTAATTCATATTTGTGTTTTATTTTTTGAAGCTTCATCATATTTATATTATGGTGCAATTTATTGTTAAATCTTTTAAGGCATTGTTATTGTAATTGGTATATATAAAATCATTAATAAGATATGGATGATTAAAAGTGGTAAATAACAATATTTACTCACCATGTGCTCTCACCTCACCTTCATAAGATCTTGGTAATCAAAATGTGGTAAATATTTGATATTAAAATTTGTTAAAGTCACTACCTATGATACCACAAGTGAAGCATTGCCTTCACAAAATGCATGTATATTAATAAGATGATGTATGTCAAAAATAAAAACCCTTGTTCAATAATTAAAATTTTCAAAGACTAATTTATATTACTTTGGAGATTGAGAATTACATACCTGGGAAGGATGTTGGGATTAGGTGTGTCATACACTTGGAAAGTCGTTATATTTGAAATGTTTATTTTATTTGTATTTATTAATTATTTTGTCTTTATTTGAAAAATGGGACATCCCACTTATACTTGGCCATTATACCTTTGTATGTCATGTTTAACAAGTTGTAAGAGCATGTAATGTCATTATGGTATTGTAAAATGTTGGAATTATGTTTGACAAATTCTATGGTGCATGTAAAAACATGATGGTATGGAATTATAAAGTAGACTAAGAATCTCAATCCACATATGATTATTTAAACCTTACATATGATTATTTAAACCTTGGGTTTGGCTCTTTGGTTACATGGAAAAGTATTTGTTGTCTAGATTATAGTTTGGTGTACTTAAGTTGTTCTTGAATTAATCCTTGAAATAAGAAAGTTTTAGCTTATTAGCCCCTAAATACATGAAAGTTGTGGAATTGGTCATGGATGACCCAAAAGCTTCTAGAAAAATTAATCTCATATTTATGCATGTACATGGTGATGGTTGTGGAGTTGGCCTATTTGGTGACATGCAATTCCTAAACCTCTTCTTCTTATTGGATGATAGTACTTGCATGTTTTTGAATTAATGTTGACTGGATCTCTGGGTTTTGTAGATTTTAATTTCAAATTCTATAGTAATATATGATATTTTGTTGTTGTTGTTTGATTGTTTTGGTGTTTTCAAACTTGTGAGTCTTCCAATGATAAGTGGATTCAAATTTGAATGCATGCCTTTGATATGGACGGCTTTGCTAATTTTACATATTTAAATTAAATTTGTGGTTTTGTAGAACTACAAAGAGACTCTTTTTTAGATTGTGATTCTTGTGGGATTTTTTTGGATTCAAGATAGTTGTTGATTTGCATGCATGGTTTGAGGAGGTTGGTTGCAACTTTTTGTTTGTGGAAGTGTTGGTACATGATTACTCACTTCATATTTAGGTATAATGGTTCTTGTTGGGTTCCTAAGTTGATCTTGTCTCCAACTATAGATTTTTTGACATTTTTGGATCAAGGTTTTGGATTTCATGTAAGTGTCATGGAAGGATTTATGTTATTTATATATTTATGTTTATGAATTGCTTGTCATAGTATAATCTTGAGTTTTCTTGCATTTCAGCTTACATTTTTTTGCAGATCCATGTTGTGCATTATTTTAAGTTTTACAAATTTGGGGTTTCCTTGGTTTTAGTTGGAGCATTTACTATGCTTTCTATGATACTTGGATGTTATTTATGTCAACTACCTGCTTTAGCATGTTGCATGGAAGAATCAAATGTGGGTTGACTATAACCATTATATTAAATGTGTTATTGATGGTATGATGAATCAATAAGGATCCAGAGAACTACTGAGAGGGGGGGGTGAATTAGTAGACAAAAAACTAACTAGAATTTCACCAACCTCAAACAATCTCACAAGTCAATCTCTGAACTAACTAGTTCAAACATTGAACTACAAACTTCAATAGCCACTAATACATTTGGCCTAAAATTCTGACGAAGGTTTCTGACGGAGAAGGCATATTGTGACCAAATTTGATTTTTATTTGAAAAAATGCCTACATTCATCAAAATTCTAACGATAATTCAATATTTAGTTTTAACAGAGAAAGAATTGGCAACGAAATTTGTGTTTTTTTTTAAAAAGTGCCTACATTCGTCGAAATTCCGACGACCACGGGCATTACTTTTAAAAAAAAATAAAAGACCAAGTCATTTGATAAACATTAATCTCGCCTCTTCGTCCCGTCAACCTCTGCCATATTCACAGAAAAATTGGGTATTACAAGGAGGGAAATAGTTCTGGATTGCGGTGCCGCCAAGATCCGATTGAAGAAAAAAGGTAGGGTAATCAACCAATCCATCCATAGGATGTTTTCTTGAAGAAAAAGTCGTTATGTTTGTGACAATGTGTCGAATTTGCTTTACGTAGTGATGAAATTGTTTGAATTTTACATAGGAGTTTGCATTTGTGTTGGTTGATGATCAAGTTTTATCTTTATTATAATGAATTTTCCTCCTCATAATTTTTTTTCCCCTAGCTCATATTCATTGTCTGGTAGAAAAAGAGATAAATAAGATTGATTTGTATGGTTGATCAAATGAAATGATCAATTATCCTCTTTATAGGCATAACCTCTTAGGGCAGACCCTAATTAAGGAGCGGGATGACCTAAACCTGTGTGATCAAATAGGAAAGAACCATAGATTGTGCCACTCTTGTATCCAACATCCGTTGGAAGTGGCCTGAATGTAGGCTCTAGCTGAGGAGCTTACCTTGGGTATGGATGCTGGTATATATGGTTGTGATAGAAACTCCTTGCTGCAGGACCGTCAAACCACTGTGTAGTGATCGTGTGTCATTTTTTGTCGATGTTTTGGAAGGGAGGATAAGCGTACCGTGATAGGAAGGTGGTATAAAATGGAAGTTGAGAGGTATAAGGTTATGAGGTGTGGGTTAGGATAAGATAGGGAGGTAAGTGATGAAGGATGTAATGGTGAAAGAGTAAGTTAGGATATGCTAGGGGTTTGGAAGGTAGGAAAATGAATGGGGGGAGATAAAAGGATGTGAAGGATGGAATGGGGTTAGGTAGGTGAAGTAAAAGTAAATGTGTATGAGGTTAAGGTTTAGGATAGGATGTAGGAAAGTGAAGGAGGTTAAGAGAGGGGATACGAAAGGTAGATGGAAGGTAATGATGATAGGAAGTGAGGTAAAGGTTACGAGGTGTGGGTTAGAAAATAGGGTGTAGGAAATGGAAGGAAGGGTCATCCATGTCGTAGTGCTTCAAGAGGAGCACATTCACATGAGGGACAAGAAGAGTCATTTCATGTCATAGTGTACCTCCTTAAACCTTCCACCAACACCAAACTCAATACCAAACTCTTTCCCAATCTCGCTAATGGACTAACTCAACTCACTGTCAAATTATGATAGTTAATGCAAGGTTTAGGACAGTAGTAATTAGGATCTTCTAATTATGGTGGGGCCTAGCCAACATAGGGTTATATGAGTCAGGGGTAAGTTCAACAGTGATGTGTATTAGATTGTCATCAAAGTTTCCTGTTAGTGTTACTTTGTATCAGCATTAACCACTTATTGTCATTTCATTATAATCAGTTTGTTATTCCTTATAAGAATTTGCAGTACTACCATAATCTGCATAACCTGAATCTGATTGTATTATGTATTCTTGAGATTATGTGCAGATATATATATTTATATGTTATGTTTGGCGGTAGCGTTATGTTATTTTAATGATGTTTGAATAAATAGATAAAATTTACCTTCTTAACTTAATATGATATTAACTGTCATTGACTTGATTAAGAACATCTTAATTTATATTCAATTATGCACAAATCTGAATTTAAATATGTATATCATACTGGCTAATATATACTCTAATGCTAACTCAGGAAATTCATGCTTATACGTACCTGACACTGAACTTACCCCTGTCTTTATCCCTGCTAGTAGACTATCATTATTCATGTTGTATGCTCTCTAAACTTGGGCATTAAGGTTGTCCTATGCATTATCACATGACTATTTTTTCTTGTTCTTAGGGTTGCCTATTGCTCTAAACATGATTAGGCTTTTTCACTATGTTGACTACCACCTTTAATGGACTTCCATCATGAAGACTTATTACTATTGCCCCTCTTTGACTATCACAAGATGACTAAAATGTTTGTATAGGTGACTAGATCTATTCATGTGAGTTCTCTTCATAATATTGGTAATTGTCATACTTTGATCGTAAGGATACCACCTTAGCAGTAGTGAGAGAAAAAACAATGATCACCCCATACCCAAAACATGGTGATCTTGCAAGATAAGGATTAGATGGAAATTTAGTGCACAATTAATTCTACAAGAGCCTTCATCATCATTGAAAAGACAAGATAGAGTTGCAAACTGTGTGTGTGTGTGAAAAAGTGAACCTGTAGCTGCCAACACAACACTTCAATTAAGTCATTATATGCATGGTTAATAATCAATAATCAATAAGTAATAAACCATAACAAAGCGACTAATTGTTTTCTAAAAGATGCGAGTATAAGATTGCTCTCAGATTTTTATAAGCAATATCAGTGACTAGACTACACCAAGACGAAGGATTTAATCTATATGATATTTAACTTTATGGATGCAAGATGGATGAATAATTCAAACAAATAATCAATTCAAGCAATGATGGATGCAAGCAATAATGGATGGAAAATGGATGAAAATAATTTAAAAAGCACAATAATCTTCAGTGACTCTAGAGTGAAATTAGCGTGATAATAATCTCCAAGCGTGTTCTCAAAAATCTCTGGGGTAAATTGGAATGAGAGCTGAAGACTAAATTTATAGAGAATTGCAAGAGAGAAAACTCAATTTAGGATTAATTGAAAATAATTGAGAAATCAGGTTGAGTTAACCTTGAGATAGATTCCAATTATAGCTTGATTGAAATGCATTCAAATTAGAAGTCCAAGTTGCATTGGAAAATAATAATAAATTAATTCCATGCATATATGATAAAAATAGATAATTCCATGCATATATTTGATTTATTCAAGAAAAAGGTCTTTTCAATAAAACTGTACTTCTTTTTTCTGAAAAGCTTTGAGTTCCAATTTTAGAGAATAATTCAATAATTCAATTAAATTGCTTTTCTGATTTCAAGTTCTAAATTTAGAAAAAGAAATAATATCTCGAGTTTGATTTTTCTCTCAATTCAATTTTTTTTGTTTATTTTCAATTCAACTCTTTATTTGTAATTAATTCCTCTTTTGTAATAAATTAATTCCTTTTGCATGATTAAATGGAAAATTTATTAATTAATTAAATATGCAAGGATATTTGATAAATTAAAATGGGATAATTGATCAAAATGATATTCTTTGAAATGATTCAATTAATTAAATAAATATTTAATTAATATTGAGTAATTGATTTGCCATGTGATATTTGATGATTAAATAATTAATAATGTGCTCAAGATTGATTTAATTGCCTTTGGTTAGGACCTTGGTGATGTTGACGAGATTAGGGGCCCATGGTTTAGATGACCAATTTTAGGATATTACATTTGCCCCTCTTTGAATTAATGTGCGAGCAACGCATTGGTTCAAAGAATGTGTGATGTCTAGGAGATGTCAGTTCTGAACTTGATTGATCACGAACTAGATGAAGAGCAAGGTGTTTAGCTTGATTCAAAGGGACAAAGCTGAATGAAGTTTGATTAAAACAATACCAATCCTGAACTTGATTGAACTGAGGAACGATAGAAAACAAAAGATATCGAACTTGAACTTGATTGATCAAGGAGCGGATCTTACTGATCTAGAACTTGATTGAACTTAGATGCAGTGAGTGATGATAAAAATCGATCTTGAACTTGATTGATCAAGACACGATGAACAAAGATAAATTGTCCATCTTGATCAAGAAACGAATACTGAACACCTACTTAGATTGAGTGTGATCAAAGATACTCTTTAAACTTTTGATTGAGTTTAAACGAATAATCAGCTTGATTTGAAGCGATGAAACTGATTAACGTTAAGAGATTGATTCAAATGATTGAGAGATATCAGCTTGATTTGAAGCGATAAAACTGATATGCCCTTAGCGATTGATTCGATTCAGATGATCGAGAGACCTCAACTTGATGTGAAGCGATGAAGCTGAGATACCTCTTAGCAATAAGAATTGATTTTCTTTAGTTGAAAAGATTTTGCTCAACTTTTGATGAAAATTTGAAAAAATTTCTCGACTATGAGATATGAGGTCAGATATGAGGTCATAAGATCGTGAGTATGCCTCCTCGGGAGCGAAATTGAAAGATAGCGAGGGCAATGATTATAGGCAATTAGTGGCAAAAATAACTTATTTGAGCACAAATTGATTCTGAGGAATATTTGAAATTTTGGCGTTGATTGATGAGAAATTAAGCGCAAAGTTGATTGTAATGTTGATGTGTAGAATGAAATTGAATTCAGCATTGAAATTGAGCACAATTTGAAGAAAGAATGAGCATTTGATGAAAAGAGCGCTAAGTGATCCAAATTGTGAAATTGGCTAGCAAAATGATCTTGAATTTCGATTTCAATCCCGAAAATGGAATTAGAATGGGCAAATTAGCTAAGGGTACAATTTTCATGTCCATCGAAGCAAGTTGAAAAATTAGGTTTTGGCTATATATGGGACGAAAGTGTCATTTTCAAATCATTTTAACCCTCCAAGTTTGAAAATTCAAAAAGCTTTTTGCGAGAAAAATGGTGGTCCCTACTTGTCAGCATCGATTCGAGTGTCAGAGAAGACATAATCGACCCTGAAACTATGAGCTAGTGGTAAGTGATTGATCTTAAGCCTATTTATATTTTCAATTTTGAATTTTTTTGTTCATTTTTCAAGTTTTTCGCATGTGTGGGGTCGGGTTTCACATTTTATCGTGCGAGACAGGATCCTGTCTCATACGAGTAACTGGCATTATTTCTTTCGTCGTTTCAAACCATTAGATTTGTCATTCGGGATGCACCATCGTATCGTACGACAGGTCTATTAAAAGACCATTTTGTCGTGCGAGACATAATAGTTTGTTGCTTAGGATTCTTTTATCATGCTAGAGCTAATCTTGTCTCATACGAGATGTTGCCCTTTCTGTCTTTTGTCATTCGAAAGACAGTGAGTATTTTTTAGGGTGTAAACATGAAATTTTTGTTTTGCATTTGACTTAGTTGGATTTGCTTGATGTTTTACTTCTCTTGTAGGCTCATTTGGAATATTTTCTAATGTATCTTTGTTGGGTTTTTGCAGGCTCAATTACCTCTTGTGCTGTTTAGATGTGTTTATCCTCCCACTATGGCATTAGTTCGATATTTATCTAAGTTTGAGAAGGCTCATGTTGATTTGTGCGGGTTGACTCATCTATTGAGATTACCTGATATCCGTGTGAATCATGGAATGCTCACGGCATTGGTAGAGTGGTTTCATTTAGAGCATAATACATTTCATTTGCCAGTTGGGGAGTTGACTATCACTCTCAAGAATGTGTATAGGATCCTTTGTATCCCTTTTGTTGGGGATAAGGTGGATTATGATACAGCGTTGTTACCTGGACTATAGGCACTTAGGAATGTATTCAGGGATCCAAATATTTTGACTCGTTCCATGAGTTGGGACATACTTATGAGCAGGTATAGTGAGGAGTATCCTCTAGCATGTGTTCTAGCAAGGTTCATAGGTTGTTTTTTGATGCTAGACAAAGGGCAGCAGGGTTTCCAGAGTGGATGGGGCCGGATGCTAGAGAGGTTGATAGAGACCCCTCAGAGACTTGGTTGGGGCTCTTGTTTATTGGCCCACATGTATCGGGGGATGCATGAGATCGTTTACAGAGATGGGTGGAGCATGGCCGCGGGTGTGTACATTTTATAAGTGTGAGCTTGGGAGCACCTTCCCGTTTGTCGGTCGATAGTAGATGACAATAGAGAGCTCGGGCAACCGATCATATATAGGTATGCCGGATATATTACGCAACCCCATCTGGGCAAGACAGATTTTTGGAGACGACAGCTCGACGACTTGATAGTCGTTGTCTGGAGACCATACAGAGGCTTGGAGCCATGGGATGACTAGTGGATGGTTCGCAGGGACCTTTTTGTGACACGCCCACTGATCGAGAGATCACAAACCATTGTGGAGCGATTCATCATTTCTCGCGTGATGAGGCAGTATGGCCGGCCTCAGGGGATCTCACAGGAGTATACAGCTTATGCTCAGTATGTAGATAAGGAGAGACAGGGATAGTCTCTACGGTTATCATACACTTTGATGATGCAGGAGTTGACAAGGTTACACCGCTTGCGGTGGGACTACCTGGATGATGTAGCGGATGCAGGGTATTGCCCCAATATAGAGATCATTTTCAGTAGCATCCGTTCCCACGTTTTACAGATCTAGGAGAGCAGGATCCTCATATTGAGGATGTGGAGGATGATGCCCCTGCACCAGCACAGGGACAGGACCAGGTCCATAGGCAGGGATAGAGGCAGGGATAGAGAGTCGAGGCTCCGAGGCAGACAGGTGGAGATCTTGGTGCTAGCAGCAGCAGGGTGCCAGCTAAGGGTGGACTATAGAGGGGTGAGGGTGGATCCCTTGGGAGAGTAGGGGAGAGATTAGGTGGGACTGAGGAGGAGCGAGCAGCTCTGAGGCAAGTCTGGCAGCAGCGGGATGAGCAGGGTGGAGCCATAGGTGGAGATGGTGGCGAAGAGCCTGCGAGAGAGTAGGAGGCTGACACGGGATAGTTGATGATAGCACATCTTGCAGAGTTGCAGTCACAGTTGACAGTGGCTCAAACTTAGCTAGCGGAGCGAGACCAACAGCTTGCCGAGGTGAGGGTCGAGCGGGATCGCCAGATCGCGTCTTTGAGAGCAGAGTCGAGAGCAGAGATAGAGGCTTTGCGACAGGAGGTCCTTCTCTAGAGTAGTAGGGTAGCCTACTATGTGGCAACATATAGTGTCGCAGTTCCTGTTGTGCAGTAGGTGATACCCTACTCGCAGTATATGACACGATCAAAGGGAGCTCAAGCACCTCGTCAGGATCCCGGGCATTAGGCTCCTCCTCCTCCACGAGGCGATGAGGGAGAGGGCGCTAGCTAGATTATTTATTTTTGTATCTTGGATATTTTTTGTAGACACACTCATTTTTTTGTAACCTATACAATTCTTGCTCCGATGGGAGTTTGTATATGTCATTCGACATCATTTTGTACTCTTATACTTGACATTATATATATATATATATATAATATCAAGTATAATATACGAGATCCGATTTGACTTCATCGTACTTGTGTTGATTCGCTTACGAGATGTCTCTTATATGCTTTATTCTATATGTATGCATTTCTTTTCAATATGAATGTATGTAATGCAAATGATTATGAAAGTCTATTTTTGTTTCTTTTCATATGCAAATAAATGATAATACAAATGAGTAATAATGAAATGTATGAAGCTATATGAAATGTTATGTATGCAGCTAAAATATCTCAAAACACAAGTACTTGATCGAAGAAATGATGATAAATAGACCACTTAGCTTAAGAAATGATGATGCTTTCAGCTCTCCTTCAGAAGATAAAGAGATTATTACCATACCGAAATCACTCTTGATTCACAAAAATGCAAAATGATATGCAAAATGCAACCTAAACCTAGTCACTAGATTTAAAATACTTAAGATTCATCACTGAGCATAACAAACACAACAGGCAGGTTAGAGTTCCTTTCCTTTTCAATGTGCAATATAAATTATCTTGTCCGCAATGACCCTTTTTTCGTTCATATCCTTGGACAAATTTCGCAGGGACCCAAATTGCATCATAAAGAAATTCTCTCAAAACAAACAAAGAAATGATATGGACCTCCCTGTAGCATACAAATAAGCGGAGTCAAGGTATGTGAGGCGATTTCACCTTGATGTGAAGGCTCTTATCACAGACACCCAACTAATTTATATGTTTCCAGATCATCGGGATCATTCTTACAAGCAGAAAACAAAGAAAATATTATTCCTCAAATCCTTGCTCCTCTTAGTCACAATAGACTTCCTCGAGTTACTCGGAGAGACAATAATCGAAAATCAATATAAAAGACAGCATACAAAGAAAATTTTCATTCATTGCTCAAACTATTTAGTGATTGTTTTCCATTATTTTGTTTTGCTTGTGAACTCATTGATAAAACTCTTTGGTAGTTAGGAGATAGGTGACTGACTTGGAGTGGACAACCACGTTTCACTGACGGAAAAATAACTTTGTTGACACTGCTTAGGATATGTAATATGTTCTTTCGAGTAACCTAAGACTAGGACATTGATCAGTTTCAAGTCATGAGGGTTCTAACAAACCAAGATGTCACGAAAGTGACTGAAAAATATGTACAGGCAAAAGCAAAGATGCATGAAAGCAGGAAATGCCAACGTTGCATTGATAGATGGAGTGCTTGAGTACAAGAGGCGCCTGTTTGCCAAGTTTTCACCTACTTGGCAGAGATTCTTTTTTTTTTACCAAGGTGCCTATTTACCAGGTTTTCACCAAGGAATTTTCTCTCTTTATATTTTTATTTTCTTTTCTTTTTTCTTTTCTATTTTTTTTTCAGGACTTTTTCATTTTTTTTATTTTTTCAGGACTTTTTCAAACTGTACAAGTTTGCTGGAGCAGAGAATGCTAAGCGAAGAATTTCTTAAAGTGGATGGTGTTAATCGGTTCATGGAGTTGTTCTCCTTCCGAGTTTGAGAGTTGATAGGCACCAGAGCCGTATGTTGCAGTAACAATGTAGGGACCTAGCCAGTTGGGTTCAAACTTCCCTTTATTATCACAAAACTGTTGATTTTTTGGATTCTCTCTCAAGACTAGGTCACCAACTTGAAATTCTCTTTGTCTAACTTTCTTGTTATATCCTCTGGACATTCTCTTCTAATACACTCTGAGATGATCAAACGCCACTTGCCGACGCTCATCCAGCAATTCGAGTTCTTGCAATCTAGATATTCTATGATCTTCATCAGTAACAAGACCTTGCAACAAAACTCTTAGAGACGGTATTTTTACTTCAATAGGTAATACTGCTTCGGACCCATACACCAAAGAGAAAGGTGTAGCCCTAGTAGGTGTTCTGATACTTGTTCTGTAAACCCATTGTGCAGGATTGAGCTGCAGATGCCAATCCTTTCTGGATTTGTTCACTGTTCTGTGCAAGATAGTCAGTAGGTTTTTGTTAGACACCTCGACTTGTCCATTACCTTGAGGGTAATATACTAATGACCAGTGTTGCTTTATTTTGAATTTCTCACAAAGCTTGTCCAGATCTTTATTCTTAAACTATCCTCCATTATCAGTCATGATGGACGAAGGTATCCCATACCTACAAATTATATAGTTTAGGATGAATAAGGCGACTTGTTTACCAGTTGCTTTGATGAGCAAAACCGCCTCTACCCACTTGGTGAAATACTCAGTGGCAGTCATGATGAATTTATGTCCATTGGATGAAGCCGGATATATCTGTCCAATGAGATCAAAGGCCCATTGCTGAAAAGGCCAGTGTGTAATGAATGGTATGAGATCCCTTTCCGGGGCATGTATGAGATTTCCTGAAGTTGACATTTCTCACAAGTCTTAGCAAATTTTATGGCATCTTTTTCCATATCTGACCAGTAGTAGCTAGCCCGTAATAGTTTCCGAGCTAAAGTAAAACCATTCGAATGAGATGCAAAAATACCTTCATAGACTTCCGATAATGCACGTTTAGATTCTTCAGTTTCTAGACATCTAAGCAATGTACCATCGAAACCTCGTCTAAATAAATCGTTAGCTATGATAACATACCGCGAGGCATTTCGAGTTAGGTTTCTTTTCTCATTACGAGTAAGGTTTTCAAGGATAATTTGATCGCATAGATAGGAATAGATGTGGCAGTATCGGGATGAGTCATGTGCAATAATAGAATAGACTATTTGGGTCTCAGGAGAATCATAAGCGGGGTAATATAACTCTTCCACCAGGAAATCAAAGTGAAAATTGGACTCCTGTAACTTAGGTATAGATGCCAAGGTGGCCATAGCATCTGCTGCTTTGTTCCCTGATCTAGGAATCTGTTGGAATGATACAAAAGCAAAGTACTTCTTGAGATCGTCCACCATCCTCTTGTAAGGCATCAATTTCTCATCTCGAGTCTGATATGTATCGTTGATCTGATTGATGACCAGTTGAGAATCTCCATAGATATGTAATTCAGCAACCTTCCATTCAATATCTAGTTTTATCCCATTCACCAAAGCTTCATATTCTGCAATGTTGTTTGTGCAAGGGAATAGAATCTTATAAGACTTTGGGATTGAATACTTCTGAGGAGTAATGAATAGTATACCAACACCTGAACCATTTTGAGTAAAGGAACCATCGAAGAACATCTTCCAAGGTTGTTGAGTAAGATGCATTATTGATTCATCTGGGAACTCGATGTGTAGTGGTTGAGTATCCTCAAGTGGAGCTTCAGCAAGTTGATCAACAATTACCTGTCCTTTTATGGATTTGTGTTCCACATATTCAATCTCAAACTCTGTAAGGATTATGACCCATTTCACCAATCTTCTGGTAAGTGTTGCTTTATTAAGAAGATACTTGAGTGGATCGATTTTGGCCACCAGCTTAAATGAATGTGCTAGCATGTAGTGCCTCAATTTTTGTGATGCAAAGACTAATGCCAAGTATGATTTTTATATTATACTATAGTTCATTTCATAAGATACCAATGTCCTGCTGATGTAATAAATAGCTCTTTCCTTTTTGTTGCCATCATGTTGTGCCAGAAGTGCCCCCAGTGATGAATTAGTTGTTGATATATATAAAATTAGTGGTTTACCCTGAATAGGTGGCATCAATATCGGTGGATTCGATAGGTACTCTTTTATCTGTTGAAGATGTTGTTCACATTGCTGATCCCAGTTGTATATTATTCCTTTTCTCAATACCTTTGTGAAAGGTTGAGCTTTGTCTACTAGTTGAGAAATGAATCTTCTAATGGATTGGAGACGTCCCTGTAGACTTCTCATTTGACTAATGTTCTTCGAAGGTGACATTTCCATTATAGCTTGGACCTTCTCAGGATCAACCTCGATTCCCTTCTTTGAAATGATGTAGCCAAGTAATTTACCAGATGTCACTCTGAATGCACACTTCTTTGGATTTAATCAAAGCTTGAACTTTTCCATTCTGTCAAGTATAGGACCTAACTCTTGAATATGCGTTGATCTTTTCATAGTCTTCACTAAGGTTTCATCAACATAATCTTCCATATTATTATGCATCATGTCATGAAAGATAGTTGTAACTGCTCTTTGATAGGTCGCCCCTGCGTTCTTTAGCCCAAATGGCATAACGTTCCAATAAAAGGTTCCCCACGCACAGGTGAAAGCTATCTTTTCTCTATCTCCAGGAGCTATTTTGATTTGATTATATCCAAAGAATCCATCCATTAGTGAGTACATTTCATACCCAGCAGTCATGTCGACTATCATATCAATATTTGGTGATGTAAAGTCCTCCTTCGGACATGCTTTGTTAAGATCTCTGAAGTCTGTGCAAACTCTGATAGATTTGTCTACCTTTGACACAAGTACTATGTTTGAAATCCATTCGGCATAATCTATAGCTCTAATGAATCCAACTTTGAGTAGTTTTCTAGTTTAGCCTTGACCAATAACGCTACATGCGGGTGCATCTTATGGAGTTTTTGCTTTACTGGTTTTACTCCTGGTATGATTGAAAGATGGTTCATAATGAGATTAGGATCCAAGCCTGGCATATCAGAGTACGTCCATGCAAAGTTTATTTTCTTTTCTAAGAATAGATGAGTAAACTCCTTCAATTCTTCTACTGATAGTGATTGAGCTACATGAATGATATGCGGTATCTCTTGACTCCCAATGTTCACTGGTTGAGTTGGCTTGATCAATATGGAGGACCTTTCCTGAAAATGACTTGGCAGTATATCAAGTATCTCACCTTTAGGCACCTTAGAGAGGTTTTCACCTTTAGGTACGTCCTTTATTTTCTCTTTTTTAGATTCTAACACCGCCACAATGTGGTTTTCGCCATCAGATCTTTTATTTTTATTTTTCTTGTTTTTGCGACTAAGATACTTGATATCCACTTCAATCATATTTTCACTCTATTCACTGGTGGAAGAGTCTATAGGTTTGACTGTATTGAGATAATAGGATAATGTATAGTCATTGGCAAAAGTAGGTATATTCATGGGTTGGTTCTGTAAAGTACAGTCAATCAATTTGAGATGTACTAAGGATAAATTTTGGATAGGTTCAAGAGCATTTACGGTATTATTATCACAGTTGCGGATCGAGAAGTCGAGTTCCAGAATGATACCTTGCGTAAGTGTCTCGAGACTAGGAAGAGTCAGATCATGATTATTAAAGTTCACGTTAATATTTAATCAATCTAATCCAATAGACATACTTGTAACATCGTTTACTATGCCAGACTGGACGTCATATCGTAGTTTAACAGCAATAAGACTAGTAGGCAACTTTTCATTGTTTGTATCAGGTGATTCAGAATTTGAGGCTGAGTTGATATCGTCATGAATAAGACTGTCATTAGAGTCATCAAGTGAAGTTTCCAAGCCTCTTTCAGGTGATTTAGTAAGCATATGTATGGTATCAATACCAACATCTTTAATACTGCAAGTTCCTTCATGTTGTGGTTCATTTGTCATTTGTATCTGACACACCTGTTGACATGATCTTATTGTTTCTATGATTTGTTGTCGTCTACTCCATTCAGCTTCTTCTGGACTGATAACTGGTTCTTGTTCTGTAGCTTCCAACTTTTTCTGTGTAGTGCTATACCTGATTTGTTCTGTTTTAGGATAAGGGCACATAGATGAGAAGCTTTCTGGTATTCTTCCTTCTTTCAATCCTTGTTCATAATTTGCTTGTCTCTTTTGTCTAATTTCTTGTATTTCCTTCTCTAGTTTTATGTGTATCAGCTCTTGAGTATCATCTATGACACCACTAGACTCTTCTAGAGTTTCTTTAGTGGATGTGTCTGAAAGATAGTCAGGACCCCATTCATACTCGTTTGAATCAATCTCTGAATCATCTACTTGTTGCTTGCCAGTATATGTAAATGGAACTTTTAATGGTGCAAACAATTCTCTGATTCTTACTACTTCATCTCTTATATCCTTGAGAACCTCAACTTCTTGTATTATCATAGCTGATACCGTCGAAGCTTGAGCACTGACTATTTCTTCTTTCTTGACTGTTGATTCCTCTTTCTCTTTTCTACACTCTACTTTTGTTTGTTTAGTGTCTGCTTCGTGTAATGTTAAAGGCGATATCCTTTTCGGGCACTTAGAATTAGAAACATGTTTTTGGTCTAATGTCTTTTTCGGATTGTAAAATTAGAAACATGTTTTTGGTCTGATGTCTTTTTCGGATTGTATCCCAGTCCAGCCTTATCATTTGTGGATTTGGTTTGTAGCTGAATTGGTTTAGTAATACCTTCCTTTTGTTTTCCCAAAGGACCAGTACCTGAGTATCCCATACGTTGAATCATTTTATAGCTAGGACCATATTGGTTTGAGGAAATCTCACAGTGTCGTACCTCCTCATTTTGACCATCCTCCTTAAAGAGCCAGTTAAGCACAACATCCTCTTCTATTTCATCGGCCAAGGAGGTACAAGACTGTACAAAGAGACCATCATATATGGTATTCGGAGCTGAAGTTTGTGTTTTCATAGCCTCTGATGGCTTGCCCAACTTTTTTGGCGATGGAGGGAGAGAAACTAATGATAGTACCAGTTCTATCTTGTAGCCATCCATGCCAGTATTTGTAATCTTCAATCTCTTTTCTAAGTCTTTCATCAATGTTTCTGGATCTTCATTTGGAGAGGCTGCCCTATTATGAGGCACAAAATTATCTGCACCTTTTGTCAATGCATTACAGATGACATTTGTATCAGCAGGAATACTGACTTCAACTCCGTTATAAGGAAACTTTAAACATTGGTGATATGTTGATGGTACTGCCTTCATTTCATGAATCCACGACCTGCCTAGTAAAATATTGTATGACAATGGAATATCAAGAACTTGGAAAAGGACATCTCTCTCTACCATTCCTACTCTGATTGGTAATGATACTAGACCTTTAGAGGTCCTCTCTTCCTCATCATAGGCTTTAATTGTTATTTTCTTGCCGGGATCAATGACATTTTCAGAGAATCCTAGTTGTGTAAGCAAATGATAAGTACAAATATTCAACCTTGCGCCTCCATCTATCAAAACATGTTTGACTCTGTGTTTGTGGATCATGGCTTCAATATGCAATGGCTAGTTATGTGGATGATTTAATGAATTGTCATCTTCTTCAGAGAAGGTCAAATAGTGAGGTGAAGTCAAATGACCCACCATAGACTAAAACTGATCAATGTCTAAATCTTTTGGAACATTGGTAGTGAGCAATGCTTTGTCTAGGATTTCCTTGTGAGCAGATGAGAATTGTAGCAATTCAAAAATTGAAATTTGAGCATTTGCCCTTTTTAACTGTTCAACTACGCTGTATCCGAAGGATGATGATGAAGTTAACCTTTTAAATCTATCCAAGGTTGATTATTTTTGTTTGTTTGGCAAGGTTGTTGGGTTTGATGTTTCTTGAGCCGAAGTGGAAGAACTAGCTCCTTGGAGAGTGACTTTCTTTTGAGATCGAGTCAGAGCTCTTGCATATCGTGATTCATTTGGTTTATCTTGAACTATAATCACATTGCAATATTCCAAGTGTCAAGGCTCAATCATGTTGATAACGTTGTACTGACTGGCATAAGTATAATTTACCTTGGCACCTCCTTTGGTCTTTGAGGAATCACCTTGTTCGTAAACAGGCAAAGGGTCCTTAAATGATTTATGATCAACATTGGTTGGATGATTCCCCAAAACAACTTTACCAGCATCTATGAGATCTTCAATCTCATGTTTTAGCTTCATGCAATTGTTTATGTTATGACCCTTATTCCGATGGAAGTCATAGTATTCATTTTCTCTCCACCATCTTGGTTTGACATCTGGATCATATGGTCTGGAGTTATCTAGTAGTGTTATCAAGTTGTTTGCCAATAGAGTTTTGAAAGAGGATTCATATGATTCTTCAAGAGGAGTAAAATCACGCTTAGGTTTGGAAAGCCAAGGCTTTTCTTTGAACCATTCCTTTGTTTTCTTTGGCGGATTCTCTGCTGCAATCTCAACTGCTTTAAGTGCTTGTGTACCACTAGTCAAGTTGAATATTGTGGATTTTGAGTTGGTTTTGACAGCATCTACTACTCCATCATTAACAACATTCTTTTTGTTGTCTTTGGCAAATTTCCAATACTTGTTCTTCTCTTTAGAGCTAGATCATGTTTGTGTTTCTTTCCAAGGCGTGATATCTCTTTTCTTTATGAGCACATCTTCCATTCGAATGGCATTATCTACCATTTTGTTAAATGATGGGTGTACTTGCAATTGTATACTATATTTCAGTTCGGGGACCAAGTTATTGACAAATATATCTATTTTCTCAGAGTCTGGAATAGGTCGTGGGTACCTAGAGAACATCTTTCTCCAACGTTGGAGAAAAGTAAGAAGAGGTTCCCATGTTTTCTGTTGAGTATAACAAAGATCGATCATAGTCACAGGATGTTGAATGTTGTATGAGTATTGTTGTAAAAATAGTTGGATTAGTTCTTCAAATGTTTTTATTTCTTTGGGTAGACTTGAGAACCATTCCATTGCTTGACCCCCTAAACTCCTTGGGAAGAGACGCATGAGGTACGTTTGATCGTGCATGAACTCCATACAAGCAGCACTAAATTCCCTAACATGATCTTGAGGATCTGAGGTACCATCATATTTGTCAAATTTTGGGATTTCCACTCATGGAGGAAATGGAGGCATGTGTAGATTCTTGTCAAATGGAAAGGGACATATTGTTTCCAGAGAATATTGTTTTGGGGACTTGTCCTTATTCTTCAGTTTTGTGACCTCCATCCGTAAGGCTAGTAATTGTTTGTGTACCATGAGTATAGGTGAGTCTTCCTTTTTAGTAATGAGTGTCTGGACATCATATCCAGTAGGAAGTTTGGCACCTTGTTTTGCTAGTTCTAAGAAATAGTCTTCCTTCTCTCGGGTCATGATAGTTTTCATCATTTTTCTAAAGTCTTTGTCTTTTTGACAGTCAATGATTTCTTTTTCTGGAGGTTTAGTGTCTTCGTCAGTCTCACTTGATGATGAGTCATTATAATTTTTGGGAATATTATTGTCGTTTTTGTTTCCATCATTGTATACTATCTCATGTATAGTGTGAGATTCAGGTTCATCAAAAATTGGTCTGCCTGATGACGACGACATGTCAGTGAGTGGATCCTTCACGTAGAACGAATTATCTTGATATTTAAAGGGTTGTTCTTTGCCTTTGGCTTCTTTTTTATGAGAACTCCTAGTTTGAATAGGCATTTTTATGGATTAGTGTGACCTAAAGTCGATTGTGATGTAGAGGTCAAGATCAATTTCAGAGCTAGTTGTTTTGTTTAGAGTATTGTTTGGGAGAAACAACTGAGATTCAGTCTGATTTCAGGAACGATCTATCCTGTATAAGACATTATTGAAGTTGATTCTAAGCGTAGTGTAAGATTCAGTCTGGTTTCAGGAATGATCTATCATGTATAAGACGTTATCTAAGTGACTAAAATTTGATAGGTAGTTGATTGAACTAGCTGAAAGGTGATCGACCGAATCGTGCAACGCAAATGGTAGAGGTACACTATCTTGATCTATTTACACTCAGAAAAATTGATAACCAGTATTATGTTCATTGTAAGTTGTTTTTAGGCAAGTTTGACTGTTCTGTTCTGACAAAACCAGAGACTCATATGATAGATTTTTCTGGACCAGATGACAATTTAGTAGCTGTAGGATGACAATAGTTTTGTTTCGTACAAGTTGTTGCCTCGTACCAAATGACAAATGGGTATGTGCAGGATGACAAAAGACTCAGAGCAATTATGTTTCATACGACACGGGATATAGAGCCAGACGATAGAATAAAATGATTAGTATGATATAGGATCAGGTATGGACGACAAACCAGAAGACTCGTACGACACATGATGTGATCTAGGATGATAAATTATCAGACTCGTACGACTATTCACAGGATTGAGCCTAGAAATTTTGAGTTTTTTCGATTGCTGAGTATGATAACTGAGTATAACCAGTTCTAAGATGGACTGATTTTGGACCAGGATACAGAATTTTGACTTAAGATGGACAAGTTTCTGACACAGACATAGTTTCGACTTAGGATGGACTAGTTTCTGACACTGACAGAGTTTTGACTTAGGATGGACTAGTTTCTGACACAGACAGAGTTTTGACTTAGGATGGACTAGTTTCTGACACAGACAGAGTTTTGACTTAAGATGGACTAGTTTCTGACACAAATAGAGTTTCAACTTAGGATGGACTAGTTTCTGACACAGACAGAGTTTCGACTTAGGATGGACTAGTTTCTGACATGGACAGAGTTTCAAATCACTGAGTTGTTTCTTGTCTTTTCCAATTTTGGTATTTCAATTTTTGTTTCAAGGATGAAAACACAGAAAACAAGTAGTATGTAATAGTGACTCCAATCACAACATGCAAACCGTAAGGAATTTGGTGAGGAAAGAAAACCTTTGCTTGTAGACTCAGGTACACACCCAATAGCTAATCAGAACCCGGTTGTTGAGTCTCATGCAATGGATTCTCAACGCTGTATTATCCGACTCCAAATGTTAATGGGGGCACGAAATGACAAGTATCTTGGGAGAGTTACTATCTCTCTTGCACAAAGATTATCTCCCTTTCAGAGGTGAACTGGGTAGCTTCTAATTTTGAATTAGATTTAGTTAGGGATCCGTTCAGTGCGTTGAGGTATAAACTCAATTAAGAGGTCTCCCAGCCTTGAAAACCAAGGTTTAATATACCTAAAGGTACAGAGGAGAGCTATTCCTGAGCACTGTCATTGACTTGATTTTCATCAAATCACATTTATTTTATAGTGGGTTAGAGTACTTGGCGTCTAGCCGTTCCCACTTAGGTCATTCCCCTCGCATCGGCCATAACGGCTTTAAGATTTTTTCAACCCCTCAGGAGGGCAGACCTGCTAAAGATGTACAAATCTCAAACAAAGAAAAAGCCTCAAGGGTCTGGATTTCTGATTGTCTAGAAAAAGACAAGAGCATACTCTCCTACCTCTCAGAATCTTCTAAAACACAAAAGACAGATTTTTTCTTTAACCAGATAGCAAGTTAGGTTCCTAAAAATGAATTTAAAGAATACACGATGTTTAGTCGATTCTCCTTAGGCAACCCACAAAGACAACGAATCAGTAGTCATATTGTCTTTGTGTGACAAGCATATTCTTCGACAAGCGTTTTGCAAAAAAAAATTAGGCTGTGAAAATTTCTGAGATAGACAGATAAACAGTCAGGGCCAGTCGTCAGAATAATCAATAAAAATCATGAAATTTGTCTTTTAACCAGAAAATACAAAGTCGTACGACAATATAAAAACTTGTACAATACATGATCCTAACTCGTACAAGACAAGATTCTTGTTCGTACGACACCTGCAATTTGTCGTTCGAGCTTGTGGGAATTGTCGTATGAGATGTACGGACGAAAAAAAAAAACCAAAAAATCTAAAATTTGGAAAATAACAAAAAACAAAGCAATCAGTCTTGGAGGCCAAAAAATGTAGTCTTCAACCCCACGATGGGTGCCAGATGTGTGTGTGTGAAAAAGTGAACTTGTAGCTGCAAGCACAACACTTCAATTAAGTCATTATATGCATGGTTAATAATCAATAATCAATAAGTAATAAACCATAACAAAGCGACTAATTGCCTTCTAAAAGATGCGAGTATAAGATTGCTCTCAAATTTTTATAAGCAATACCATTGACTAGACTACACCAAGATGAAGGATTTAATCTATATGATATTTAACTATATGGATGCAAGATGGATGAATAATTCAAGAAAATAATCAATTCAAGCAATGATGGATGCAAGCAATAATGGATGGAAAATGGATGAAAATAATCTAAAAAGTACAATAATCTTCAATAACTCTAGAGAGAAACTAGCGTGATAATAATCTCCAAGCGTGTTCTCAAATATCTTTGGGGTAAATTGGAATGAGCGTTGAAGACTGAATTTATAGAGAATTGCAAGAGAGAAAGCTCAATTTAGGATTAATTGAAAATAATTGAGAAATCAGGTTGAGTTAACCTTGAGATAGATTCCAATTATAGCTTAATTGAAATGCATTCAAATTAGAAGTCCAAGTTGCATTGGAAAATAATAATAAATTAATTCCATGCATATATGATAAAAATAGATAATTCCATGCATATATTTGATTTATTCAAGAAAAAGGTCTTTTCAATGCAATTGAACTTCTTTTTCTAAAAAGCTTTGAATTCCAATTTTAGAGAATAATTCAATAATTCAATTAAATTGCTTTTCTAATTTCAAGTTCTAAATTTAGAAAAAGAAATAATATCTCAAGTTTGATTTCTCTCTCAATTCAATTTTTTTTGTTTATTTTCAATTCAACTCTTTGTTTGTAATTAATTCCTCTTTTGTAATAAATTAATTCCTTTTGCATGATTAAATGGAAAATTTATTAATTAATTAAATATGCAAGGATATTTAATAAATTAAAATGGGATAATTGATCAAAATGATATTCTTGGAAATGATTCAATTAATTAAATAAATATTTAATTAATATTGAGTAATTGATTTGCCATGTGACATTTGATGATTGAAGAATTAATAATGTGCTCAAGATTGATTTAATTGCCTTTGGTTAGGACCTTGGTGATGTTGTCGAGATTAGGGGCCCATGGTTTAGATGGCCAATTTTAAGGTATTACACAAACCAAGTCTTCTGTTCAATTATCCTAAAGTGTTCTGGTGTTTTGAGACTGCTCTCTTTCCTGTTTGATAGTGAACATCCGGTTTACTACTTTATCTCTATTCTTAGATTTGGTTTGAGTCTTTTATGTGTATAATTTGACAATGATTTTATCATTTTGACTATGTTTCCAATGAAAATGATGGGCCATTTTTATTTCTTTTGAAACATTGAATCTACAATAAATACTATCAAACACAGTAGATAGTGATGGCTCTTTTTTATTGAGTTTTCCTATATGTTGCCCTCTTACTAGCCAATTATATATGTTGCTCTTAACACTCTCCTAGAAGATCTTTACTATATTTTCAATGAAACTTGGCTTTGTTTACTTCTTATTCACTATTTTGTTGGTGTAGTTATTCCTTTCTCTTTCTTTTAATGTGTGCTTCAAAGTGATGTGTTGCTCGCAATTCTTTTCCTTAGACCTATACAAAAGGCTTGTCATTGTCATCTAGATACCACAGTTATACTATGCTCTCAGACTTAGGCATATATGTGTTTCCTTGCACATTTACAAATGTGTGTGAGAGTCATCTTGAACCAGTTCTAGGGAGGTATCTAGCAGAGGAAGCTTCATAACATTACATTTTGTGTTAATATGTTCCAAACATATATGTAAATAAAAAATTGACAAATATACCTCAATTTTGAAATGCTTTAATGTTTCTAGAACATGTTGGTGTATGCTTTCATCATGGAAAAACATAATGTAGTTGATCATAACTGATGTAACAAAGTTGTATCTTTGAATGCCTTGTTCCTTGATTATAGATCTATGCTCAATTGATTTGAATTGCTTGATTGAAAAATTGGTAGATGTGGGTTGGAGTTTATAGGGGTTTGAAATGAGAAATACACTTGTATCTATATGCAGCTTGCACCTTTTCAAATTGAACTTTTGGAAAAGTCCAAATATGGAGAGGAAATTCCTACTATTTGCGAAGCCAACATTCATCTTTCAAATTTTAGGTCCAATTTCCATGAATAAGGGTTCCCAAGACCCTAGTCCTAGAAAATTGAGCCATGAGGAACATCATGAATAAGGGAATGAACCAAATTTATGGAAACATTCTGAAACCTAAGTACAATTAGGCATAAATAATGCACAACCACTAAAGTGAGTCCAAACCTAGTGTATATTTATAAAGAGATACAACTTATGATGCAATATTTATCCCCCTCTTAGCAAGAGTATGAAATTATGCTTATGTACTCTTGGGAAAATATGGAGAAACCAAATATTCTGAAACCAAGATATTGAAGAGTCAAGATGACTACAAGTTTGGAAAGGTGGTAGCTCCCAAGACTTATGATATTGTCAATCTACAATATTGAGATAAAAGGGAAGTACAAAGTGAGTAATATGAGTAACATTGGTAACACACATGGAGCATGCAAAACACAAAGTTATGGCATTTAGAACTAGTAAGCTTCATATATTCTCACTAGGAACCATATAAAAAAGGCAAGGCATGGATCTAGGACTAGTAAGATCCTTATATAATTACTAGGAGTCATGCCAGAGACACATAAAAGCATGATACCCAAGTTAGTAAGATCCTCTAATACTTAGTCATAGATTGCATTCTAACAACAAATAGAAGGTCATATCTTGGTAACCTAACTAGTCCATGAGTAGTAGCTCAAAATGTTATCAAAGCTAGGTTAGGTTAGGAGCCCCAAGAACCTATAATGTGTCTTATAATGGGTGTTGAAAATAATCTACACTCAAGCCAACAATGGAATGGTAAGAAAGGGGGCAGTAGCTCACTGGTAGAGAAAATTATTAACAAATAGAATGTCTTAAGTTGGATTCCTAGCTATTTTATGAGTATTAGCTTAACATTTTCATGCGTAAATATCATCTACTCCCACCTCTACCATAGATCTAACTTCCACCATTTCTCCTTCCACGACCTCTAGTCACCTTCATGTACCAAAGCCACTAGTGTCACACCTTTAGTACTTACATCCTTCACTTATCATCCACCATATGGCCTATTTATCAAATTTATTTCTTCTACATGTAAAAGCCATATGCACAAGATGGAATGACAATTGGTAGATGTAAAAGCCATATTCCACAACCTTTGCTAAAATCCTTTCTGCCAGTGCCTAAATGTCAAGTTTGTAACAGGATGCGACATCCATCAAAGCATAATAGAAATGAGATTTCTAACAAGATGGCAGATCAAACAATGAAGGAAAGCATCGATTAAAAATAAATACAAGATTGCAGTTTATAGAGTTAACTTCATTTTGTCTTTTTGTGGCATTGAATTTCATAGTGTTTTAAAGAAGATATCATAGTTTTTCCTAAAAATGTCAAAACCCTGCCTAGTATTTACCGAGAGGAGTAAATAATGTATAGTTTGGTCTCTCATGCATATAAATTCACCCAAATGTGTGGGAAGACCTTTTTTCATGCTATGTATCATATTATGTTGTGTGCATGGCTCCAAATTAGATTTGGTACGTGTTTGGGCATGAGGACAGTCTGATATCTCTATGTATCAGACAGTAAAAGGTGGTAAGAGTAAAAAATTTGGTGGGAAGACCAACTGATTGGTATTTTGAAGTGGTTGATGACAAAGAGATGGGTGAGGCGAACCTATGCAACCTTCGGAAGGGTTTGTGGATCAAAACGAAATGAAATAGATTAAATTTCTATGACTGTCCTAAGGGTATTGATTGTCACAACCATAGTTTTACTAGTGATATTGTTTTTGTTATGACAAAGTTGTGTTTGTAAACCCAAGTGTGGATATGTAATGGAGTCATGAGATGTCTTAAGACTACATCAATACTTAACAACAACATAGTGTGTAGGCACCTAAAATATGAAAGAACTACATATTGGAAGGCGCGTGTGATGATGCCATGAAAGATCTAATATCCCTATGTACCAGACTGAGAAAACCAGTGAAAGACAAAAAAAAATGCATTGAGAAGGCAAAAGGTTGAATTGCCTAATGTTTGTTGTTGAAGTGATGTGTGGGGACCCTGCCAAGTCAAATACCTTGTTGTAGTTTCAAAGGGTGGAAAAATAATAAGCATTTTATTTACCATCCTAATAGACCATCCATCATAACAATACCAAGTGAGTGTTCATAGACCTTGTGTAGGGTTCTCCAAGCCTAGAGTAAGGAGTTCAAAGCCTAGATACATTAATTTGGCCTTGTGGCCATCAATGAGTGTTGACCCAATAGGAGAAGTCTTGAGACTGACAATTTTGGAAGTGTGGCATTGTTGAGAGCCAACACTTATGTGTGAACCCCGTCTTCACGTATTATGATTAGTTGCCATGATACTTGACCCTATCCTCATGGTGTTGGCTCAATTCATATTAGTGTGTTTTGTTGAAGAAACATGATGTGAGAAGTTTGATGTAGAGGCAAGGGTAGAACTCAGTATTTCATATTAGGACAACAACCACATTGATTAGGCAAGGTAGATAAGGTCTCTCCAATGTTTAGGATACACAAGGGCAGCATTAGTCATGTAAGTATGCATGAGCATGGGAATGGATAGTTGCTTTCCTTTTAGACTGATTTGGACAATATTAAGAGGATCCTATAAGGAATGACTATCACCATACTCTCGATAACTTCACAACATTGATAATGAATTCACATTAGACACTCATGGATTACCCAAATTAGACATTAGTCAACTTAAGATATGATACAAGGATTGCATACCACAAAGCCATTAGATATGTTTTGAGATGAAAAAGAAGAGTTAAATGGTTTTGGTTCAATTTGCATAATTTCTATGTTCAAGTAATTCAATTTGGTATATTATACTGAAATGTGATTTCATAACTAACATTTCAACTTCTATATAACTAGTTCTATAGCTCGATTTTCTTGCCTATGAAGAAAGACCATGTCAGACAATATCAGTGAACAACAAAATAAGGAGACAATTGCTAGATTGTGGTCTAACTTGAAAAGAAAAGGTGATGGAAAATGTTATTGTCCCTGCAAAATTTGTAAGGGGTTAAAGACTAGAAGACTTCTAATCAAAACAACTAAGAAATATTGTAGGCTGAATGGTCACATTGAAGGTGGACATTATTATCATCCATTGGTGTTTTTCATTTTATCGTTTTAACAATTTATAGACATAATAAATCACTTGATGATGAGATCATGATCATGGTTTATTTATGTTTATCAATTTTATATAGGTCGAGCACCCCATAGCACATGATATGGATCAACACAACCCGGAGAATATGGTTTTTGAAGTGGATGAATATTGAGGTGTGAATATCAAAATTGAAGATAATGATCCCATGGAAGATGATGATCATGAGTCACAAAACACAATTGAAGATGATGGCACAAATACATTGATCCATGACACATTTAGTACTCGCATAGCTGATCATGATGATGAAGATGACTTTGATGTTGTTCATGATGTCCCTCTACTTGAGAAGGCATATGAGGCCCTTTACGAAGGCTCGCAGACAACTCTTCTCTCTGTTGTATTGTTGTTGGTGAACTTGAAGGTTATGAATGGTTTATCCAACATAACAATCTCACGTATGTTAAGGTATGTCATATATGTCATAATAAATGGTGAATCATGCTATACCATTAATATTCTTTATATTAAAAAATTATATTTTTTGCTGTAGATTGATAGGTGAGTTTTCCTTACCACCATCAAATATTCTACCTCGCTCATACCGAGAATTATCTGACATTATGAAAGATATTGGAATAGAGTATCAAGAAATAGATGTTTGTCCCAGTGATCATATTATATATCACAAACAACATGAATTTTGAACTGAATGCCCTGAATGTCATATCTGTAGATATCGAATAGATCAAATAACAAAAAGGGTTCCTCGCAAGGTTCTTTGCTATATTCCCATTATTCCACGTATGCAATGATTATTCAAGTGCACTAGCTTGGCACAATTTATGGATTACCATGCATGCAATAGAAGTCGAGATGACATTATTCAAATGCTTGCAGATGGTTTAGCATTTATGGACATAGAGGAAAAGTGGCCACACTTTAAAGAAGAACCTCACAATCTCTCACTTTCATTGGCAGCGGACAATGTCAATCCATTTGGAGAGATGAGATCTGTTTACTTAGTGTGGTCTGTTTTTGTTATCAACAATAACATTCCTCCATGGATGTCAATAAAGAGGGAGTACATAATGTTGGCAATGATTGTTCCAGGTATTTTATCATTTAAATATAGTCGTCTACATTTTGTAGCGTAGAAATTAGGATTCATCAAAATAAGATAAGTAGATCAAATCAAAACACAAGACAATCAAAGCAATATCATGAGAATACTCATTGAAATGAACCTAATTCTAAAGCACATTCAATAGAGGTATGGAAACAAAGCATTCAAAAGTAAAATTATGCAAACCATATGCTTCTTCCATGCGGCTCCATTGTTGTTCTTTCCTCTTCAATAGTTTTGTGGATCTCACCTACAAGTGCTCACACAATTTGAAAGCAAAAAGGCTCAAGAGTACTAGAAACGAAGGTTCGGTAAAAATTCGAGATTCATGAAGGAATTGATTGAAGAAAACATCCAATTTATAGAGAAATTGGATAAATGAGCAAATTAGTATGAAAGAGATTTGAATAGAAATTCAAATCAATAATAGCATATCTATGACAAATTGCTATGCAAAGAGGCTTATGACAGATTTTATGACAAATTTTATGACAAATTTCCATGTCAAGACAAGTTCTATGACAAATTTCTATGTCAAGACAAGACTCTATGACAAGTTGCTATGTCAAGACAAGACTCTATGACAAATTTCTATGTCAAGAGTATGACACATGAAGCACACAAATAGGGAGAACTAGAGACAAGATAATTAGGTGGAATTTGAATTAGAAAATTAGAAAATAGGTGGAATTTAGGAATTAGAATTTAGGAAATTAGGAAAATTAGATAAATTAATTAATACTTTTTTCATTTATTAATTAATTTATAATAAGAGGAATAATTGATGAAAGATTAGGAAATTAATTAATAATTTTTCATTTATTAATTAATTCATAAAGAGAAGAATAATTAATTAGCCAAGACCTAGGATAAATAAATAAATTATTTAATCCTAGAGGAAGAAATGACACACAAGGTTAAATGATTAAATCACAAAACCTTGGAAGACGAATTAGGTCTTGAAAGATAATTGACTCAATTTGATTTGATTTTAGATTGACAAATGACCAATGTGATAAATGATTTGATAAAATACGCCAATTGATGAGGAACAATGACAAAATGATCCAAATTGACATAATTGAGACAGATAACGATCGATGACAAATCGGTTGAAAAATGACAAAATTGACAAAATAGATTGCAAGATGAAAAGATTAGACATGACCACGATCGATGACAAATCGATCGCAAGATGACAAGATTGAAGGATTGATGATAAATCGACAAGATTGATAAACCGATCGCCAACTGATAAGATTGAAAATAGGACAAAACCCTAATTAGGATTGACTATGTCCAAAATGATAAGATTGATGATAAAATTGATAAGATTGACAGAAGGACAACGATCGCAAGATTGACAGGATTGATAAGAGGACAAAACCCTAATTAGGATTGATGATGTCCAAATTGATGCGAAATTAGCACGCACATTGATGCAATAAGATAAAATCGATCAAAATCATGACTAGATTATGTTGTCGACAAGACCAAATTTGAGGACGAGGTGACTGAAGAACTGTAGAAGAATGACTCGATGTTCGCAAATGATAAAAACCAAGTGCGTAACATAGGAGAAATGTTAATGTGACGCAAAAACCTAAAATGAGGCAATGCGCAAATGTTAAAGTATGACCTCGCAAGCGTTGACCATTTTTGGGTGCCTACACATTTAATTATAAATATTGCAGTAAAATGGTCATAATAATTATGTAATGTTTTTGTTCATTCAATTAGGTAAGTACCAAGTTAAAGATATGAATGTATATATCGAGTCTCTTATCGATGAGTTGTTGGAGTTATGGAATGGTGTCACTATGTATGATGACTCTAGACCAATAGGACAAAGACAATTTCAATTCCATGTGATGCTTCTATGGACAATACATGATGCCCCAGGGCTAACACATTTTTGTGGTATGTTATAGTGTTTAAGTTGTGCATGAACATTATAAATCAAAAAATTAATATATTTAATCCAATTATACATTATCTTGTAGGTCTTCAAACAAAGGGAAAATTTGCATGTCCAGCTTGTGGTCCAAAGATGAAATCTCGTCATTCAAAAAGTTTAGGAAAGCAAGTGTTTGATGAGTATAGGCCCTTTCTCCATAAAAATCATAAGTATCGAAATATTGGAAAAAAAAATTTCAATGGGAAAGAAGAGAATACATCAAAGCCATGAAGAATGACACCTAACCTGTGGAGGTTGGAATATAATAGAATTAATCGTCAAGGTAATGTCATTCCATCTAATGGTTTATGTCATAAAACATCTTTTCTATTTTATTTTGTTTACTAATGATGTGATTGATGATCGTGAAGGTCGTGAAGGCATAAATGACTACCTTCCTAAGGGACAAAAAAGTTATCCCCAACAATTTAGTAGGTTGCCCTACTACGAGCAGTTACAAATTGTGCATTTGTTTGATACTATGCATATTGGAAAGAATATAACAAAGACATTATGGAAAATATTGGATGGAAGGCGTGACAAAGAAAAAATTGTCAAATTATGTAGTGACATTCAGGATTCCAATCATGCAATGATAAATGCCATTCAATCAAATAGCCATGGAGACCAGATTAATATAAGTGAGCTTCCTTGGTTATTAACGGACCAACAAAGCAATGCTATAAAAGAAGTCATATGAAAAATTCAATTTCCCACAGGATTTGTTGTGAACATAAACAATCTCATATCAAAGAAAAGTGAATTTGGGCCAGGGATGAAAATGTTGGCATTTTTTATGTTTATGTTGTGATTGTCATTGATGGACACACACTTGCATTGAGATCCCCTTTATATGTATGAGCTAGAGCTCAACCGGTATCTATTCCAACCAATATGTTGTATTCTAGTCTTTAGACTATTGGTGATTTTGCAAAATGTGTTTCCCGGTTTGAAGCGGCATGTCGATCCTAAGCGGTTCGTAGCTCTCAAGCAGTACGAGGGAGCAAAGCAACATAACACATTCTTACCAGTCTTCATTTTTGTCAAACCGGCAACCTTTTGTATGAACCGGTAGTACTTTGTGATGAGTTACCACCCACCGATTGTTTGAGGGTGCCAACACTGTAGCGATGTTTTTTGTGACGTACTACCTAGTATGTCCAGGTTCATTGAACCTAGGAAATTGTAATGCAATCCCATTGGACCGACATGAAATAAGTTTCCTTTATAAGGACATCATGTCTAGGGTTTTAGGTTGTTGTTATTGTTGTTGCGATGGTCAATGTTGCAGCTAGGGTTTAAGGTGGTTGAGGAGTTGAAAAGAATATGAATGTGTAGAAGACTGAAGTAATGCAAAAGTGCATTAAGAACGAGCTATAAAGGATCTAACCGAGCAGTCTGTGCTATTAGATAGATCAAACACTTATTGATTACTCACATCTTTGACAAGTTTGTAGCCCTTAACCGGGTAGGCCCAAAAGCCTTTTGTAAAATCCTTTAACAAGGTGGTTCACATCTGTGAATCTAAAATCCTCTAGCAAGGTAGTCTTTAATCGGACTTATCTCCTAATAGAGATTGAGAGTCCTAACAGGATCTGTTCTAGTGAAGAACATTGTAAGACCTTAACCGGTCTGGTTTCTATTCTGCAGCTAGTGACTTGTGAGTTCCATCTCACCGTGGTTTTTCCCATTTGGGTTTCCACGTCAAATATCTTGTGTTATGGTTGTATTGCTTTTTTGGGTGAACGCTTTATTTTTTTTGCATGTGTGATAACCGGTCTATCTATTAAACTGTTTTACTGGTTTATCTTTAAACTGTTTAAGTGTTTTAGTGCAGTGTTTTTTGGCATACTAATTCACCCCCCCCCCTCTTAGTATTCATCAATTGGTATCAGAGCCTACCTTTCTATAAGTTTAACCACTTGGAAAGAGATATGGGAGAATACACCTTGAGGGAACTTACTCAACGGCTCACTAAGTCTGAGCAAGCCTATGATGATCTTATGGTTAAATACAAGGCATCTCAAGCAAAAAGGAGAGAACATGCAGAAAAGCTGATGGAGCTATTTGAAAATAGTTCTGCAAATGAAGCAGATATGGAAGCCATGATAGCAAAAGTAAATAATTTGAATGATTCAAACTCCAATATGAGAAAGGAGTTGGAAGGACTGACTATCCGGTTTAGTCAAGAGCTTGAGAACCGGAGGAAAGCTGAAGATCTGGTGAAGGACAAAGATCATGAGATCTCCAAGTTGAAACAAGATATTAGTGCACTGACTTCTCACCTTCATGAGAGTAGAATGGAAAAAGAAGGAGTACAAGATGAACTGAACATAGCCATCTCTAAAAATGCAAGCCTAATGGAGACAAATACTGCTATTTCCAAAGAACTCTTTGAGTCAAAGGAAATAGTTGCTAAGTTCAACAAAAGTACTGTCAAGCTAGAGCAAAACCTTGAGTCGACTAGACCAGTAAAGAATACCAATGGACTTGGTTTCTCTGGACATGAGGAAGGAGAATCCTCAGGAACAAATGCTGAAGCATCAAAGAAGCAACTGGCATTCAAAGGAAAAGGTAAGCAAAAATTCAAACCTGTTTGCTTTAACTGTCTTAAAGAAGGACACACTATCAATGTATGTAGGAGCAAAGCCTACAATAATTTTCCTTACTTTATTAACAATGTACCTAGATCCAATAAGTTCAATGGTCATTGTTATGCATGCAACAAGTTTGGGCATAGAGCATTTGAATGCAAGTCTGTGATGAATAACACTGGAAGATATCCTCAAAGGACCCAAGGAGCTGGTCTTGAACCTTTTGTGAACTGAAACCACAACCAGTTTAATGTCTTCAATCATCAGCTAAGAAGTGGTGGCCATCAAGCGGCAACCGGATGGAGAGAAAACTATTGGATTTGTCATGGTCATGGTCACATTGCTGCTACATGCAGAAGGAAGAATGGAAACATGAACAATAGACCTTGGAGAGCACCTGGAATGATTTGCTATCATTGCAACAAACTGGGTCATGTGGCAAGATTCTACAGAAGCAAAAAGAGTGTATCTAATGATATACCGGTCACTCCGAAAGGAGAAATTGATGTTGAAACAGTTCAAGCGAACATGAACAAAACCTGGAGGAAGAAACCAACAATGTTGGAAGAGGAACTGGTTTCTACACCTAGTGTGGAAATATCGGAACTGGCAAACTAAGATTCAAAAGGCTTAGGGGGAGCAAACAGCGAAATGTTTTCGAACCCCCGGTTCACACCGATAAAAGACCTTAACCGGTATGTGATACTTGTCGCTTGGCAGAAGACCAAAAATAGTAAAAAGGCAAATTAGGGTTTACACCCTAATAGAGGAGCATTAATGGCAGTAGGTGAGAGACATGTATAAAAGCATTTTTCAAAACATTTCTCACTATCTGTTTTCAAGAGAAGAAAAGTTTTTCAAAGAGCAGAGTGAAGAAAAGGCGATTTGAGCTGAGATTTCAAGAAATTGACAAATCACGAAGGAGATTCAAATTCAAATCACAAACAGTCAAGTGGAGAACACAAAGCGGTGATTCAACAACCGACGGAGTGTGGAGTGAAGGAGAATCAGAAAGCCCCAAATTCGCGTGTTAAAGGTATTTCTTGAGTTTTTAAAATATTCTACAATGGCTTCCGCATCTCATACTAGTTCTAGTGCATCCATTGAGTCTGAAAGTTTTATTCAACGGAAGTCCAAGTATGATGCCCTATCACAAGTTTTGACTGGTGTGATAGTAGAAGAGGGAATCTCCGACTACATAGATTGCAAAATAGAAGACCTAGGGTCTCTAGCTATTCACACCCAGCTAGGTTTATTTTGCGGCAAAGATAAGAAGATCAAACCTGAGTTTAATATTTTGGAGAAGAAAAAGCTCCACAATGTTGTCTACTTCCTGGAAGACTTTACAGAGGATCATATTAGGATCATTTTGAGCAGAGTCCATGGTGACAAGATGTACCTGGAGAGGACGCATGATATCACGCCACAAGCAATTCATGCAGTCACCGATTTCTACAACACAGAGGAAGTGCTAGCCCTAAGAACGGTAAGCAAAACTAAAATGGCCAAGCTCACTGGTTCAACGAGTGACTCATGAGGCATGATAGTAAATCCTATCAAGGATGATCTGGTGAAGTATGCATGTATGGTGATTGGATACCGGACATTCTCAACCAGTAGGATTAACTTTGTATCTACTGCAGCGGTAAATGCTGCCTACTGGATGATAAAGGAGGATGTATCATTTGATCGGTGCACCGGTATGCAGAGACAACTTCTATTGAATCTGAAGGCGATCAAACAGGATAATGCACTTAGGTTCAAGTTTGGACAACTACTGGTAGGGTTGTTCTTCTACTTTCAAGGCTACTTCCCAGGAGTAGGAGACGTTTAGTGGTCTGGTGACCAACTGGTAACCAAGCAGATCAAGGAAAGCATTCAAGCAATCGAAATCAGTTACGCTAATGTGCTGAACAAGTATTTTGATGAGTTCAGATGGAAAATGAGTCAAAGGATGAAGATCTCAGGTGACATCGTCAAGAAATATGAAGATGACATCTGTTTCACCATCCAGGTGGACAAATGCTTAATGGAGGTTGTTGAGCCTAGAATGGAAGAAGTGGAGCCAATGGGCTATGAGGTGATGTACGATATGCTGGAAGGGTATGCCTCAACCCTTATTGCCTCACCTCTTGACCCTAAGGCAAAGAGGACCAGAATCTATCTGGAAAGGATTGCACCGGTCGAGGAACCCTCTGTTAAGAAAGGAAAAGAACCGACAACAAAGAAGGAAAAGGTAGTGCCTGTAGCATCGGCACTAGCTACTACTGCAACTCCAAGAGTGACCAAACGGTCACCTGCAAAGAAAAAACCGGAAGTGGCACTGGCAAAAGTCTTTGAAAGAAAAAGGAAGACTAAGTCAAATGAACCAGACTCTGAAGAGACTGAGTCTGAGGAGATTCCAAAGAAGGCCAGACAGACGAAGAAGATGAAGAAGAATGAACCGGCAGCATCTGCACCGGTAAATATTGATATATCCTCGTATAAACCTTTGACACATTGTCAAAGAACAATAAAGAATATTAGGAGAAAATTACTTCATGACTTAGTAGATTATTATGATGATTTTAGTGATGAGGAGAAAGAAGAAGTACTACAGGAGATTATTATTTACTTGTGTAAGAATGATCGATCCCCATCAAAGATTAAATCTCAGACACTGGATTCCTTATATAAGGCATTAGATAATAAATGGTGCATTGCCATAGAAAAAGAACAGGAGATTAGGGAGAAAGTCTTTGCACTATACTTTCCCAACCTCTCAAACTCAGAATTATTTGATGTTTTGGACCAAAATAAAGGACTCTTCTTCACAAGGAGAAGAAGACTCAGGTTGTTAGAGTGAAGAGTTGATGATGTTGAAAAAGACACTCATCAGTATATGGATCATGCTATCCATGCTCACAAAGCATGTATGGCCAACCTGCAAGTGGAAAAAGAACCGGTTATATCCAAACTAGATGAAGTTTTTGATGAAGAAGGAAACCTGGTTGAAGAACCAATCGACACTATTGATGTCGATGCCCTAGATGTAGAAGATGTCACTCAGGACATACCTTCTGAGGGAACAGGACAGGTGCAACAGGCCGAACAGGGCAGTGAGCAAGCCAAGGACAGACAGGAAGCGGCTAAGGAACAGGCAGAGAAGAAGAAGAGGGATGAAGATGAGAAAAAGCGGAAAGAGGAAGAGAAGAGAAAAGAGGAAGAGGAGAAAAGAAAAGATGAAGAGAAAAAGAAGCAAGAAGATGAGAGTAAAAAGAAAGAAGAAGAGGATAAGGAAGAAAAGAAGAAGAAGGAAGAGGAAAAGAAGAAGAAGGAAGAGGAAGATAAAGAAAAGGAAAAGTGGAAGGAAGAAGAAAAGAAGAAGAAGGAAGAGGAAGAGAAAGAAGAGGAGAAGAGGAAGGAAGTTGAGAAGAAAAAGAAAGAAGAGGAAGACAAGGAACAAGAAAAGAAGAAGGAAGTAGAGAAAAAGAAGAAGGAAGAAGAAGACAAGGCAGCGGAAGCAGTAAAGAGCACACAGATGGAGACTCCGAAGGCAACCAGGAGTCAAGCCAAACCGGCTGATATCACCAATCCTATCGATCTCCAGTCTGCAAGTGAATCGGAGCTAATGCAGAGCATCAAGGTTGCTCAAGAGTGCCTTGAAATTATTCGAAGGAAAAAGGAGCAAGATATAATTCAAGCGGCTATAGACACCCTTACCAGTTTGATCCCCGGTACCAATCTTCCAACACTAAATCATCACTAGCAAAGCTTAAGCTACTATGTATAGTTGTGGATGATCAGGTGCAGAGCCTGGAAGAAGCAGTTGAGGAAAATGTCAAGAAAGAGCATCAAAAGGCTCTTAACATTGCTCTGGTGAAGAAGTTGAATGAACTCCAGTCTGAACTGCTAAAAGACCAAAAGGATATAAGGGATGCTTTGGATGAGGGAAATATGCTACTAAGCAAAATCTGTCAACCCCATCTATTCTACGATGATGTGCTAGCTCAAAAGCAAAAGCTTCAAATAGACTTACAGTCTTACTTAAGCACATTTAAGCCTCCTTATGATTCCTTTGCAACTTATGGGCAAACCGTTCACCGGTTTCACATCCAGTCAACCAAAATGGAGCAAGAGATCAGCACACGGTCTAGAGATTTGTAGGAGCTTCAACTGGTTCTACTCCCACGTTTGCAAATTCTTCAGAAGTGTTAACTAAACCTGGATGCCTTGACAGTTACACAGGAAATGAGCACAGTTGATGCCATGGAAGAATAGGTCTCCCAGATGCAAACAGAGAAAGACGTGGCCATCTCCCTACTTGAGTCTTGGTCTCTATCAATGAAATGATTTTTGCAGGACTATAAATCAGTTTTTGACAAGTATTATTCCTTGTTGTCATAAAATTTTATTATTTTCATATCAAATGGAAACAGGGTTGTTCAGTGGTACTTTGTCATTGTTGGCAAAGGGGGAGAAGTACTCTATCTATTTTGGAGAAGTATAGGAGAGAAGTATCTGGTTTTAAAAATTTTCTATATGCTTTGATATATGCTATATGCTCTGATATCTCAATGTTTATGCTCTGTATGCAAAATTGCTATACATTGTATTGATTAAGGGATAGTATATATGCTTAGGGGGAGCAATTTTGCTAATGGCCTAATTTTGTTGTAAAACACTTAGATGTCAAAATTTTATTTTCCTAAGTGTTGCCATCAATGCCAAAGGGGGAGATTGTTGGCATTTTTGATGTTTATGTTGTGATTGTCATTGATGGACACACACTTGCATTGAGATCCCCTTTATATGTATGAGCTAGAGCTCAACTGGTATCTGTTCCAACCGGTATGTTGTATTCTAGTCTTTAGACTATTGGTGATTTTGCAGAATGTGTTTCCCAGTCTGAAGCGGCACGTCGACCCCAAGCGGTTCGTAGATCTCAAGCGGTATGAGGGAGTAAAGCGGCATAACACATTCTTACCACTCTTCATTTTTGTCAAACTGGCAACCGGTATTTTGTATGAACCGGTAGTACTTTGTGATGAGTTACCACCCACCGATTGTTTGAGGGTGCCGACACTATAGCGATGCTTTTTGTGACGTACTACCTAGTATGTCTAGGTTCATTGAACCTAGGAAATTGTAATGCAATCCCATTGGACCGACATGAAATAAGTTTCCTTTATAAGGACATCATGTTTAGGGTTTTAGGTTGTTGTTATTGTTGTTGTGATAGTCGATGTTGCAGCTAGGGTTTAAGGTGGTTGAGGAGTTGAAAAGAATATGAATGTGTAGAAGACTGAAGTAATGCAGGAGTGCATTAAGAACGAGCTATCAAGGATCTAACCAAGCAGTATGTGCTATTAGATAGATCAAACACTTGTTGATTATTCACATTTTTGACAAGTTTGTAGCCCTTAATCAGGTAGGCCCAAAAGCCTTTTGTAAAATCCTCTAACAAGGTGGTTCACCTCTGTGAATCTAAAATCCTCTAGCAAGGTAGTCTTTAATCAGACTTATCTCCTAACAGAGATTGAGATTCCTAACAGGATCTGTTCTGGTGAAGAACATTGTAAGACCTTAACTAGTCTGGTTTCTATTCTACAGATAGTGACTTGTGAGTTCCATCTCACCGTGGTTTTTTCCATTTGGGTTTCCACATCAAATATCTTGTGTTATGGTTGTATTGCTTTTTTGGGTGAACGCTTTATTTTTTTTGCATGTGTGATAACCGGTCTGTCTGTTAAACTGTTTTACCAGTTTATCTTTAGATTGTTTAAGTGTTTTAGTGCAGTGTTTTTTGGCATACTAATTCACCCCCCCTCTTAGTATTCATTAGAAAACACATGATTGGCATACCTTCATTAAGGTCATTCATGTTCTTGTTTTTTTACTATGTATTTAAGTACTGTGCATGTACTTTTCATTGTATTATGTTAGAAAAAAATGAAAAGATAATTTTATAATTATTGTAGTACATTCTACCTCTATATCTCCCACACGACTTCGACAATAATGTCAAGCAAGTCATATATAATCTTGGAAAATACATGAGGTAAGTAGTGATATTTGTTCAGTTTGTTGTATAGATATTATATTTGCGATTTTTTTTTACTTGTTGTGTAATATATTTTTTTGCGTCTTGAATATCTTGTAGGTGGTTGTCATGTAAAGAAATCAATAAAGAAGATATAAAATATTGGAAGAGAAAAATTTCTCATATAATGTGTGAAATGCAAAAGTGTCTACCTCCAGCTTTTTTCAATGCACAAGAACACTACCTCATACACCAAGTTGAGGAGATTGAATTGTGTGTACCTATACACACTAGGTCAATGTGGATGGTTGAGAGGCACTTGAAATTTTTGAAGGCTTTGGTTTGACAAAGAGAACATCCTGAGGGTTCTATGGTGGAGGGATATATGGTATACCAGACTATGGTGTACATTTCTCAATATCTTCCTAAGTTTGCAGGAAAGATCCACGTGGATCGCATTTGGGATCCCAACCCCATTAACAAATTCGAAGGGAAGTACTTGACGGGGAAAGGTAGATTGAGGAAAGTGAGAGGTAATTATAAGATGTTGTTGTAGTTAATTAATTCTTAATCTTCAAAATAAATCGATTGTAAGACGTCTATTTATTTTTTGTACAGTTGGTTGAGAGTGGGATGCACTACATTTGTATATTGGAAGCAATCTTGATTGGATGACGGTATGGATTGAACATTGTCAACATTCTGGTTGCACATTAACATGGGAAGATGTGGCTTCATTGGTTAAAGAAGCTCATCGTAATGGAGATTTCAATGTTACGCAAAGGGAAATTGATTTAGCTTATGGTTTAAGAAATAAACATGTAAGTATTGTAGACACCCAAAATTGTCTAGTATAATTAAATAAATATTTTATTTATTTAATTATCTTAGCTTAATTCTTCTATTAATTAAATAAATCTTTATTTATTTACTTAATTCATTTATCCTCTTCTAGCCTTATTTCTCATTTAAATAAATACATTTATTTATTTAAATTATCCTTTTCCTAAATTAAATAAATATTTTTATTTATTTAATTATCCCACTTCTTCTATTAATTAAATAAATCTTTATTTATTTAATTAATTCATTAACCTTTTCTACCCATGACACATGTCATTCATCTCTTAATTCATACACTACCTACCCCTTTCATTATTTTATTATTTCTTTTACCTACCCTCTAATCATAGCCGACCTCCTTTTACACCTCTCAATCTTATCCCTCCATTTCATATAGTGTCTTCTATATAAGGAGATGCTTCCTTCATTATCAAACCCTAATCGTTCTATGCATTCTAATCATCTTTTATGCACTTGACTACACTGTGATACTACTTGCAACCACATTCTGTTATTTGTTGAGCTCTTGTGCACATAAAATATTAGAGCAAATATATCAAGCAAGATCAATGGAGATAGGAAGAATGGAGATCCAAACCCTATTGGACATGTGATCGTATAATCTTTGTGATTTCATTTGATTTTCATTGTGTTAGGTAATCTTCATATGTTATGGTGGATCTTTGTTGTTGTTAGGCTAGGGTTTTGTGGTTGAATTCATTTAGCCTTTCAATATTGTTATTATTGTTATCCATTTTCACCATATACAGAACTGAAAGTGCCATATGTATGGCCACACGAGCAGATGCCCTTACTAGCACCTTTTTGTTTTAGAAGCCCAAATTCTTCTAGTTGTTGGGGCAAGAGGTCGGACCTCTGGTAGCGGCCCACACATACGGTTCTTAGTAGAGATACAAAGTTTGCCGCGAGGAGTTTTCGTGGGGACTGATGCTTGGCTGACCCGAAAAGTGAGTGTCGAGGGTGGAGCCAGTGAGGTCAAGCATCTAAGTATCCACTCTAAATAACGTAGCCTCGGGGGTAAAACCCCATGTGGGATCAACAACTATTGTCTTGGCCAGCCATAAGAATTGTGCTTGACTTATTTTAAACATTCAAAACATTCAAGACCAAACAACAAAACATTGTGTCTTTTGTGTCTTCAAGTGTATGCAAAACAATTTTACATCAAACAACACACTTTTCTTGGAGTCATTTTGAGTCTAAACACTTGCAAACATTGAGTCCTCATCAACATTGTGTCCTCTTGTCACGAAAAACAGTCAAACAGTCAGATTTGGTCACAACAAAACAACTTCACAGACTGGAAAAAATTGCACAAATTTTACAGAAACGCATATGTGTCTGACATAATAGCATCTGTGTTGTATAACCGCGTCTGTGAAGGGTATAATCCCATCTGTGTCCCCAGAATAAACATTACCCTTTGCAAAAAAAAATCTCAGAAGCGTGTCTGTGTTGAACAGAGCCACGTCTACGTTGGGAAACCGTGTCTATGAAGTATACAGGCGCGTCTGTGTTCAGAATTGAAAAACTATTACAGTCCAACAAACAAACACAGTCAGTTTCAGAATTCTTGAGCTTCCTAGGTCATTTCTCTAGGGTTCATCTAGCATTCAACTTGTCTTTGGGTCTCACAAAGTCCATCATTGCTTTACACCTTACATTACATTCACATTTGTCTAAACTTGAGTCAAAAGGTCACTTGCTTGTCCTCATCATACATTGTCAACACACTACATACAACAACACTTTGCTAAGTGGTCCCTCATCTAGGTTTCTTACCTTTGGGTCTCATTTGGTCTTACTTAGAGTCAAGGTCAACTTACCTCATCAAGAGAAACTATCCTCTCTTTGGAAGTCACACCTACTCTACTACATACATACTTGGTCTTACACTTTGGACATTGCAAGTACACCTCAGATTCATTTACATTCCATCCAACTCTTGGTCTTCCATACTTTTTCCATTTTCATCTAGTCTCACACATCTCAGTCAATACCTAGTTCATGGTTGAAACCCATCTTCAAAAATCTAGGAGAGAAACTAAAGAGGCTCAAGAGTCCGCAAACATGAGTTCTTATGAGTATGAGAATGATATCTTTTTCAATTCTGATCATACCACATTACCTAACATGGATGCCTATAGAAACATTCCAAATGTTGAGAACATGGACACTACAAACAACAATGCTACACACAATGACAATATAGACAACTTTTCCGTACATTCAGCAGATGTGGAAGAATCCATTATGAATCCCCATTTCAATTGATTGGTTGAGGAAATAATGAGGAGGGATAGACAATACTTCTTACAAATGATGGCACAAAGTGGAGCCAAGATACCTCATGATTTTGACATGTCTCAAATAATGGAAAATCGACCTTTGCAACAACCTCACTCCAACATGGATCAAAGGAGACCTAATAGTGGAGGCAATAGAGGACCACATATGGTGCCTGAATCACCATCATCTTTGTTTCAAAAACCAGAGGTCCCACATACACATGGTCAAGCATATGATACTCACCTTCACAGACCATTATGGAAGTCTTATGCAGAGAAATATGCTCAATCACATACCAATGCTAAGGATCAACCACCAAAGCAATTGGATATTCAAAGGCATGCTCAAAATTTGGACACAAGGAAACCCCGTGTCAAATTTGGGGGCAACACATTAGAACATGACATGCTTGTAGAGTATGGTATACATGGACAAATAGATATGGTGTTCCTCAACATGAATCTATGCCAAGTGGTCCATATATGCAGCATCACTATAGACCTCCTCCATATGAACATGTGTATGATCAATATCATCCATAAATGCAACATGCTCCTCCTCCTATTGGTGCCTCAAGCATAGGGTATGGTCCAAGAAGTCGATCTCTACCTAAGAGCAATTTGGAACAACAAATCAGGGACTTACAAAAGAAAATGGAGGACATGAATACACCAAAGCCAACATACACAATGAGAGACATATGTCCTTATCCATTCGACAAGAGCATTCCAATGCCTCCTTTTCCTACACACTTTGTGATGCCTAAATTTGATAAGTATACAGGAAAAGGGGATCCTAAGGCACACATAAGATAGTTTTTCACAACTTGCATTGAGGTAGCAGCAGAAGAGACATATTTGATGAGATTATTCCCACAAAGCCTAGGTGATCAAGCTATGGAATGGTTCTCCCACCTCCCACCTGGTATTAAGTCATGGGGTGATCTAGCAGAGACATTTATTCAACATTTCTCCTACAACATAGAGATAGATATATCAATCACTACTTTGTGCAACACCAAGCAAAAAGAGGGAGAGTCTTTTGCATCATTTTTACAAAGATGGAGAAATCTAGCCAGCAAATGCTCTTGTGAAATTCCACAAAAACAAATGGTAGAGATGTTCACACAAAATGTTAACAAAGACATTGGCTATGATCTAAGGAAAGCTTGTTTGTCCACCTTCAAGGACATCATTGAAAAAGGCTTAGCAACAAAGAAGGTCCTAATTGAACAAGGAGTCATTAAGATATTCAAAGAAAACAAAGATGACTTTAAGGGAAAAGACAAGCCGAGATTTTGGAATAAAAACAAGAACACAATCAATGATGGTGTTGTTGATGCCAACACAGTGCGACCCAAATTTATCTTTTCTGGATCAAGTTCTACAAACAATCAAGTGAATACTCAAACAACTTCTAGATCGCAAAGGAAGTACACCCCATTGGGAGAACCACTTGAGTCGGTTTTCAAGAAGCTAGTGGCAAACAAGGTAATCACAGTTCCAGATTTTCCTCCATATGAACCAAAGGTTAAACCAAATTGGTGGAATGATGATGAGTATTGTGAATTTCATAAGAGAAAGGGTCATAAGATAGGATATTGTCATCAACTGAAGAACATCATACAATATCTCATTTATAGAGGTGACATTGAGATTGAGGGACATTCCTCCCATCAAGAACATGAGATGTTTAAGGAACCATTCCCAAAACATGACAAGGGAAAAGCTAAAGCCACAAATGACCAAACCAACTATACCAGAGCATCTTATAACTATGATTCAACTATCAATCACATCTTGATGGACAATTATGTCTCTACCATTATCATCAAGGACAAAACATCTGAGAATTCTACCCGGAGACCCAAGATTGTCCTAAAAGGCATTGGATCTTCTTCCGAACCTACCTTTGAATGTCATGTTACAACCCGCCGAGGTAAAATCACTTTGCAAGGTGCTCCAGCTAAGAACACCGCTTCCTCATCAACCAAACCTAAGTATGACCTTGTAGAACAATTAGGGAAGACACCCGCGCTCATCTCCATTCTTGAGCTCCTACGCATATCCCCCGCACATAAAGCTATTCTTGACAAAATCTTGAGAGATACTGTAGTTCCTACTGATCTGAACGTGGACCAGTTTCAAGCCATGGTGGGATACCTTTCTATTCCACACTCCCTTACATTCACAGAAGCTGACGATGCCTCTGTAAGTCAGCCACATAATGCACCGCTACACGTTGAAGCCTTCATACACAAACATAGAATCAAACGAGTCCTGATAGATGGAGGAGCAGGTCTAAACATTTGCACATTAAGCACTATTATACAATTAGGATATTTTGATAAAGTTGCGAATTCTACAAATCAAATCACCATTAAGGCATATGATGACGAAGAGAGTTCATCCAAGGGCACAGTCACCTTACCTCTTAGAGTTGGGCCAGTTACGAAGGATGTGGTTTGTCAAGTCCTAGACCTAGATCTCACATACAATATATTGCTAGGACATCCTTGGATTCATGAAATGAGGGCAGTCCCATCTACATATCACCAATGCATTAAGTTTCCTCATAACGGAGTGGAAGTAACAGTTAATGGCGATCCTAATTCGTTCATATACTGCAATAATCTAAGATCAAAAACTAAGACCATCATTCCCAGTAATCGTGAAGCTGTTCCTTCCTTGGCATACATTGATCCTGAGTCATTAAAACCTTCAACATCTAAACAAGGTGAGCTTAAAGGCAAGTTTCAGGACAAAGGCATGGGGGAATACACTTTAAATTAGACCATGTACTTACGACAAGTCATGAGTTCCCCAAAAGAATATGGAAGACCACATCCTAACAAGCATCCATCATGGTACTTAAATGGGACCCTACTACCTTTCAAAGATGGGGCGAACTAGAAGAGGAAGACTTATACAAAATGCTTTACAAAGACATTGAAGATGACACACAAGGTCACATCAGTCTACCATGTGAGAAATATGGCAAAGGCTTCAAAATTCTACAAAAATTCGGGTATGATGGAAAAAGCCCTTTGGGGTTACGAAAGGAAGGCATCATTGAACCTTTACAACCTGAATTGACATTTAAAAAGGAACGCTCGAAAGGACTTGGTTTCCTGACTTCCAAGGTCCACACTCAAAGGACAGAAGAAGCCTTACAAATCAAAGCTACCAAAATTCAACAAGAGGATCGCTATTCCACAGATTCCAACAAATGGGAATGGGGTTCAGACAAGTCTTCCAATGATTACGAGCTCACCGAGATATTTAGAGAGCCAGATGAACCCACAGAAGAAGAGGAATTTTATAACAAGTTCAGAGTTGGTCAAGAAACAACCCATGAGGATTCCATACAGTCCTTCTCTCAAGGTTCTAGGTTGAAATCACATAGGATGAGAACACCTATCCCAGAATGTGCTACTATTGATGATAATTTGGATTCGTTCACGATTGAGACTGATGAGGAGAGTGCCATCGATGACCTCGATAACTACCTTGACATACTCGAATATAACTGCATCTTCACTCTTAGCCCCGCTAACTTTGAAGACGTTAAAGGCCTTCCCCTTGTTCACCACCAACTCATTGACTGGGATCATGAAGGACCTGCACAGTTTGACACATTCCAAAATGATGAAGCTTTTATTGACTATATTGGCATACGAGATGATCTTCCTCCTGGGGACCATAAGGCAGGATACACTATAGAACTCAACAGCGTGGCATATTTTGGTGAGGGTGTCAGACCTTTCAGTCGCAAAAATGTGAAAATAAGAACAAACCAAGGGTCTTATGGCGAAAACCACATTGTGGCATTGTCTGACCCCAAAAAAGTAAAAAGAAAGGACATATCTGAGGGAGAAAACCTCTCTGAGGCACCTGAAGATGGAAGGCTCGACATTCTCCCAGCATCATATGAAGAAAAGTCATCCATGTTGGTAGAGGAGACTATCAAAACAAACATTGGTACAGAAGAGGTTCCACACAACATATTCCTGGCTCAATCGTTGACAGAGTCAGAAAGGTCAAAATTCATAAGTTTCTTCAAAGAACGACAAACCAACTTTGCCTGGTCATACGCTGATATGCCTAGATTGGATCCGGAGTTGGTAATGCATCATTTGATAGTTAAACCAGGGGCAAAACCAGTGAAACAGAAATTGAGAAAAATGCATCCACAAGTGGTATTACTGGTCAAAGCACAACTTGAGAAATTATTGGATGTCGGATTCATATGCCCAATTGATTATCTTGAATGGATCTCCAACTTGGTCCCTGTTAGTAAACCAGATTGTAGCATCAGAATATGTATAGATTTCAGAGACATCAACAAAGCTTGTCCAAAAGATGACTTCCCATTACCAAATATTGACTTGATTATTGATCTCACAGCAGGTCATGAAATGTTATCATTAATGGATGGATTCTCTGGTTATAATCAGATAAGGATTGTGCCTAAGGATCAACACAAAACATCATTCACTTGTCCGTGGGGAACTTTCTGCTGAAATGTCATGCCCTTCGGGCTAAAGAATGCAGGTGCTACATATCAAAGAGCCATGACTACTATCTTTCATGATCTCATGCACGTAACCATGGAAGATTATGTTGATGACCTCTTGGGTAAATCAATAGATAGAAATACACATTTGGACATACTTTCAGTCATCTTTGATTGGTTGGAAAAATACAAAGTAAGATTAAACCCCAAGAAATGTGTCTTTGGAGTAACCTCTAGGAAGCTCCTAGGATTCATTGTATCCAAAAGAGGAATTGAAGCCAATCCAACAAAAGTCAAGGCCATCTTGGAGATGCAACCACCAAGAAATATCAGTCAACTTCGATCCTTACAAGGCAGACTCCAATCCATACGAAGATTCATAGCACAACTTGCAAATAAGTGTAATCCTTTTCAGCACCTGCTACATAAAAACATCAAATTCAAATGGGATGATAACTGTCAACAGGCTTTCTAGATGCTCAAAGATTATCTTCTGAATCCACCAGTTCTGATGCCACCAGTTCCAGATCAGCCTCTGTTACTATACATATCAGCTACTCCAACAGCACTGGGGGCACTCTTAGCACAACAAATTGCTGAGGGTAAGGAAAAAGTAGTATGCTATATTAGTCGCACATTGGTGGGATATGAGCTAAAATACACACCAATTAAGTGTGCATGTCTCATCGTGGTCTTTGCTTCGTAGAAATTACGACATTACATGCTCACTCATAAGACTAAGTTGGTTGCAAGGATAGACCCATTGAAATACCTTCTCAATAAAGCAACACTTACTAGGCGACTAGCCAAATGGGTAATGATCCTGAGTGAATTCGACATCGAGTATGTGGACAGAAAAGCAATAAAAGGACAAGCCATCGCAGATCAATTAGCAGATTCTCCCATGATAGATGATGTTCCTCTAAGTTTAGAATTTCCAGATGAATCCATTTTGACAATGTCACATGCAAAGCCATGGCAACTGTACTTCGATGGCTCATACACACAACATGGGGCAGGAGCTGGCATCCTCTTTATAACTCCTCAAGGGGATTCTATACCAAAATCATACGCTTATCATTTCCTTGCACTAACAATATAGCAGAATATGAGGCATTAACAACAGGATTACGAATTGCAGTTCAATGGAAGATCCAGGAACTTCGTGTTTTTGGAGACTCTCAACTTGTCATCTGTCAAGAAACTAATGATTACCAAACAAAAGATGAAAAATTAATGCCTTATAAACAAATGGTGGATGACCTGAAACAACACTTCACAAAGATAGACTTTGAGCAGATACCAAGAGAGCAGAATCGCGCCATAGATGCCATGGCTACAATTGCTTCACTGATTGATCTACCTCCAAACGAGACCCGCTATGAGTTCTTGGTGGATAACCTTTTGGTTCCTTCATATGAGATCATGCCTACTGAGATGATATGTGTTGTCGGTCTCGAGTCCCAGTTATATGGTTCCATTTTCACATACCTTCGTGACAATACCCTACCTCCTGATCTATCAAATAACCAACATCGCACTTTCATTCGCCAATCCTCTTGATATGCCATTTTAGCTGATATCCTATACCAGCGAGGTCTAGATGGCACTCTTCTTAGATGTTTAGAAAGTGACGAAGCTCAGATTGCGTTACAGGAAGTGCATGAAGGGATGTGTGGTCCACATGCTAGTGGTCCTACCTTGGCCAAGAAACTCATCAGGACTGGATATTATTGGCCCAATATGGAAAAAGACTCATATCAGTTTGTCAAGAAATGTAAGCAATGTCAAATTCGTGGAGACCTCATACATGCGCCAGCACAAGAACTTCAACCAATTGTGTCTCCTTGGCCCTTTTGTCAGTGGGGACTCGATCTCATAGGCAAGATTCACCCTCCTTCTTCCAATGGTCATAAATTCATTATCACTGCCACAAAGTATTTCACAAAATGGATTGAAGTCGTGCCTCTCACACAAGTCACTGGAAAATAGATTGCTACGTTCATCCTCAACTATATCATTTACCGATACGGTATTCCTGTTTCCATTATCACTGATAACGGGCGTCCCTTCAAAAATCAGGATGTTCGTGAACTCTGTGACCGCTTCCATATTTCCCATCATTTCTCCACACCATATTACTCCCAAGGTAATGGTCAAGCTGAGGCGTCTAACAAAACAATCCTTAAAATCCTAAAGAAGATAGTTGACAACGTTGGCCGTAATTGGCATATCCAACTTAATCCTGCACTTTGGGCCTACTGCACAAGTGTCCGCACATCTACAGGAGCTACACCCTATTCACTTGTCTATGGTGCTGAAGCTATCTTTCCTATTGAGGTTGAGCTACCCTCTTTACGGGTCTCTTTGCAAAACATCATCAGTGATGAAGACTATAGGGTCTCTCTCTTACAAGAGTTGGAACTACTGGATGAATGAAGACAAATTGCTTTTAATCATCTCAAGACTTACCAACAACGAACGAGTCACAGCTACAATCAAAAGGTCAAGCCTCGCACATTTGAGGTAGGGGACTTAGTTCTCAGAGAAAATCCTAAAAATCAACAAGACAGAGAGAAGAAGGGCAAGTTCGAACCAAACTGGCTTGGTCCCTACATTATTACAGTAGCATATGGATCTGGTGCATATCAGCTCTCAACTATAGAAGGTGAACCTTTGAAGGATCCTATCAATAACATGCACCTTCGCAGGTTTTACACATAGCTCTTTAGAGTATCCTATTTCAAAATACAAAAAAAAAAAAATTCAAAAAATTCAAAAATACAAAAAAAAAATTATAAAACAAAAAAATCGTTACTTGGTGAAAACCTGGCAAATAGGTGCCTTGTGACACAAAAAACATTGAAAAATAAAAAAAGTAAAGAGAAATAATTTCTTCCAACAGTGAAAACCACTTCGGTGGTGCCCTGGGCAAGTACCATGGTGAAAACTGGGTCACCGGCGCTATGCGTAGAGACATTGCTCCTCCCTTCTTCAGGATTCACTTTCATTCTTTCACTTTGCACACACTCACAACCTATTCGTTCATAATAAACTTACCCATTCCCATCATGGCTTGTTATTGATCTACCCAAGATTGGTTAGCCATTCATAATAAACCTCCCTTTTCATCCCTTTCCATCCATAATAAATCAGATCCTATCTGTGGCTAAGGCAAAATCCTACGTCTAGTGATGGGTGTGGAACTGAGAACATCACATGTTTCGAGGAGTACAATTTCTTCCAGCTTCCTTCAATCTATCCGTGCACAATTCGCAATAAAGCAACATCTGCATCGCCAATCCGCAATAAAGTTCCGTCTTCTTCGCAATAAAGTATTAGTTTCATGGATTCAGTCAGTTTCAGATGAGACAACAGCAACAATGGGCTTCACCAAATCAAATATTTCAACAGACTCAGACAACATATGGTTCAGTGCTATCTATCCTTTTTGTGAAAGTAAACATTGTGACCACAATCAAATAAGACTTATACAAGTGACAAGAGACACTAAACTTGAGGACTACAGTGGATGTTGGTGTCGAGTCTTGGTTTTCTTTTGATTTTATCTTTTGGTGACATGTCTTTTAGCTTTTCTGGGATGTCTTTGACTAGAGATGCTATCTCTAGGATGTCTTTGACTAGAAAGGCGAGGATGGGGTATCGTCACCTATTTGTATTTGATGTTTGTGGATTGTCTCTTAGTAATACTATGACTTGTCCAAGGATATGAGGACACTGTGAGTCTAGTGTGAACTGGGGCATTCCTTGTTTGTGACTGTCTTATCTCCATGCAAACAGGTACAATGATTTTCTGGGTCGAACATATGCCTCGATTGTCATAACCTATTTTGCCATAATAAAGCTCAATGATGATAATGCACAAGAAGCTCTTTCACTTTCATATCTTCTATCTTTCATCCCACTTTCTTGATTGACTTCCATCCTCCTTCTCGAGTCCGCGTAGCCTGCTATCACATGACTGAGTATAATGACACACCAAAAACATTTGCATTTCATGTAGTTGCACCTGCATTACCACATATAAGCATTTCATACATACATATAGATATCACAATTGCATCACCACCTGCACACAACACATGTTAGCATAATTTACATTTGCATTATCATATTCATTTGCATTTCATACATTCACATTGGCATAACATATTAAAAACATAAAAGAACAAAAAAATATATTGCATTGCATCATATACATATTTGCATGCATATCATAAGCATCACATAGAAACATACATCACATAGGTACGCATGCATATAGCTGCCGCAAAGATGAATCATCTCATATATATAATCATAAGTGTCATGATACAATGATGTCAAAATCATATGGCTACAATCACTCGAAGGTGTCTACATCATCATACAAAATGGTACAAAATTGATACATAGGGAGCCCTCTACGGCTATGATGAACTCCCTCCCTCAGAGCCGGCTGGCCTCGACGGAGTCTGAGCCCTAGAAGGACCCACCCCAAGATCATCCCTCATAGCCCCTATGTCCTCTACAGCCACCCCTCGTGTCGCCCTATCCGGACAGAGGAACCCACTGATCACTCCTGCCAATACTACTGGTAGTGCTAATCCTGTCCATGTCATGGTATCCCATGCCACATGTCCCACCCTCATCTCTAGTCCCGGATCCTAGAACACTCATTTAAGGGCATCGTCATCTCCATCTTGATCGTACGGAATCAGCTCCCCATCGATCGGTATCCGCAAAATCCTATATACATCCTCAAGGGTGACTATCATCTCCCCCATCGTCAAATGAAAAGTGCAAGTCTCAGAGTGCCACCTCTTTGCCAGTGTAGTCAACAATCCCATGTTCGCCCGAAACTCAGGCACATATAGAACATGTCTCAATCCCATCTCCTCAATAGCCACTCGGTCCTCGAAGGTCAGCTCAGGTCGCAACCTCTAAGTCGACGAGAATCTCTCTCGTGACTCCAGCATAGGCAAATACTCCTGTAGTCAAGCAAATCACTCATGTTAGTCATAGTGGCATTCCCTGTTTATCACAAAATGCTACTTTTTATCTAAATGCATATGGCTATCTATCACTAGTAGTATTCCCTATTCATCACAAAGTACTACGTGTGTGACACTCACTGTTCATCACAAAGTGTTGCTCACATTCACACTCACTGTTCATCACAAAGTGCTACTCATTTCTTAGTACTCCCTGTTCATCACAAAGTACTCTATCTTGGTACTCACTATTCATCACAAAGTGCCTTGATCTCTCCTAGTCTTCCCTAGAGGACCTGCTTGAATGTATCCTCTTAGCAGCTTATCCAATCAACAGCATATGTTCATCATAGAACTACCGATTTGACCTAGAAGACAAAACTTCACACAAACGTGCTTACCTGACATAAATGCACTTAAAGACTGCACAGACGTGCCTGAAAAACACAAACGCACCTGACAAACATAGACATGCCTATGCTCTGCATAGACGCGCCTGGGCGACATAGACGTTCCTTCTTGGCACAAACGCGTTTAACCATCACAACGCTGCCACATTTGACACAGAAACGGTTTCAAACGCAGACGCGCTTGGCACAAACACAGACGTTCCTCACGAGCGCAGACGCGCTTGGCACCAATGTAGATGCGCTTAAACATTTTTGACATTTTTTGGGACCCTATTCTAAGTGCATTTATTGCTCTATCTACCATGCATTAATGACAATACTAAATGCGTCAAAGTATGAGGAGGTTTCGCGGTACTTACCGGCTCTCTTGCCTTTGCTGGCCTCTAAAATTGGCGAACGCGGTCGAATCTGTGAATGAAGGCCATCGCTGCTGACTGTTGCTGCTCAATTTTTCGCTCTGCATGCTAATCTCATGGATGTGTAGATGACAATGAGGATGTATATTCCCCTGTGGTCTATCTTATAGACTACCCCTAGCCTTCGTTTCCCGAGTCAGTCTTCTTTATCCTGTGACTTTGTCACTTTATCTAGTCAGTCCATTCTAGCCTTTCTTTCTTATCGAGAGATTGTCTGCAATCTTTTCAGACATTTTCATCCAATCTCTCGAGGGGGCATATCATTCCCATCTTGGGGCAACTCTGTATCAGTTCATATTATCTTCTTTGAAACAACGCGACAAGCCGCATTGTCTCAAAGAGGGGCAAAATGTAGACACCCAAAATTGTCCAGTCTAATTAAATAAATATTTTATTTATTTAATTATCTTAGCTTAATTCTTCTATTAATTAAATAAATCTTAATTTATTTAATTCATTCATTTATCCTCTTCTAGCCTTATTTCTCATTTAAATAAATACATTTATTTATTTAAATTATCCTTTTCCTAAATTAAATAAATATTTTTATTTATTTAATTATCCCACTTCTTCTATTAATTAAATAAATTTTTATTTATTTAATTAATTCATTAACTTTTTCTACCCATGACACATGTCATTCATCTCTTAATTCATACACTACCTACCCCTTTCATTATTTTATTATTTCTTTTACCTACCCTCTAATCATAGCCGACCTCCTTTTACACCTCTCAATCTTATCCCTCCATTTCATATAGTGTCTTCTATATAATGAGATCCTTCCTTCATTATCAAACCCTAATCGTTATATGCATTCTAATCATCTTTTATGCACTTGACTACACTGCGATCCTACTTGCAACCACATTCCGTTCTTTGTTGAGCTCTTGTGCACATAAAATCTGAGAGCAAATATATCAAGCAAGATCAATGGAGATAGGAAGAATGGAGATCCAAACCCTATTGGACATGTGATGGTATAATCTTTGTGATTTCATTTGATTTGCATTGTCTTAGGTAATCTTCATATGTTATGGTGGATCTTTGTTGCTGTTAGGCTAGGGTTTTGTGGTTGAATTCATTTAGCCTTTCAATATCGTTATTATTGTTATCCATTTTCACCATATACAAGTATAAATTTATTAATCACCCATATGTTTATCAACTCACAATGCAATAAATTTTACATGTTTGACATATCGCAGGTCAAACACCACAATGCTATGTGCTGCAATGGTCATAAATTTCGCATAAAAAAGTTGGATGACATGAAGAAAACTTGTGATTTTGATATCACTGCAGTCTTTGAGGTGACAAATATTTCATCGAGAAATGACATACATCCTCAACAGTCTCAAAATTGATACTATGGCATTTTGGATGATATAATTGAGTGTGACTTTAATTCCTTCAAATTAGTTTTGTTCGTTGTCAAATGGTACAGGCTACGATTGAATAAAAATGATCGTGATAAAACTGTTATTGAACATGATAATGGTTAATACAAGGTCATTTGAACTAGTTGGGGATGAGCCCTATGTTCTTCCAAGCCAATGTGAGCAGGTATTTTACTCAGAGGTTCCACATAAACCAGGTTGGTCATTTGTTGTTAGACATGATCCAAGAGGAAGGCCGATAAAGTTTAATGTGATGGAAGAAGAAGATACCAAAGAAGTAGAAGATGAAGTAGATGATGATCATGATCGACAGTTTCTCGATGATGATGAAGAAGAAGAAGCTGATGATGATGATGATGATGATGATGATGGTGATGGTGATGGTGATGGTGATGGTGATGGTGATGGTGATGATGATGATGACGAAGACGGTGGTGGTGGTGGTGGTGGTGGTGGTGGTGGTGATGATGATGTTCATGATGATGAATAAAATGTATGAGGTATGCGATTAGTATATTATCTATTTAATATTGATTTCTTGATAGAATTTTTTTTACATAATTAATTCATTATGTTTTGAATTTTAATGCCATTACATAATTAATTCATGATGCACCTTTTAATATGGAGATGGAGATAGGGAGAGTGACTATTTATGTGACATTTTTAAAACTTTGTGTTTATTTATGAAATTTGGATTGTTTCTTAGCTATGTGATGGATGTTGATTTAAAATACATATGTGATGGATTACATGTTTATGATGATATATGTGACATTTTTTGAACTTTATGTTTATTTATAGAATGTGGATTGTTTATTACCTATGTGATGGATGGTGATTTATGATACATATGTGACAGATTACATGTTTATGATGACACATATGTGATGCTAATTATGATGCTCAATTACATATATGATGATACATCATGTGATGCTTATGATACGTATGCATTTATTGTTTATCAACTTACAAATGTAGTAATGCTTATGATGCTCAATTGATGGTGTTGATTTAATGTATAGTCCCCGTGTGATGATGTCACCCTTGGTGGGAACAGGTCATTGACTACAGACATCATCAACCATTTAGTTGAGGATCATGCATAGTCTACATAAATTAAAGGTAAGGAATTAAAAAATTTATAATGATTTTGATGACAACATCTTTTTATTATTTAATACTTTTTTTGTCTACAAAGTTCATGTTGTTCATGTTGTGTACTATGTAATTTTTAGCTAACACAAGATAATTGAATTACATGTGCAGGAACCTGAACCCCTTTGACAAGGACCCTGCACAGTCTCATGGATGGACAGGTATAAGTAGTCAATACACCCTATAGAAACAGTTTATTTTTAAAAAATTACTTGGAAAACAAACTTCCTCAGTTTTTCAAACCTTGACATTGATAGCAAATCTAATACAGTTATCAACACTTGAGGCCCCAGTTGGACTTATTCAAATTTTAATCCCAAAATTAACTTTAGGGTTGACTTCTTCATCAACATTAACTCTCTCATTTGATGGAGCGTAGGTACCCCCAAATAGGTATTTGTCAGACGTGTCTTCCTCGAGTGAGGGAAATGCAGGAATAGAAAATGAAAGTGAGACATGTAGTAGGTCTACAATATGGAGATCAATAGGAGGTCAAAAGATTAGAAGAAAATTCAATAAACGCATGAAATTTTTTCTTGCTCAAGGGGGGTCATGTTCTTATGATGATGAGACCAAAGGCGATATTGAGGTGCCATTGAGGTACAAACATCTATAGAAACAATGGGTGCCATAGAAACTTCATCCAATAAACACCAATTTTTGTGTTAACAATAGGATATATTGCATAGCACCTTCGTCATTACATAGTTTTGGCCTATTTTCCATGGACAACATAAAGGTTTGTTACAACAAAGTTGTTGAATTGATGGAGTTTGTCGGACCTTGTTACAATTACAATAATTGGATTCAGATTGTTCGATATAAAAAAGTATGTGTAGGTATGCACTGCCAGCAAATTATATACAACAGAAAGATAATAATCAAAGTAAACGAGTGGTTGTATACATTGATGATCGGCCAAAAGCAACAGGGAATATTACAGGTTTTATAAATAGTACGTGACCTGGGTCAACTAATAAACAACCCAATTGCATATTTGATTCGCGTGAGGGAAATCGTGTATTCGTATGTGCGGTAAAATCAATAAGTGTAGGCAAAGAGCTTCTAATCGATGACAGTTTGAATCATATAGATACAAACAAAGTTAATATCATGGGGGTGGTACGTACTATATACCATTTAAATTAACCAACCTCCAATTAATGAATCCAATATACCATTTTATTATGAATTTTTTTTGCTAAGTCTATTGGTTTAATTTCGCTAACATTTTTTATATTTTTTCTTTGTCACAGGGCGACATGGATCCATCACATAGCACAGACAGGGATGTAGGTCGCGACACTTCTACTGAGCAAGTAAACCTCATTTTAATTATACAAATTAGATTACATTATTATGTTCTTTTTTTGAGTGATTTAGACTAATTTTGTAATTGTTAATGATATTCTTGACACAGAAGGATGTTTGGGGAAAGGGAAAGGGAGCTGCAGTACCTAAGCACCTCTCTAGGGATGTGGACTCAACATGATTAAGCAATGATGACCATGCAAATTCCACACACCCTATCGAATTCATAAAAAAGACTCTTAGAAAAATTAGTAAAGAGATTGTTGCTTTGGTAGTCTTCCATCCTATGATTGTTGAGATACAAGAGAGGGTGCAAGTATTGATTCGGACAACAAAAAACTTGCAAGTAAGCAGTAATGAAAGCTTTAATTATAACAAAAGTTCAATAATGGTTTATATTTTATTCTCTTTTATGTCATTAACTAAAATATGTACGTGTTGTTTTTACAAAAATTTATGTGCCCTCATGAAAGTGGTTGCCATGATTAGGGTGTTACGGGTACTTCAGGTGATGATGATTTTCTTGGATTATCGCTTGCTTGGCTTATCACTTTGAGTACCCAAAACACATCATACTTGATACTGTCAATGTTCATAATAAAGGTTCATCCTTGTTTACAATTATTGTACTTTTCATATATTTAATGTTTGATATATTTAATGTATTATTCTTTAGGTGCTATCAATGTTCCTGTACAAATGTCGTCGCCATCTCATCAGAGGTTAGCCCCACTTGTATTGCTAACTGTAATGTCGGCAACACGTAGCATGCAAACATCCTCTACTGCACGTCATATTGGTCTGCCCACTATTGGTAGATTCCTCTTTTGCTCTATCTTTTGTTATGTGTTTATTTCCCTTCAAGTGTTCTTTCTTGGGGGCATTTCATAGTGGATTCATTTTCTGCAGGAGGAGATGCGCATGAGGATGCGCCAGAGGCGACTACTACTAATAACATACCATCATTTCCTGGATCTTCTCGTATTGATAGTATGGGAACGTTGCAGGCCACATTGGTGGTGAGTGACAAAGAAATGATTCCCTTAAAGATACAGAAGGTTCCAGGCACTTTAAAATTATTATTATATATAGTCTAATTGTAATTTACTTTATGATCACTCATTTTGGACTAATGATCCCATGAATTTTTTGCAGGAAATGATATTTTCTATAAACATCTTAGTGACATTGCATTGCAGATATTTGGGCCCACCATACATAAAAGGTGGTACATCATATGTGAACTAACCCTAATCCACTATTTTGATTTTATATCATTGCTAGAATAGTTTTCCTTTGATCCATTTCTTGAACTATAATAAATGTAGCTTCAGTTCATTTCTGAATCTAATAGGTTTGTTTTTGCTTTAAAAGGTGGAATGTCCAAGAAAAAAGGTTAAATGATGAATTGACAAACCAAATGGTTGAGTGGTTTGGAAATGACACCTTTGACAAAACCAAGCTCCTTGAAAAAGTTGGCACATATCTAAAGTATGTGACGGACCAATACAGGATCCATTTAGAGAAGAACCTAAAGTACGAGCATCCCCCATGATTCCAGAGAGGGAGTGGAAGGACTTGATTTTGTATGCCAAGGAGAGAATTGAAAGGAAAAAAGGAAATACACCACCAGATGCCAAAAGAAGGTACGAGATACTATTAAGAATGTAATTATGTACTAATTAGTTACTCTTTATATTTATATAATCTAACATATTTCAAACTTTTTATGGACTAAGTGACACGTCAAAGGCAACCAAGGCAAGACAATAAAAGCACAAGCAACTCAAACTCGACTCTGTTGGTTATATGAAACTTGTTGAACGAATTGTAAGTATCTCATGTAAATGAAATATTGCACCAAAATATTAATAAATTGCAAATGATTTTTTTTATCAAACAATGCAAGCAAAATTCATGATACCAAGAAAAAATGCAGGACTCTGAATTCAATAGAGCGCCCACAGAAGATGACAAGAGAATTTCCTACCAACACAGCTATACAATAGTGGTTGATCAACTACAAGAATTGAGTGGGCATACGCAATATTCGAGTGCATCCATCACACAGGTAAATATGCTAAACGGAAATTGCTTCAAATTGAATACTTTACCAATAATCTAATTGATGTTGAGTTCCAACATAAAGTGACTATATTTGTTTTAAATAAGTAAGCAATGATAACAATGTGCATGACATTGGAATGCAGCCTACTAATCATGAAACACCACCTGCACATGAGGGTCCGAATGTCCATCCCGGTAGTGGAGGTATTCATTTGCTATTCAATTTATTTATGTAGTTATTAATACAGTTAAACATCTTAACTTGTAATTAGACTAGTAATTAATGTAACCTTTTTTGTTAATATTTTAGAGCATGTAGTCGGTGGTGACCAAGTAGAGCATGATCTGGGTACACAACATCAAGAACGTGACGTTCCCCAATCAGGTAAAGAGGACCATTGTTATTCCTTTAAACAAATATAATTGCAATTGGTGTTCAACATTAATGTAACCTTTAGTATTTCAACTCCAGATGATCTAGAGGGTGTTCAACATCTTGAGGTTGAGGCTAGACAAAATGATGTGGCCCCATCAGGTAAAGAGCGGTGCAATAGTTATGGTCTCTAAATTAATGAAATACTTGTAACAATAATAAAAAATGTTTTGAATTTAACCCATTTCTTTGTTATCGCATAGGACCCCCCTTCGCTTTAATGTTTTTGTCCTCAGTATAGGACTAGGCATACATCGAGATCATGAGCAGAGGGAAGAACAACTATAGAGGGGGGAAATGATGAAGAATCTGATGTTCCACTTAGTCTTTTCATAGCTTCAAAGAAAAAACAAAAAAAGAAATGATTGTAATCTACCTTATTTGATAATGACTGATTTTTATGTGCTAATGAATGTAATTATGTACTAATTAATGGTTATGAATGATATGTGTTAATCAATATTGATGAATGTTGCATGTTAATTAATGTTAATCAATGTTATGTGTTAATGAACGTTATGTGATATTAATGAATGAATGTTATATTTTATTAATGGTAGAAAGAATGAATGAATGAATGTTATAAGATGTAACAGGGAATTTAGAATAATGTTGGGGGGGGGGGGGGGGGAGGGGCCAAATGAGCTTCCACCTTCACGTGGTTGGCCCTATTAAGTAGAGAATATTAAACTATTCTCGAAACCAAGTGAAGGTCAACAAGATAACACACTTTTCAATATTTCATTATGTTGCACAGTTAATCTTATTGAATAATGTATATTGAATCTTAATTGCAGGGTCCAACAAAGACAACACGAACAACGACACCACAAGTTTCTGGGTATAATGAACTCCCATATTGTCTTTTATGTACACTAACAGTATGAGTTTCTTCTAGTGTTGATATCCATGGTGGGACTGCAAAAGTTATGAATATGCCTCATCCTTGTAAGTTTTTTTATTAGTTGTCATTTTCTTTAGCATTTTGTTACTTCATGAATTAGATGTTTCCAGATGTCTATTCCATAAATACCTCTATATTGTATACTTCATGATCGATGTGTCTTCAAAATGTCCACTCCATGAGAACCTTTCTCATATATGCTTGTACCTTATGTGTATTTATGTATTACTTCATGGTTTACACGTATGATTCATGCCTTGCATGTATTCATATGTATGGTTTGTGCTTTACATAGCTCCTTCATGCCTTATGAGCATTACTTCATGCCTTGTAGTCTTCTCAAAATATTGCAAAATCATTCAACAAGAAAAAGAGTAGTAGAGGCTACATACCAAAATAAATTAGATCTCCCTCTTTATTTCTTCACTTTCTTCCCTATTTTCTTCCTCCCTTCTTTATCACTTCCCTTTTTCTTTATTTTTCCTTGATATAACTAACCTTTTCTTCTTAATGTTCTTCATGAATCCAAAGACTCATTTACACTCCCCACTTTGCATCCATGGCAAGTACCTCCATAACTTCACTTAGTGTGAAGTAATTATTCTCCTCTACCATGGCCTTCATATATATTTCATATATCATTACATATATTACCATCCATATATATATCAACCTCATTCTAAGACTTTGAATTTGCCTCTTCTACCTCATTATGTGACAACAAAATGTGAGGATTTAAGAGAAGCTTTAAATCATAATAGCCCTTAGCATTGGTTCAGAAAGAGTCTCATATTATACCTCCTAGATTGGATGGCTCTAATCCTCATCACACTATTCAGCTGTGTCCTCCTCACTGGATTGTTCGCACTCGTGATGACAAAATTGTGAAGATTATATTTCAACAATTTTTCATTTTTTTTTTCTCGCTTCTGATTCAACTTTTTATATATCCTAAAATTGTATGAGCCTAATAGCTTCTACTCTTGTTGATAGTTTGGTGGCTCTAAACAATGGCTCCTTTGAAGAAGTGTGATCCTTGTAATTTTGGCCTTCCATGATGTGAAAAAGAGGTTATGTTATGAATAATGGTCCAAATGATTTAGTTATTTCTTATTATGTTGAGTATGAGTAAATTTGGGTTTCCTTGGCTATGGTCACCAATTTGTAGTAACTATTGTCATTTAGTGTGATTTGACCATGGACTTCAAGTAATCATAAGGGTGGAAACAATCTTCAAGTGTTAGGGGGTACGCGGCCTTGACCAAGGGATGAAAGTATCAGAAAAGTACAAGTGATTCATGTGTAGATCAATGTATCATTCACCTATTAATTCCTAGCAACATTCTCAAATCAACAAGCAAAGAGGTATGTTGAGTGCATATATACATTTTATGTTGCCATGATATAAGTAAGATATCAAACATGTAACTTAGATTGATTTGCAATTTCATTCATAAATATTAGATCTTCCTTGTGGATTTTTGAATGCATAATATCTCGTTGATTTCAATATATTTATTGCAAGTACTCTTTTCAGCATGAAACTTCACTCATTGAGGTCTCTTACTAAATGCAAGTCAGTTATCCTATCAATGATGATACATTTTGCATGCATTTTATGAGGAAATCTTATTAATAGCTATGGTTGGGTTGTTAATTGTTTTGTGAAAATATATACAAGTAGATTGGGACATTAGAGTTATAAACACCATAAATTGTGTTTGAGATCATTGTCCTAATTCTAACAATCAACCACCATTGGCCCAAGGCCACACCAACACCATTGTGACACCAAGGTTTGTGCATACTGGTGTAAGGGATACTCTTAGGATATTTCATTACCATTACATATACACACCTAGTGGGGTTTCCAAACACAACTTGTTTGAGTAGGCAGTATCACTGGTAAACTTGTGATTGTCACAATTGGTACCCTGAGGACAGTCATTAAAATTTGGTCTATGACACTTTTTTATGGCTTCTAAATGCTTCTATGGGGTGTGCAAGGGTCCCACACATCTCTTCCAACATTCCATCCAGGGCACTTCAGTCTCACCTATCTTATATTCCACTTTCTCTATGGTGCTATCCCAGAGGTCCAATACATGTTGTTAACATTGCTTTGATAACTCCAAATTCATATCTAAGCTCATCCTAAGGTAACATGTTCATAGTCAATCAATAAGCTTTCTCTATGTGATTTCCAGTAAGATATTGATCTATATAGTTAATTTTGTGATTGATTTGAGGGATACATCCATTGTCAAACCTTAAGAAAATTTTGTTCCATATCTTAGATTATTTTGTTTTAATTCTCAGTGAGTAATTTTCAATAGTAATATAGTGGTATATGTCCTTATGTTTCAATTACAAAAGATCAATTATTTGAATAAATACATATAAACATAAACAATATTTTTCAAATTGATTTGATATATTATGTATAACAAATTGCTATGGTTGCAAACTGCTTTGATATGGTCGCAAATTTCTTTGATATATTATGTATAACAAATTGCTATAACCGAATTTTTGTGCTATACTCTTGGATCCAATACTCATGATTTTGGATTTTAGATAGCATGCCTCGCTAGATTACTTTGGACTATAGGTGTAGATTCATTGTGGTTTATGCTAAAAGAATTCAAACAATTATACATAGTTTATGAGTAACTTCACTTAAGAAACTCATGTCTCATCTCAATTATGTTCAATTACATTGTCAATTTGAAGATTTGGTCAAGTTTGAGGTAGGAACTCAAATTCCTCCTTTGTTTTTCAATTGAATTGATTTTAGTTTGTTGCAAATGAATTGTTGAGTGAATTAAAGCATTCTTCCAATTTAAATCTCTCCATTTGGATGATTATATGATTTGTATGAACCAAATTTGGAAATTACGAGTATATATGAGGTTATGTTGTTCAATTCTATTTGGGATGTTGAAATGACAAATCGAGGGAGTATTGTATTGTTGAGTTGATTAGAATCAAAAGGCTATTCTTGCATTTTTATTTTATGCACTTTGAAATTTCAAGGTTTTTGAGGTCCATCAGTTGAGGGTGTTTTTCTTGGTCCCATAGACTATTTAGTCTCATGGACGTCATTAAAATCCTTCATTCATTCATTCATCAATGGTAATTGGCCTCATGACTGGTTTTTGGTCCAAACTTGGGAATTATTGAAAAGTGGCATTTGATGATTTTGAGAAGATATTCTATTATGGAATCATGATAACATATATGTGAATTTTGATAAGGGATCAATTGGGATCCGTTCTCTTGGTGATGTGCCCAATTGAGTATGTCTTGCTTATGTATGAAAATGGCATTTTGCAATTGAGACAGTTTGATGTATTTGTGATTTCTTGCATTTAGATATGGCATGAGCTTAGTCCTAGAGTGAGTCTAGGGAGTGGCTCCCACTCGTGTCCCTCGTCTAAAAGTGGTACGCTTGGCATTCATCTTTGGGGAGTTTTGTAATCAAGTGATAACATAACAATACACTTGGGTTAAAACAAATAACAACATGATTGGTTCCTTGAGCACGCCTTGAGCACTATCACAACACTAAGGGTGTTTTGGAAAGGTATGCTTGCACATGGTTCATACCCTATTTCATCTCCTTGATTGGCTTTAAAGGCTCTTGTATTTGGGTTAGGTAATTCCCCATCAACATCATTTTTAATAGGTTTACTAGTACTCAGTGGTTCATACAATCCTCTTAGGAGTTGGATCATCTCAACCATGGTGTGCCTAATCATATTAGCTTGAAACCAATGTGCCTCATATTAGCTTGAAACCTATGCCCCTTATTGGTAGTTGATGGGGATAGAATATCATTCGTTGTACATATCAATGAGGTGTGATTTACATCTAGATAATAATTTTTATTTTTAAAATAAATAGCCATCGGAATTACGATGAATACTAAACTTTGCACCGATGATGGAATCGTCAAACCAACAAAATTCTTGTCGGTGCAAAGTTTTATGATTCCGTCAAAATTCAGACCCCAACTAAACAAACATCCGACAAGGATGTTGTATGTCCAGCAGAACTTCCTTTTTGGATGATCGTCAATGCATATTACTCGATCGATGATAAAATCATTAGACCAACAACATTCTTGTCGGTGCAAAGTTTTAGACTTCTGTCACAATTCCGATACAATCTAAATAAACATCTGACGAGGATGTTGTATGTCTAACGACTTTTTTGACTGGAAGAGCGATCATGCTTGTCATCGGCAGAGTCCATGGTGTCATCTTAATGACGATGTTCAAAGGCATCATCTAAAATTCCGATGATGAGTTTTCGAAAGCTACTTTTGTCGGCAACCCGACGAAAAGTTGTCGCAATTCAGAAAATTAGCCCCAAATGTACTAGTGGGCATTGACAGTTTACCAGTTTGACTGGCATATCAAAATAACAGTATAACAACTCTAAAACTCCCAAACCATTTAACCAAAACATCAAAATACTTTACTAACAATAGTTAAAGCACATTTCAGATTACAATCGGTCATCTTATCATAACTAAGTGAATTTAACAGTTAAGAAAATTAACCATAGTAAACATAACCAAAAAAACCATTCACCACTTGACAAAATGATTTTTGATATGGAAAATCAAATGGAAAAAACCACGGTGGGGATGAATACCCACAAGTATTATGAACTCTTCTGAACCTCACCCTGTTAGGAGCCAAGCCTGTTAAATCTATACAAAATGTCTTGTTAGGAACAGATCCTGTTAGGGACCACCCGATTAAGGGATTGACTATAATGCCCTTTTAGAAGCCATACCCTATTAGGAGTAACCTCGGTAGAGGATTTGAAATCCAAGCTAATGGATCACCTGGTTAGAGGATTTAGATAGCACTAAGCCTATTAAAGCTTACCTGGTTAAGGGATTTGACTGTTGTAATTGCTAGAGAACAATAGGGGTTTGATGATCTGGTAAATAACACTAATCTACTTGATTAGATCCTTTTCATGTTCCTATCTGCCTTCACACATACTGTAGATACACCTTCTGGTTCAGCAATCAATCACACTAACACTTAACCAAAATTGCCAACACTACAACAAAACAACTCATTGACCTTATAAGAAAAACAATAGGTTAGTAACAAATCACAAACCTAAGATCTCATAGAGATTACAAACAAATTGGTTCAAGTATGATCATTAGATTACATAGCAATCATTGCACATTGTTCAATACAACCTCGACCACTCCTTGATCACTACTACATCGATTCAAGTAACTCATCATGCGGTTTCCTCTTCATGCAATGTACTCGCTCATTACCAAGATAAAATCATTATCTCTATGCACCAAAAACCATTTGAAACTCTTCACATACAACATGCATACATGGCATAATCATTACCACTCACCATTTGATCATAAACCAATACACCGATTCACCAAGCTCCATCAGTTAGGGTTTGGCACATCAACAGGTAGGGTTACCAGTTGATCTCACTGCTTCTTAAGTAATATTGGTTTCCTTAACTAGCTCACCTATCAATTGCAAAACAATATCATAACAACATTATTACCGGTTACAATTGACATCAATGACAATACAATAGTTCATCAATGCAATCTTCATTCAAATACCAACAATCTCCCCCTTTGGCATTGATGGTAATACAAATATCAATACCCTTGATAGTTATGATTGAGAGTAATGCACATACAGAGGTATAGGAATCCTGGTTTACATTTTACTATGTGCTCTCCTTCAATTGAGTCTACATGTCTTCAGTTGGTAGCTAGCTATAGTTCTTTTCTCTATCAATCATACAATTCTTCTCCATAATCATATAGTTCTTCTCCCCCTTTGACAACAATGCCAAAGTGAAAGTAAAACATGCAGTGTCATACTTCACTATTCTGCATCAACAATTTGCAACTTGATGCTCCCACTGTGGAGTAACTCCACTCTACACCAATCCTGCTTCAAGATTCTTCAATTAGCTCTGGGATTGATGTAATCCACATCTTTCTCAATTGACCTCATGTAGGGGCACAACCCCTAGCTGACCTCTAAGATACTCAAAAGTAGTCTTATGCAGAGGTTTAGTAAAGATATCTGCTAGTTGCTCCTTAGTAGATACATGCTCCAATAATACATCTTTGCTTTGCACTTTCTCCCTCAAGAAATGATATTTCAGCTCAATATGCTTGGTTCTAGCATGCAACACGAGGTTCTTTGAAATATTAATTGCACTGGTGTTATCACATAAAATCTTTACCGGTCCTGTAATCTTCAACTTGAATCCTTCCAGAATGTGTTTCATCCAGATTGCCTAGGTACAATTCATATACGCTACAACATATTCAGCTTCAGCAGTGGACTGTGATATACAACTCTACTTCTTGTTGCTCCAAGATACAAGTCTTCCTCCAAGAAAGAATGCACCATCGATTGTGCTCTTCTTGTCATCATTTCCTGCCCAGTCTGCATCTGTATAAGCCTTCAAATCAAAGTTACCTGCATATGGATACCATAATCCATAATCAATAGTACCTTTCAAATATCTGAATATCCTTTTAGTTGCAATCATGTGTCTCCTTTGGGTTCTTCTAAAATCTGGCAACTAAAACAACTACATGAGAAATATCCAATCTATTGTGAACAATAAAATGTAGTTTCCCTATCATTGATTTGTACTCCTTTTCATCAACAGATGCAACATCATCCTCCTTAGACATTTTACAACCTATAACCATTGGTGTCCCAACTAGTTTACAGTCACCCATTCCAGATGTCTTCAATACCTCTTTCACATATTTGGACTGTGTGATAAAAATACCACTCTTCATCTGCTGAATTTGCAAACCTATGAAGAATTTTATCTCTCCTACCAAAGACATTTCAAATTCACTTTTCATCTCATTTGCAAAGTCATCACTCATGTCATCATTTCCTCCTAATATAATATCATTCACAAACACTTCACTAACCAGTATCTTATCTCCTTCAGTCTTGAGATATATATTGTTGTCTTCACTGGTTCTCTGAAAACTTATCTTCATCAGATATGAATGTAGTCATTCATACCATGCTCTTGGTGCTTGCTTCAAACCATATAGTGCCTTGTGTAGTTTACATCATATCCTTTGCATCAGTCAAAGCATAACCATCTAGTTGTTCAATGTATACTTCCTCTTCTAGTATTCCATTTAAAAATGTTGACTTCACATTCATCTGATATACTTTGAATCCCCTATATGCTGCAAATGCAAGTAGAGTCCTAACACCTTCCAATCTAGCAACTGGTGTAAATGTCTCACCATACTCTTCTCCTTCTTCTCGTGCATAACCTTTGCATACCAATCTTGCTTTGTTTCTAACTACTACTCCATCTTCATTCAGTTTATTCCTAAATACCCATTTAGTACCTATCACATTTTTGTTCATCGATCTGGGTACTAGGGTCCATGTATTATTCTTCTCAATCTGGTCAAGCTCCTCTTCCATAGATTTGATCTAGTGATCATCTCCAAATGCTTCCTTAGCAGTTCTAGGCTCAATAGTGGAGATCATGAAAGAATTCTCTCTAATTATTCTTCTGGTTAACACTCCAACATCTTTATCTCCAATAATCTGGTCAGGATTATGGTTGAGTTTCACATACCTTGGAATAATGATATCTTTGCTTTCTTTGTTCTCGATATCTTTGTTCCGTTTCAAGAGAATAATTCCTTGAAGTCTTATTTTGTCTTCTCTTCTTGTTCCCCATGCTTTTAAAATAACCTTCAAATATCTTCAAATTATTGCCCTCAAAATAATTTTCAAATGTCTTCTTTCATCCAAAAATGTGAATTATTTTAATCATTTGTGTGTAAAAAAATGAAAAAAATTATGTATATTTATACGACTACTAAAATGTTAAAACAAAAAAATTGGGTCAGCCAGGGTTCGAATGAACACCGATAGTTACAAAAGGTCAGATTCGTTCGAAACCGGTTGTTACATGAATGTGCGCATCACAATTTTGCCTTGGGGGTTTGAGCGAAGGGGGGTCTGTTCAAACCCCGTAGGGTTTGATCAGACCCCCTTTGCTCAAACCTGCTTGGTAGAGGTCTCTCCCCAAAATTTTTAGAGTTCTGAGAAAAATTTGCCTTCAAACCTCTAGTTCAAGGCACAAATGAAATAATCTTGATAACCCAAAAATATAAGATGGTAGTACACTTAGAGAAAACTTTCCAATGAGTATAATTTTATTACATTGTGAATTTATTATGTTCTTGTTTTTTTAATTTTATGGAATAATGGTTTTTCACCGAACATGAACTTCTTTGTTCAATGCATTGGAAAAAAATAAGAAACTAATTCAAAAAAATTCTGAAAAATATCTATGCCGCAAATATTGATGTCTTCTTTCTAACAAAAAAAAATTGAATTTTGATATATATAGAACAAGTTATGTGTTCAAACTTAAACCTATGTCTAAATTATGACTAGTTGGACTTCAAAACTTAATAAAATGAAAAATATTCAACACATCACTATCAAACCAACTGCAAGCCCTGGATATTGATGTTACAAACCAAAATTCTAAAGAATTGAGTTTTATCAGTTATAGAAAAAAAATTATGTGTTTCGAGAGGCACATCACTCTTAAAAAATGTACTTTGCTATAAAAACTAATTTTCGAGGGAGAGGGAAAAATTAAAGAAAAATCCTTCAAAAAATTTTGAAAAAAAAATATATAGAATCTACGGAAAAAACGCTACAAATCACTAATTTACATCATCTTCAAATTATTAATAGTTTAAAAGTTATAGTTCTCGAAAGTTGAGGATTATTTTAAAAATGTTCATCTCAGTGTCAAAAGTGACAAAAAAGTGGGAACCGTTATTGTGAGTTCACCCATAACATGATCATTATCTTTAGGTTCTTCTTCCTCATTGTCATCATCTTCTTCTACAGAATCTACCTATTCCAGTTGAACTGGTACTACAACATTCACTTCATTAGCTTCTGGCTTCACCGGTTCTGGTTCCAAAATCAGAATGTAAGGTTCATCTTCCTTTTTCTCCTCACTAGTTTCTCTTGAAACTTCAGGATACTCATTTACTCAGACATTGGCACTTTCAATGATTCTCTTTGTCTAGTTGTTGTAACATTTGTAGGCCTTACTCTTGGTGGAGTAACCAAGAAATATGCCTTCATCACTCTTAGCATCAAACTTACCAACATAGTCACCTCTCTTGATAAAACATTTACTACAAAAAATCTTTAAATAACTGACATTAGGTGATCTACCATACCAGTATTCATAAGGAGTTTTATCCTTACCTCTCTTTACCAATCTTCGGTTCATAGTGTAGACAGTTGTGCTGACAACTTCTCTCCAGAAATTTTTTGCTACTCCTTGTATTAGCTTCGTTCTAGCAACTTCAACAACTGACCGGTTATTCCTCTCTACAATACTATTTTGCCGTGGTGTCCTAGGTGCAGAAAGTTGCCTCTTAATTCCACTGTCTTCACAATATCTAGTGAGTTCCTCTGAAGTAAATTCACCTCCTTGATTAGTCCTCAGACACTTTATCTTCTTACCACTTTCCTTTTCAGCTAAGGCCCTGAATGCCTTGAACTTACTAAAGGCTTATGTTTCATCCTTCAAGAATGTGACCCACATCATTCTTGAGCAATCATTAGTGAAGATCATAAAATATCTATCACCTTGAATACTTTTAGTCCTTATTGGTCCACAGAGATCTGTATGAACCAAATCTAACAAATATTCTGCTAAGAAATATTTGCTCTTAAAAGTTGAGGATGTCATCTTCCCTAACTGACATTCCTTACATAGAGCATTCACTGGTTTGTCCAACTGAGGCAAACCTCTTATTGATTTGGACTTACTGACTTTGACAATGTTATCAAAATTTATATGACAAAATCTTTGATACCAAAGCCAACTATCATCTACTTTAGCAATTAAACAGTTGTTGACTTTAGGGTTTAGGTGAAACAAGTTACGTTTTGTCTGCTTGCTGGTTGCAATCAGTTCACCTTTTCTCCCATAGATTTTGCACATTTCATTCTTAAATTCCAATGGATAACTTTTGTCATTGAGTTGAGCTACACTCAAAAGATTATGCTTTAATCCTTCAACCTAGTAGGCATCATCTACACTGCTCTTTCCATTAAGAGAAATGGTTCCCTTTCCTTTTACCATGTAGGGCGAGTCATTTCCAAATCTCACAACTCCTCCATCAAATTCCTTCAAGGTAAGAAATTTACTCTCGTCATGTGGTGTGAACAACCACTATTGATGATCCAATCATCATAACTATCCATGCGAAAAACTAATGCCTTTTGATCAGATGTCTCCTCTTTAATGGCAACAAAGACAATGTCTTCATTAGAATCTCCCTCATATTCCTCATCAGTGATACTACCATCAACTGCAATGAGGCAATCTCTTTCGCCTTTTCCTTTGAACTTCTTGTACTTCTCACACTTATGTTCATTGTCACCATTAAGACAATTAGCTACAATATGTCCAATCTTGTTACATGCAAAACACTTCAAAGGTAATTTACCTATGTACTTACCGGTACCTCTGGATAATCGCTTGGCCAACAATGCTTCAAGCTCGATCAAACTATCTTCATCATCAACTTCTCTACTGGATCTAGATTCATAACTATGACTAACATCTCTTCTTTTTCTCATAGGTGGGTTAGAAACTGAAGCTCTAAATGCAGATTTGGATTTTTGAGCAATACCATCATAACCATTTAATTCAAATGCAGTAAGTTTACTAATGATGGAGTCAAGAGTTACCTTAGTTTTATCAATAGACTTTAGCTCTTGAATGACTACAACTCGGATAGCATAGACCGGTAGAAGGGTTCTCAACACCTTACTGACCACTGTGGCATCCTCCACTTTACCACCAACACTCTTGATCTCACCAACTATCTCCTTGATCCTCTGACCATACTGTTGAATATTCTCACCTTCAGGGATCTGCATGTCATCAAATTTACCTCTCAAACTCTTTTCTTTGGCAATCTTCACAAGCTCATCACCACTATAGATTTTCTCAAGTTTCTTCCACACATTATAAGCAGTCTCCAGACCATGGACATCAACATACTCTAAATAAGACAAAGGACTAATAATGGCCTCCAATGCTTGATTATTTTCTTGTTGCTATTTCTTTTGATCATCAGACATAGTCCCACTCGGTGCAATATATTGTGTAACATGTTTCCAGTATTGACTTCCTAGACTCTTGATATAGATTTTCATCCTATCACTCCATATTATGTAGTTTTCCCTATTAAACTTTGAACCTTGTTTCTTCATCATGTTCTTCTAGATCTTTACCTCAAGTTGTTAGGCTTAGACACTAGAGGACTTGAAATGCTCTAATACCAATTAATGGTATGATAAATCAATAAGGATCCAAACAACTACTGAGAGGGGGGTGAATCAGTAGATAGAAAACTGAATAAACTTTCACCAACCTCTAAAACAATCGCACAAGTCAATCTCTGAACTAACTAGTTCAAACACTGAATTACAAACTTCAATAGCATTGACAGTTTATCGGTTTGACTGGCATATAAAAATAACAATATAACAGCTCTAAAACTCCCAAACCATTTAACCAAAACATCAAAATACTTTACTAACAATAGTAAAAGCACATTTCAAATTACTGTCGGTCATCTTATCATAACTAAGTGGATTTAACAATCAAGCAAATTAACAATATCAAACATAACCACAAAAACTATTCACCACTTAACACAATGATTTTTGACATGGAAACCCAAATGGGAAAAACCACGGTGGGGATGAATAACCACAAGTATTATGAACTCTTTTGAAGTTTACCTTGTTAGGAGCCAAGCCTGTTAAAGCTTTACAAAATGTCCTATTAGGAACAAATCCTGTTAGGGACCACCCGGTTAAAGGATTGACTATAATGCCCTGTTAGAAGCAATACCCTATTAGGAGTAACCTCAGTAGAGGATTTAGATAGCACTAAGCCTGTTAAAGCTTACCCGGTTAAGGGATTTGACTGTTGTAATTGTTAGAGAACAACAGGGGTTTGTTGACCTAGTAAATAGCACTACTCTACTTGATTAGATCCTTTTCATGTTCCTATCTACCTTCACACATACTATAGATACACCTTCTGGTTCGACAATCAATTACACTAACACTTAACCAAAATTGCTAACACTACAACAAAACAACTCATCAACCTTATAAGCAAAACAATAGGTCGGTAACACATCACAAACCTAAGATCTCATAGAGATTAAAAACAAATCGGTTCAAGTATGACCATTAGATTACATAGAAATCATTGCACATTGTTCAAGACAACCTTGGCCACCCCTTGATAACTATTCCATCGATTCCAATAACTCATCACGCGCTTTCCTCTTCATGCAATGCACTTGCTCATTCCCAAGATAAAATCGCTATCTCTGTGTGTGAAAAAACATTTGAAACTCTTCACATACAACATGCATACATGGCACAATCATTACCGTTCACCATTTGATCATAAACCAATACAACCGATTCACCAAGCTCCATTAGTTAGGGTTTGGCACATCAACATGTAGGGTTACCGGTTGATCTCACTACTTCTTAAGTAATACCGGTTTCCTTCACTAGCTCACCTACTAGTTGCAAAATAACATCATAAAAATATTATTACCGGTTACAATTGACATCAATGACAACACAATAGTTCATCAATGCAATCTTCATTCGAATACAAATAGTTATATGGTGTGTTGTAGCAAGAATTTTGTAATAGATTGTTTGAAAGCCATGAATTTTCAAATTCTAGTTTGATGGTCCTTCAACAATCAAGATGCATTGATATAGTGTAGTAATGAGACAATAAGATAGATGAATAGAGTACTTGTGATTAATGTTGAAGTATTTGGGGATGTTTGTGGGGTTCCTACAAGAGTACTTTGAGATATTTGCAGTTGTATTTTCTTGTAGCGTGTAGTTACCTTGTTTCGGAGATCATGGTTTAACTTTCCCTTTGAAAGCTTCTAATGTTGCAATTGATTTCTTTGATTGTTTGGAGGCTAATGATGATCTTTTATTAGGAGATACTCATCTTGATGCTACGGGTAGTTTTTGTAGAATTTTAGCCAAGAATACTAGGCAAAATGGAAACAACACTTGAAGCAAAATTGCAAGAGAAAATGAAGAATTTATTAAGTGAAAAATGTATAGGAGACACATACATATATAGAAGAAATGTTCTATGTACCCCTATAACTAACTTTCCACATAAGAAAGCCACCTAAACACAATAAAAACACCAACACCCCTCTTTAAATATATCTTGTGTGAGAAAAAGGAATGGTTTCCAATATCAAAGCCTAATAAGGTACCCAAGTACAATGCAAACTCTCAAAAAATGGAGAAAAGAAGAAAACCCCCACTAAAAAAACAAACTCGCAAAAGAGAGAAGAAATATACTCTCTAAAAGATGAGAAGTACAAAACCCCATGTGAGGAAAACTCCTTTCCATAAGAGAGAAGTAGTGAGACCATGCAATCCATCCCTCTTGAAATGAAGAATCTCCCCCAGTGATGGTAGGTTCTCGACAAAGAACATTGAAGTTGATCCAAGCCCAATGAACAACATTCTTACCCTTAGGAAGAAATATAATCATGAAGTATGAAATTTATCTTCTCGTAGGGGAAGAAAAAGTCAAAAATAAATCAAGCATCTAAACTTTACTCAAGTATCCCCGTGTAAATGTTTAAAGGTGCCAAATCAAGTGATATGCCACTTTGATGAATATGACAATCAAAAATCTAATGGGAACCAATGCAAAGCGTAATCCATAGACAATGATGATTCATCCAAATGTTACTATAATATCTCCACACTAATGCCAAAGTGTGACAAATGATGATGTAGAGAAGGAACAATAGAATCTCAAGATACTCTCATAACGTCTCAAGAAGATGATGCAACTCAATAATAGCCAACATCAAAGAGTATGAATATCCTCAATAGGGTCCTCAAAGTTTACGAATAGGACTCGTGAAATAAGCTATCAATGTATGACAAGTACTCATCCTAAGTAGTTGTATTTGAAAGACAATGATATCCTACTGCACGAAATCATTGGAAGATGTTGAAAAAGAAATTCTCAACTTGAAATATAAACATTTAACGTAGGATTGTCCTCAATTGTAGATGCAACAGTATGTGGTGGAGATGTAATATTCTCCATTGTAGATGGAGCGATATGTAGATGATCAATAATTGATGATTCTCTAAGGATGTGTTCGCACAAGCTAGGGCAGTAGGGGTTTGTATTAACCAAGGAAACACCATTACTAAATAAAGATTCAAGATCTCCAAACAATTGTTGGATGATGGTCCAAGAAATAAAAGAGCACTCAATGTGCTATATTTGATGAAAAAATCCCTCACAAACTGTAATACTTATTAGTCCATAGCCCTTGTCATTTTTTTTAAACCATTTATTCTTAAGATATTCATCATCTAGATTAAGAATGGGTTTGAGGGGATAGGGTAGTACACCATGTTGATGGAAGTGACTCAGTATTCCTTGTTTCCAAGACAAAAAGTTCTCTAAAGTTAGATTGCCAACATAAGGATGGAATTGAAATTTAAATGACATGATGAACCCCACAAAGTAGACCTTTAGCTCAAATTATGATTACATGTGTAATCCCCATATTATCTCAGTTAGTGTCCCAAACTAAAAAATAGAAGAAAATATGGACACATAGAAGACAAATCAAACTACAACCTTCATTGATTTAGTATTACAGATCCCCCACAATTGTCACTTTATAACTGTAGTGCATAGGTAAGTACAATTTGGACCAAAAAATGATACTTTATAATGATGGTGCAAAATCGACTACAATGGATTAGGATTGAAAGAATAAGCACTTATGCAAAACATGACACTCAATTTTGAGCTACTAATCAAAAGTTATAATGTGTTTTATTTTTCTCAATCTACTTAATGTAGCATTATAAAGAAAAATGTTACTAGTGAAAATTACAAAATAATGAAGTATTAATTTCACAAATTTGAGGGAAAATAAGAATGGAGAAAAAGAAAGTGGAGCTAAGCCCCCTTTGGGTTGGGCAAACTCAAGGGATAGAAACCCCATATGACAAAGGGATAGAGTCAATTGAGGCAAGTAGGGATTTAAGCTATTGAAAAATGCAAATCCACACCAAAAATATGCACCAAACAAAAGCAGCTTTAGCCAAAGAGAATGCAAAACTCATGAAAATCAAGTCATCTTTGTACCAAATTGATGGCACTAGAAGCATCTCAAGTCAATTCTTCCATATTAAAAAAAAGTAGGCCAAACAAAAAAAAAACTAGAGCTACAATTGCTGCCATAAAATAGAGGTCAATATGGTAGGGATCTGCAAATAGCTACAAATATTCTCCATAGTTTCACAAAACTTGCAAATATTTGCTAAAATTTGCAACAATTTATAAACAATTTTCATAAAACAAGATATTTAAGGCGATTTAAATGGAATACACAAATATATTTAAAGATCAATAAATATAATTATAGATCAAACAACAAATGGCAAATGTTGATCATATTTTACCAATATGTTGTTGGAAGTTTGTGTTTTGTCCTCGATGTCAAACTTGTTTTTCCAATTTTGATTTGGAATATTTATTGTGCAAAGTTATCTTGTTGTGTTGATGATGCAATTGTTTTATTGGTTGTTTCAAAAGTGTTTGGGTCCAGAAATTGTTATTGATGTTGAGTATTATTGGTATCTTCATTAATTATGATTTTGGCATCATGGATGTGTTAGTTCTGAGGTCCAAAAACATCGTTGTGGTCTCCGAGTGTTGTGGCATTGTTCATTGTTGGTTGTAATATTCTATGTGTGACCTATCCTTAGGTTCAAATATGTGGAAGATTGCCTGATGTATTTTGGGTCTCACCATAGTTTGTGGAGATCAAGATTGAGTTATTTGCATTGGAGAGTATAATTGCTTATATGGATGTGTAGTGTGTGGATATGTTGTCAATTTGGTTATGGTGATTGCAGATCATTGTATTGATCATTAGAAGATGTGTTTTGGTCCTCTGTTTCTTTTGGAGTGGATCAGTGTGTGTATTTTTGGTTTGGAAGATATATTTTGGTTCAAGCTTTGATGATCTATCTTGTATATAAGACATTTGTGTATTTGAGTTGTGGAAGAGATTAATGGTAATGATGATGTGGTATAGAGTGAAGATCAAAGGAAGTATGAGCAACAAAGAAGAGTTGTGTTAGAATGATATGCAAGCTATGTTGAGATTGTAGTAGTGTTATGAGACAAAGTGTGGACAGTTGAAGACTGAGTTGTGTGTTGATGTTGGTCACTTGATGTAGAGTTCAAGGACAACCTCATGATTAGGAGATCCTTATTTTCATATCATTTTGTATCTTGCCCCGAGTGCAATTAGCTTCAGGTTTTGAAATTCCTCTTTTGTATCTTTCTCCATGAGCAGTTAACCTTAGATAGTAAGTCCTGAGCAGTTAGATCTTATCTTTGTAATCTGGTATTCATAGTGGCTATATTTTTATGGGCAACTCCCAAGAGCATACAATCATTGAAAAGGCAATGTTTTGAATGCATTGTAGAAAAAAGATAAGGGTATTAGCTGTGTGTACTCCTTTTTTAAGATAGTCAAAGTAATATTGACAACCCTTTCATCATGAGTAGCATGAAAGGTGTGTAAGGTTAGAGAGAAGCACAACCAACACAAGGTTTTGTTGCAAATATTAATAATGAGTCCTTAGACATAACACTCATGTAAAGAATGACAATGACATTCAAGTTGTGAGATCTCTCACAAGTACAATCAGATGTCAAAAAAAGGGAACACAGTCACAAATAGAAAATAGAAAACCCATGAAAATCATATGAAGTCATGTTATAAATTTTTTGTAACCTTACAAGTCTTCTAGAATAGTGATAGGGGTTAGAACAATGCAGTCATGACATGAAACAAAGATGAAGGCTGCAATATGTTCTATAACATGAGGTTTTAAAAGATGAATTCATGCTCTTGAATAATTAAACCCTTATAACAACCTATAAAAAAAAGATGCAGAGATAAGGAAGCCTTGGCTTGTGTAGTTGTTACAAAATACAAATTTAGTTTTAAGCATTGGTTTTGAACTTTTTAGAAAACAATGATATCTCTGTCATGTTTGCAAGCAATTTGCTCATTGGAAAAGAGATATACGATTTTAGCTCCTATACAAATAGAAACAACAATAATAAGTTACCATCAAGCTTGTAAAGCTCCTAAAAAAGAAAAATTAGGAAAAAGTACAAGAGTTTCAAGCCACGACCTGCCTTATGGCCTTAGAATGCAGCATCAAGATTGAAACAAGTAAAAATGTATAGAGTTTTCCAATTGCAACCTGCATAACGAATTCAAACTTGCAAAATCTTTCTAAGATTTGATCATTAAACGGAGCTACATCATCATTCATCAAATGCACAAAGAATATTACCACTACTGGTAATTCTCCCAGTCACAAATGGAGCTGAAAGAAATGTTTTCAATTACAAGTGATAAAGCTTACCATGGTGGCCTGAGTGTTTCCTTCAAACTCTTCTAGAAAACCTAGCAGACTTCCAAGTATGATGGTTCCAAAATATAGTTTGAAGTTGAAGAATAGCAACGCATAGAAAATCAACAAAATATGCCCTTTAATCAAATGGGGTGGAGCTCGAAATGAGTTTTTTAAATACAAGAAATGCAAAGAATTACCAGACTTGGCCTACCTATGCTTGAAACTAAAAATTCTTCTAGAAGACTTCCATTCGAACCCTCGGGATGTGAACCGCACCATGGCGGTGCCTCAAATAGTAGAGAGAGCAAAGTAAAAATTTATCAAATGAATGATTTTGCCTTATGTTAGGGTTTCATTTACCCTAAATTATTCGACCAAGTCAAGGCATTTTGCCTTTGGTTTTTTTTAGATTTTTGCCCCTCAACTAATACCCCCGCGAGCATTAGGGTGATCGAATTTTTTACTTTGCATCTCTTTCATGAATGTTTAATACTTATTAAGTGATTCATATTTTATCACTTAGTGAATATTATCAATATAATTAATATTTATTAAGTGATGAATTATAAATCACTTAATAAGTATTATTTATGGAGAAAAAAACATCATGGGTTTAAGTATAAATGAAATAAGATAAATATTTATTAAAATGGTAATTAATAAATCACTTTATTAATTTTATTTTTTTCTTATTTACATTTATTGATAATTCATGAGCAAATAACAACATGTGTTTAAGTATAAATGAAATAAGATAAATATTTATTAAAGTGGTAATTAGTAAATCACTTTATTAATTTTATTTGTTTCTTATTTACATTTATTGATAATTCATGAGATATTATTACATTTATGAGGGAGAGTCAAGTATATAAGGGTGGTTGTATAGGTGGGAAAACATGTGGAGGAAATGCATGCCTTGTTTGAGTCAATTTAGGGACCATTTAATGCATTTTTAAGAGCCTTTATGATAAAGGGTTGATGAGGCTTGACTTTTTTTGCAAGCACATGCCTTTTTAGAGTTGTTTAGGGACCTAAAAAATAGGCCTTTTAAGTATGCACAACCAAAGAAGGTAGAGTCCTCTTTTCATACAATTGCTTTGGGAAAGCATAAATATCTCCAAGTTTTCATTATTGGAGTTAGCTCTTGCTAGTTCATTTCTTGAAACTTGTAATTTTCAAAATTCTTTTGCAGAAATTGATGAGCTTGTAACTTAGTTTTTAGAGTTTTGACAACTTTGTAACACTTGACAGTAATAAAGCATTTGCCTACTCAGATTTCTTGATATTGTGTATTTGGTGAATAACATAGTTTCATGTGATTAATTTTGTCTTTTTGATTGTGTCTCTATTAGCACCTTTATGCAGGAATGTATACTTATTTATAGGTTATAAGCTATGCCAATGACATAATCAGTTTCTTGTTGTGAGGAAACATCCTTCTCCTATTAGGATTGTGAATATTTAGTGTCCTTATAAATTATTGATGCAAAGGTTATTAGTCTTTGAGTTATGCAAGAATATCCTTTTGTTACTGGTTATTTAGTGTGTTAGTTAGTTGTCCAAATTTTAAATTATCAGTTTGGTGTATCACCTTAGGAAGTAGAGATTCATTTCATGTTTTCCTCATTCCCTTTCCCTTTGTAAAAGTTAGTTTAGGTGAAAAATCCATAAGAACTAGCTTTCTTTGGAGGTCCATTCTCATTGTAGGTTACCCACAGTCTGAGAGTGTTCCCATGTATCACAAGGTTGCTATGTTGACAACTTAGTAAAAGGTGCAAGCTTTAGTGATAACAGGAAGTGGATGTGCATATTCGAATGTTCCCAACAAAAGAGATAGTTTGGGCATGGTTGTTGGAGATGGAGATGCTTGAGGTTTAGAAAAATGGAGATGTTGTGGGTGTGTCTTTTTGGGGCAAGAACAACAACTATAGAGTAATAATATTTTGGTTTTGTGTTTTAGAGGGTAGATTTTTTTACATGAAAGTATTTTCCCCACATTAACAATGTCACTTTTCTCATTTTGTATAATTATATTCTTCTCCAATTCTTATGCTTAAAGTGTGTTATTTTATATATCTTTATGTTGCTGAAATTTTCATGGATATACGATCTAGATTTCTATTTTGTAAAGTTTGTTAAACAAACTAGAATATTGAAAGGGGGAGTGAATCTATATTTAAATATAGTTCAACCCTTCAGTACAAATTTAAACCCTTCGTTAAAATAGATCAACATCAATGAAACTTAATATCACAATTGCACAAGTAGACTCTAGATTTACATGGAAACCCCAACAAGGGAAAAACCACAATGAGAAAACTACTGGCCAGATCCAACCTCACAAATTAAAACAAGATTACAATAGGTTTTATGGGCTACAACCCTTATTTAGTTGCAACTCATTGAAATATAACTTTATAACTACAACCAAAGGAAGTTCATTACTCCTTGAGAATTATAACACTTACAAAAGGAGGATACCAATTCATAATATCATGTGAATTGATGATAAAATTCAACCTCAACAACTCTATCTAATAATATCACCTACTTTTAGCTCACAACAAACTTCACACTTTTGGGCTCATTCAAATGTAGTTCCTTTGGCTCACTACCTCTAGTATGCATTAAGAGCTTCTTTGCCACACAACACTCTTGCTATTTTTGATAATGATTTGATCGTCCATTTATATCCTCTACAATCATCAACAAACTTTCTTTAGGTCAACCAAGTTGAAACATGTAGGAAAGAAATGGACATCACCAAAGGAGGCCGACCCTAAACCCTTCCATAGTGGAAGACAAATACTTGTCGACAAAGGCAAGAGATAAGGAAGACCAATTTTACACACATCTTCACATGGGTGCAACCATTAAAGCATTGACACAAATATCCTAGGTTAGCCTAGAAAACACTTAACCTTTCATCCAAATACTCCAGTCAACAAATAGTACCAGACAAATCAAGAACCGTTGTGTAAAGCACATATAAGCATCATATGAATTTCAACATTATTCCTATACTCTCCTTTCACATTGCAATTCTTATTTGATTTTGTGCAAACAAATGAATACTAAAACCCAACATCACTTGAAAACCAAACAATAAGTCTTGAGATATAACAATTAGCTGCATACTTTCCATACACTTGAACACTTAAAACTTGTGACGAGATAGTATATAGACAATGTAAACAAGTCCCCCAAACTACAAGAACACATATGGAAATGTAAAGAATTGTGGAGCTTCCTTCTGATCCATTCTATCATGCAATAGTATCAACTTTAAACTGTGAGCTCTTAAAACTTATTTCTTGAATTTTGTGACCTTAGGAGATATATATACATACTTCACATTTTCCTTTGTCTTACTTACGGACTGTGAATCCATGTCTTCAAACATAGAGAAATGTGGTTCACTCTTCAATACTAGTCTGATACCTTTCTTTCCTTGGCCATAATAAGACATCTTCAATCTTCTTGTAAACATGAAAAGCATAGGACAAGGTGTAAAGAGTGAAAAATGAGTACAAAATTTTAAACTTCCTTTCTAGCCTTTCATCATGTCAATCAAGACTCATTTTACATCCAACCATGAACTTCATAACAACATATTAATCAAGGTACATTTGACATCCAACCATGATCTTCAAAAGAAAAGATACAACATAACATTGTAACTCTTTAGCTCAACATACATAGGTTGACATCAATGACAACAAACTATCACCATAACAACAACAAGGGTTAACATGGAAAATGCATTTATGCCTTGATTTTTCTTTTTGGGCATATTTTGTTTGCATTTGTATCAATTTTTTTGTTTAACAAATGTTATGGTAGTGGATGTGCATATTGGATATTTTACTAATACAAGAGATGGTTTGGGGTTGGTTGGTGGAGACAGATATGGTTGAGCTTTAGAAGATGAAGATATTGCGAGTGTGTTTGTTGGAGCATGAATGATAATTATAGAGTGATATAACTCCTTATTAGACAAGCTTACTTTTGATCAACCTTTTATATCAAACGATGAATTTGCAAACAAACCAACCTTGATTATATACATATCATTTTGAATCAAAATCAATTACCACTACAAAACATGAATATTAATTTATTAAAAAGATATTATGGAGTTGATAAAAGCCAATACCTCCATTTAATCTAACCAACATATAAATTAGAGTGTCACTATTATAAATGGCTAGTTTTCTACTTATAGTTGTCCCTTTTATTTGCAAAACTATCATTCCCATCATGACCTATAGTAATAGTATCCACCTAAACATTGAAATGAAAACTAAATTAAATGGTTGACAAATTCTAATCCTACATTTTTGGAAAAGGAACATAACAAGTAAACATTGAAATAAAAACTAAACTATAGGTGTTTGCATTAATATGACAACTAGCCAATGAAGGCATGGACTTTTAGCCATCTATTTGTGACAAATCCATAGTTGAGTGGTGAAGAGATTCAACCATATTAATGGAATGCAATTTTAATAGGTATAGTAACATACAAGTTAAGGGGAAAAAAATAAAAAATGCTTACCATCTATTTAATATGTGATATTGTAATTTGAACTTTCTTTTCTCAAAATTTATATTATATAAGTTTGTAACTTTTTTATGTTGTATTATATTTGAATGTAACACTCAATTTTTCTAATAATGTTTTGTACTATAATCTTCCTAGAGTTTTGGTACTCTAATTTTTTATTTAAAAAAATAATATATATATCTTTGAAATACTTGTAAACACCCTTTGCATTTACTTTATTATATGCACAAGCAACTCACAACCATATAAGTTAAGACCAAGCAACATATTGCTCATAATTTTTATAAGATATAAAATATGTATCACTTATCAAAATATGACTTGAAAGAGGCACTTCGTATGAATGGAACTATACAAAAACATTACTTGTGATCCCACTCTTTGTCAAAACTAGATCTTCTAAAGTTGGGAAACTAACAAGAATAACCTTCAAACTTTGATGCACCATGAAAAGGATGTAGTAGAGCACCTTGTTGTATTTTTTGCAAGTGCCATGAACTTCTCAAGCATGGAGTTGGTTGTGCAAATTTTATGCAATAGTGTGGGTTGCTCAAGCACGACAAATTTATGTTTCAAAATATGATGAATGAAGCTAAAGAAAATTTACTAAAGTTCCACGAGTATAACACATCCTTCGATATCCACATTGTATGCCTCTATCATGTGGCGCATCCACCTATCAACCACTTGCCAACCATCTACCAATGCTTGCAGTAAGTGAAGATTAATACACATTATAATTTTACTATGTTCTTACCTATGAAAATGTAAAGATTCTAAATATTGCAATGAGATAAACATTATAAGATGTTTGATTCTAGTAACTATGGGTCCCACCATGTCAACTTTGAATGGGGTTCCTGCTCTTGCAATGGTTACTAATCTCACCTCTTCTTTGGCTCCTACCACTACTACCATGTGCTTGTCACTTGCAAGTGTGTGTTCTATACCCTTTGGAGCTAGGTCATTTATGACTCCTACTACACTTGGGTGTTTTGTGCCCTTTTTGGTTGGGTCTACCTGATTCCTCTATGACTCCTGTGATTTTGGTTGTGGGTGATGCTTCTACATCAGTTCCTGCTATGGGTGTGGGGGCTTTGCCCTTTGTGAAGCCTTTTCCTATTATTCAACTTTCTTTAGGTCTTTAACTAGTGTTGTGGATGTTGTCTGCCCCCTCCAAGCCTTTTTCTACTACTAATGGGTAGAGATTTGTTCGTGTTGCTAGTTCTGCTACTACTCATCCTCCCAAGGGAAAATCTCATTCTTTTTCTTGTGCCAAGACCTTCACTATTATGGTTTGTGGCGAAGATGTAGTATAAAATATGGATTTTTACTAACATTGTAGTTTGGTATGTAGATGTTTTGGTCTTTGGCCTTCTCTCATGGGTCTTCATCGATGGGTGATGGATTCTTGGAAACCCTTAGTTTCTAGTAACATTGATCTTTTCCCTTGTGCTAAGGGTTATTACATTATTTCTTTTGTTACTTTTGTTGACTATGATTTGGTGTTGAGCAAGTTGTGGGATTGGAGTGTTCACTCCCTCTCAATCAAACCTTGGACAACCTCCTTTAACACTCTTACTCAACCACTTAATGTGCATTTGGTGTGGGTTCATCTTCATAATCTTAGCCTTCATTTTTGGGAGAATTCTTGTTTTGAGGCCATTGGAAACTCTATCGGTCGCTTCTTGAAGGTTGATGATACCACCTCCTCTATGAGTCTTTCTACCTTTGTGCCCATTGTGATTGATATTGAAATCTTCATACCTCTTCTTGGGGATGTGATTCTCATGGTTGGGGATAGACCATGGACTCAATCGTTGGATTATGAGGATATCCCCTTTTAATGGAATTATTGCTTCTCTATTGGTCACTTGGCCACAAATTGTTCTCTCTCACACTAGAAAGGCACTACATCTTGGTAGAAGGATGCTAAAGGTGATCACTTGACTATCTTGGATTTGGATTCTTCCTTTGATGACTCTTTATAGGCTGGTAATGACTCCTCCCATGATGATGTTTTATCCCCTACTGCTAGTGTGGCATCTTCAATCCATATGGATACTACTCTACCTCTTATTACTAGTGTCACACCCTCTATCCTCATGGACCTTACGAGTATGTGCAAGATCACGAGAGACCGAATAGTGGTGATATCCTGACTAAAGTTATGATTGATAGGTTGATTGACAAATATCTATAACTTTCAAATAATATCATATTTTTTGAATCTAAAACATTTTGGCCATTTGGATGAATTGATTATGTGTTGCATTGATGCTTTGTCATTGATGTAAAAACTAGTTGTTTGGATTCTTTACCAACACCCTTCTGGTCCCAGTAGATTGAGTAGTTTCTAATTGGTTTGGATCTGGCATGATCCGGTAGGCTCCAGTATGATTTGGTTATGGAATTGGCATATTCATGATACTCATGTTCATATTCAGTCAGTTGGTTTTGGTCTGGTGATTAGATGCTATCCTATTTGCTTGGAAGCTTCGCTTGTGGTTTTGGTGAGGGTTTCACTGGCAGAGATTTTGATGAAGATCTTTGATGATATGCATAAGTGGTGTTGGTGTAGTTTGTGGTGGAGTCTCAAGATGTTGTTGATGATCATATTTGAGACTTGGCGGATGGAGATCATTCCTTTTGTGTGTGGACCTATATTGGATCTCAGTTGATCTAGGTTATGGACCGACTTAATGTAATGTGTGGATTGGACCTCTCGATGTGTTTCCGGGATGTCTTATGTGTTGGATATTATTTGTTTGGTCTAAGGCCGACATATTTTGTAATTATGTATTTGGTTTATTGTTTGGTGGCTGACCTGATTGCTTGTGGTTCAGGGTTTGTATATATAGATGTAAGATTTTATTGTAGATCAGACATGGAAATGGGATATGGATATGTAATGTGCAAATAATGTAATATCATTCAGGAAAAGGATTTGGTCGATCATCAAAGATCGAATTGGGTTTATGTAAGAGGATTTAGTCCTCTAGTATTGAGCTTAACCATAATTGTACTCAGGCATAGGAGATGTTATCTTTGCGGTTCAACACTTCTTCCAGATTGTAGTCTGGATTTCTATGTAGCCAGTGAGGCTCCTTTTGTGATGAACAATATGCTCTAGGATGTTGGTCTTCCTGCAAGTGCAGGCCCTCAATTGTAATTTACATACTTACTGCAGAAGTATTATTTGACTGTGGGTAGGCTTCCCAATGTGGTTTTTCCCTTTACCGAGTTTTCCACGTACAAATCTTGGTGTCATGTGGATGGTATTTATTATGTGATTATTGTTTATGCTTAATTGGTTTAACTACTATTTCAATATTTGGTTTAAGCATTCCAGTATAATGTTTTGGGTTCTGGTATTGAAGTTTTAATTGCTAAAGGTTCTCGTAATATGTGACAACTGATTCACCCCCCCTCTTAGTTGTCTTCAATTTATTTGAACTACCTAACAATTAGTATCAGAGCATTGGTCCTCTCTGCAGAAAGATTAACCACTTGAGGAAGATCCTATGGTGACTAACAGTTCAAGTTCATCGAGTTCATCTGGAGCTATCTTTTAGACGGATATCCCTAGGCTTGATAGAACAAATTACACAGTATGGAAGATTTGGATGGAGACTCATCTGAGATGTCTTGGCAAGGATATTGGGGAGATCACACAGAATGGTGTCACACCTCATAATCCTATATTTGACAATCCTCCTCTGACAAACTTGGATAAGGAGCTTGAGAATAATTGTATAGAAAGAGAAGCCCTCTTGTGTGCACTTTCTAATCAACAAATAATGGGATTGACTGACAAATCATCTGGAAAGGCTATATGGGATAAGTTGGAGACTCTTAATGAAGGTGACCCTACAGTGAAGATTGCTAAACTTGATGGTTACCGAGTGAGATATGAAAACCTGAAGATGGAAGAAGATGAAAGGATTACTACATTCATGGAAAGGGTAAATGAGATTGTTATGGGAATTCAATGTTGTGGTGGAACTCTTTGTGAAGATGAAATTGTTTCTAAAATTTTGAGTGCCCTACCACCGGCTTACAAAATAAAGGCTACTGCTATTAATGAGTTGAGAACAATGGCTAATACATCTGTCAACAAAGATGCCTTGGTTGGGAGATTATCTTCTTTTGAGCTTGAAGAATTTGGACCTTTTGGAGCTGTGAAGACTAAACCTACTTTTCATGCATCTGCATCAACAACCAGTAAGTAAGATTGGAAAGCTTTATATGGATTGAAACAAGCACCTAGAGCTTGGTATGCAAGGTTGGATAAATATATTTTGAAGCTTGGTTTTACTAAGGGTAATGTTGACAGTAATTTATATTATAAAATCACTGATGATGATATATTGATTATTGAAGTATTTGTTCATGACATTTTTTTTGGAGGTGAAGATAAGTTATGCATGGAATTTTCTAAAAAATATGGAGAAAGAATTTGAATTGTCTATGATTGGGGAGATGAAATTTTTCTTAGGTTTACAGATTACTCAAACTGATAAAGGTATTTTCATCTATCAAACTAAGTATGCTAGGGAATTGTTGAAGAAATTTGGTATGGGAGATTCTAAACCGGTAAGTTCTCCTATGATTACAAGTGAGAAATTGACAAGAAAAGATGTTTCTGCACCAGTAAATCCTACAAGATACAAATCTATGATTGGAGGTATGATTTATTTGACTCAGACTAGGCCTAACATAATAAATGTTGTTTGTATTGTATCAATATTTCAGAGTGATCCTAGAGAAAATCATAAGAGTGTAGTGAAAAGGATTTTTAGATACTTACAAGGTACATTAGCATATGGTTTGTGGTACCCTAAGGATGATGAATTTACATTATGTGCATATACAGATGTTGATTGGGCTGGAGATGTTGATGACCAAAAAAGTACTTCCGGTGGAGCTTTCTTTCTTGGAAAGAAGTTGGTTTCATGGATCAACAAGAAACAATCATGTACTTCTTTATCAACTATTGAAGTTGAGTATGTTGCTACTGCTAGTAATTGTACATAGGTTTTATGGACGAAGCAAATGTTGAATGATATCAAAGTGCATTACACTGGATCGGTAGTTATTCACTGTGATAACTCTGCTGCTATTGATATATCAAAGAATCCAGTATTTCATTCTAAGACAAATCACATATCTATCAAGTACAACTTTTTGAAGGAAAAGGTGGAAGCAAATGAAGTTAGATTGGTTTATGTGAACACTAAAGAGTAGATTGTAGATATCTTCACTAAACCTTTGCCCAAGGAATCATTTGAGTACTTCGAAGATAGATTAGGGGTTTCTGCCCCTCCAGTAGAAACTTGATTGATGCAGTTTGGCATCAGTCTGGTATGCATTATTAGAGATACTTTTTCCAGCACTGATGTGGGGATGCTTCTACTTATGGGGAGTAGTTAGCTTTGTGATTCAATAGTTTATGTTTTTGCTTTGATATTTTTGTCAGATTTCTGGCATTGATGTCAAAGGGGGAGAGATATTGATGTGAAAAAGAAAAACTTAAGGAGTTGTATACATTAGGGGGAGAGATATATGTATAATTCAGAGCTTTACAGAGATATCATTCATAGAGGGAGTTTGATCTTTGTTTCAAAACTTCATTGCTATATCTTTATGTGGGAGATTGTTGGTTGTTTTCCATTGGGGGAGACTTGTTTGGCATTTCTTGGTACTTAAGTGTTGCCATCAATTCCAAAGGGGGAGATTGTTGGCCATTTGGATGAATTGATTATGTGTTGCATTGATGTCAACACTAGCTATTTGGATGCTTTACCGAGACCCTTTTGATCTTGGTAGGCTGAGTAGTTTCTGGTTGGTTTGGAACTGACATGATCCGGTAGGCTCCGATATGATTTGGTTATGGAATTGGCTTATTCATGATACTCATGTTCATATTCAGTTAATTGGTTTTGGTCTGGTGATCGGATGTTATCATGTTTGCTTGGAAGCTTGGCTTGTGGTTCCAACGAGGGTTTCACCGGCAGAGCTTTTGATGAAGATCTTTGATGATATGCATAAGTGGTGTTGGTACAGTTTTTGGTGGAGTTTCAGGATGTTGTTGATGATCATGTTCGAGACTTCGCAAATGGAGATCATTGCTTTAGCGTGTGGACCTATATTGGGTCCCAGTTGATCTAGGTTATGGACTGACTTAATGTAATGTGTGGATTGGACCTCTCGATGTGCTTCAGGGATGTCTTATGTGTTGGATATTATTTGTTTGGTCTAAGGCCGACATATTTTGTAATTATGTATTTGGTTTATTTTTTGGTGACCGACCTGATTGTTTGTGGTCGAGGGTTTGTATATATAGATGTAAGATCTCATTATAGATCAGATATAGAAATGGGATATGGATATGTAATGTGCAAATAATGTAATATCATTCAGGAAAAGGATTTGGTCAATCATTGGAGATCGAATTGGGTTTATGTAAGAGGATTTAGTCCTCCGGTATTGAGCTTAACCGGAACTCTACTCAGGCATAGGAGATGTTATCTTTGCAGTTCAACACTTCTTCCAAATTGTAGTGTGGATTTCTATGTAGTCAGTGAGGCTCCTTTTGTGATGAGCAGTGCGCTCTAGGTTGTTGGCCTTCCTGCAAGTGTAGGCCCCTCAATTGTAATTCACATACTTACTGCAAAAGTATTATTTGACTGTGGGTAGGCTTCCCATTGTCATTTTTCCCTTTACCGGGTTTTCCACGTACAAATCTTGGTGTCATGTGGATGGTATCTATTCTGTGATTATTGTTTATGCTTAATTGGTTTAACTGATATCTCGGTATTTGGTTTAACTATTCCAGTATTAATGTTTTGGGTTCTGGTATTGAAGTTTTAATTGATAAAGGTTCCGGTAATCTGTGACAACTGATTCACCCCACCCCCCCCCCCCCCCCCCGCCCTCTCAGTTGTCTTTCGGTTATTTGAACTATCTAACAAAACATGCATCACATTCTATGATTCATATACTATAGGATTAAAAAAGAAGAAGTTGAATTACATAATGTTTTGACCAAGTTATGGTGCTCAGACATACAAGTTTTTTATAGTTTTAAAAATCTATGGTAAAAAAATCATAATTAATTATTTGTTTTATAAAAAAATACAAAAAAATATGTGTCACATCTGGACATGAGTCTTCTACTTATATCTAAAATCTTATAAAAAGTTATTATGATTTGATTGTGGTTAGGGTGGTTAGACAAACACTTGCTTCTTATTTTTTTCTTAAAATTTAAGTACTACTGCTTTGAATTATTTTTTCATCAAATAGATTTTTTTTCAAAAAACAACTAGTAGCTTATAAACTACATTCAATTTGCTACAAATTCTATTCTTACATATTTTTGAAATAATGTTGGCAACTTATTCAAATTTTTATGTCAAGTTGCCTAACTCTGTTTTTTGATTTTCATTGCCGCTTAAGAGCTTGTTTGGCCTGCCATGATCCTGTGCATACCCTTATCCCACATATACCTCCTATTTTTCTCTAGCCTTTAGCAGACAATGTGTTTCCTAGTCAACATTTTGCTCCTTGTGATGATCGTCTTGCTAAGGGGATTCCTCTTGCTCCTCTCTGTGATGGCATTCCAAATGATAGTATTGTTTGGATTGTTGTTCACTAATAGAGGAAATATCATTCTTCCTTATCTTTCCAAACTCTTCCTCAAGTTGTGGGTAAAATTTCTACCTGCCCTTGATGTGGGTTGCTAGTTGTTCTAGTAGTGTGTTGTAAGTGGTTTATTATGGTCTTTGTTGTCGGTGGTTTGTTATTGACCAGTTATAAGTATCCTTTTTGGCTTGTTTTTGTATAGGGCTAGCACTCGTGTTTTGTTGCTTTTATAATAAAAAACATTATAAGATGTTTAAATTTTAAGCATTGTTGAATATTATTGAAGGAAAAAATATTTTGATTTTTTAAATGTAAAAAAAGGTTTCCACCCAAAATATATATATATATATATATATATATATATATATATATATATATATATATATATATATATATATATATATATATATATATATATATATATATATATATATATATATATATATGTATATGTATATGTATATGTATGTACACACACACACACACACACACACACACACATATATATATATATTGTCTGTGCATGATTAAATGTGAAAAAAGGTTTCCACCCAAAAATCCCTACATCTATAAAAAAAATTGAATGCCTATATATATATATATATATATATTTTGTGTGTGCATGATTATTCAAACAAACTAAGAGTGAATTAGGAATACATAAATATTCCCATCACAAGCATGGACCAAAAGAGGGAACGTTATAAATGCTTCACTTTCTTCCCTTAGTATAATTTTGAATTTAATAAAATATTTTATTGGATTTTTACAAAGTGAAAATTTGAAATTCTCTAAGAAAAATAAACTTTGATCAATTGAAAATTTGGAACTTCTACTTTCTTATGTGAAAAAATCCAAAATATTATAAATACATTTGATTATCCTTCCCTACAATAATTTTGAAGAATAAGAATTTACATTATGGTATAGTTCTTATTATTACAAGAACATTTATTTATGTTACTAAAAATTAAAGCACATAATCCTTCTTATATAGCAAAATTTTAAAGAATATAGATAGGGATTACTATTTTAAAGCAAATATATAAGAATTTGCATTATGATATAGTTCTTATTATTACAAGAACATTTATTTATGTTACTAAAAATTAAAGCACATAATCCTTCTTAATTAATATACAAAAATGTTGGTTTTCATAAACCTATATATATGTATTGAGAAATACCCATGAAGGAAAAACAAATTGCATGCAAAATACAAATATTTCAACATAAATGGCCCAACAAGGAAGTCAATTCATTCATGCCATTGAACTTATTTAACAATTCAAAGAAATATTGTTTTCTAAGAAAAATGGATGGTCACTATCCATATGGATTGCAACATAGTTACACATGTTTCTTATCTAGATCTCTTAAGTCCACAACCACTTTCTTAAATATGGCTAGGATATACTTTAATAATTGGTCTTTATAAAATGAGAAGACAAGTAGATATGTAGCCTAGACCTACCATGCACATTATTAATATTGAAAAATGGTTGGTATGGAAGAAGATATAATAGAGTGATGTCACCCCACCCCTTTATAATAGTTGGATGACTTGGTTAAGTAATTAGATGAGGTCTAATCCACATATGAGCATCCATATTCACCAAAATAAGAAAGATCCATATATAGTAACAAATATAGTAAAAATTAAATTAGGAACCAATGAACATGTCAACTAGTTTATGGATGGATAATAATAGAATCCACTTGTGTTGAGATCAAGATCCAAATTCATATCTATCTAATAGTCCTTCTCCTTGCATATGATGTTTCTCCTTGGTAATTTTGGGGAATCCTCCATTTAGAGGCATATTCTCCTTGGCAAATTTTTTAAAAATTATTTTGAAGTTGTAGAGTGTATGATTACTAATTGAGATGAAAAATTAAAATATAAATTTAAAACTTGGTTATAATCAAAGCAACAAATTGATTTTGATGTTTCCTAGTAAATATAGTGAAGATAAAAAATTATTAATTGAAAGTTAGAGTACAACTTTGAACTAATAAACATAGTTAGATAATAAGGTGGTGAATATTGATTATCATGATTAAATGGTTTAATTAATAGTGTAAGTATTATTATAAAACTTTGAGATATAAATCAATGGAATCTTACACATGGCTTGAAAAGATCATTATTCTTTTTAATGAATAATTCATTAATCTAATTTTGACATTTATTGATTTTTGATGATGTGCTTGATTATATGACAATAAAACACGTCACAATAAATATGGTGCATGTTGGCATTTGACATACATGTTATAAATATGCATCAAACAATCTTTAATCTATTGAGTGTTACAATAGTTGTTATTATGAGATGGAAAAAATCAATCTACTTTATCAATGAAAAGGAATGCTCCTAGCCTTACTCGCGTGCCCTTGTGGAATCAAAAAGATGGATAAGGGTGCATTGCTTTTGTGGGATTAATAAAGATTGAATCGATCAATCAAATGTGGGTTTCAAATAATGCTTGTTATTTTCCTATGAATGCTTTAGTTAGATTCTCCCTTAGTCAATAGTTTTAGTTTGAGCTTCCACTCTCTAACTCCACATTTCCAACAATTAGGAGAGAGGGGTCTAATTTTCTTTCTATTTTGTTTTATATTTGAGGCCAACAACTCCCTCACGTAGTGTACTCTATTTTGTCCAAATTGAACAACTAGCAACTAACTTTCTATATTTATAAAAAAAAATTCATAATAGGTTGATACTCTAATTTTATAGGCAAACCATTTCTATGAGTTTTCTTGTGATTAGGAGTGGCAAAAGGACTTAGATTTCATTTTATAAAATTAATGATTGCGTTAAAAGATACAAGCATTCTTTTAAAAGTAATATTTGCATGAAATATAGACAAGATAAAATAAATTTGTAAAAATTTAATTTTAAAGTTAATATTTCTATTATATACATTGTATAATATTACATATGTTATATTGTTCAAATATTTGTTTCTTGATCTATTTAAAATATTTTTTAATTTTCCTTTTTTCACTTCTCCAAAAGATTCGCTCGCTAATATATAACACCAATAGAATTCCTCCTTAAATCACTCTATCTTTGAGTAGAATCCATTGTTCTTAGTGTGTTAGTTATGATAAGGGATATGGGTAGATTATTGCATCAAATGTGATAATTAGTCATTGCTCTATTTCTAAACCCATTGTTCTTGTCCAAAGGTACTCAAAATTAAAAGAAATAATCACCTTCTAAGATAGACTTGAAGGGAACTTTGAGTAGTTGCTTGATTTATCAAAGTGCTCATGATATTAGTGAAGTGTTGAGTGTGCATTGATTAGTTTACTCTTCTTGGTTTAGAGATCTTTATAAGAAGATACTTATGTATTCCATTTTGTGGAGCATAAAGTTGGCCACAACATATTCTTCTAAAGAATCAATGTTGTTGAAGAGGTTTAGTAATAACTTATTGGTTTTAATAGTCAAATAGTGTTGAAATATGATACATAGAGTGCAATTTGTTTCCTAAGAATCTTATTTACTATGTAAGAACAAAATATATTGATGTGCAAAATCATTTTATGAGGGAGATAGTTGAGAAAAAGAAAGTCTAAATGGAGAAAATTAATAGTAAAGAAAACATTATAGGCTCTTTCGTACAACATGTAAGTAATATCAAGCTTCATGTCAATTTTGACTATTTAAAATTTTTGCTTGATAGTCAATTTTGTCACCACCCATAGAGCTTTATAGTGAGATATTCATACACAAACATAATATATTTACTATTCAATTTTGAACATGAACATTTACTCAAATCATAAGACAAACACCATTTGTATTTATTTTATATCCAATTAAATCAATTCTTCATTATAAATGTTTTGAGTGATTAAATTATAATAAATTAATTCATTCATATGACATTGAATGTCTACTTTTAAAATTGATTATTCTTTTCAGTAAATATTATTAACTATTATACAAAAATATAATTATTAATTGACTAACAAGATTTACTACATGCATAAAAATATATAAATACTAATTTAGATTATCAATATCTACTACATTACAAAATTATTAAATATATTAAAAATACATTGAAATGTTATTAAAAATATATAACTATTGGCTATTTGATAACAGATGTTGATATTTTACTAATTCATTTATATATGAATATAATTAACAATATTAATTTGATAAAAGCACCAGTAAATGCCTGAAAGCCTCCTCAACTCTCTCCTTTTCTCCTGTCACAACCAATCCTTTCTCCACTTCTCCTTTTACCATTTCTTGACTTACTGAATATATCTCTACCCTTGATTGTGTGTGAAGTGGAATGTTATTGTGGATCCTTGAATTTTCTGTGATGACAGCTGTCCATACCCATTTACCCTCCTCCAACTCCATATAACCATTCCAGATAGATTCAGTACTTTTCAATTAACTCAGTAAAGTGTTTGGAGATTCACAATTCACAACAAAACATAAAAGAATGCAACAGGCAGAGGATGGCCATTTGAGGGATGGTTTAGAGTTGATTTCCTGGTTAGCGAAGTAGTCAACCACAGAAAGATTGGAAAAGTCAAAGGAGTTAAGAAGTGAGGTTGCACCAGGTACTGCCCGCGTGCATGTTCCTATTTCGTCGGGCCATTTCTGCAAATTCTTTGCAAATAAACATATTCAGTCAGTGCATAATCAACACATTCAATCAATGCACAATCAACTTTAAAACTATATATGCCTAATATTCTATAAATTACTATTACCTGCATGGTTCGAATGCACCCTTGTAGACCTGATATGCTGGCTGCTCTGAGATCCACTTGCCTCAATCTTTCCATGCATTCCAAACTTTCTATACCTGCATCCTCCCACCTCGTATGCACTCTCAGTGTCTCCAATGCTCTGCAATGTTCCAAACCTTCTATCTTCTTCACTCCATAGCAGCTTGACAGATCGAAGTCTCGGAGAAAAGCTAATTGGGCAAAACTGGGAAGTGCATCCAACTCGGGGCACCCTTTTATTATCAGCGCCTGAATGTTTACCAGACCATCAATACCCCTTATGTTCCTCACCATTTTACACCTCAGCAATTCTATCCTCTTTAGTGCAGTTGGTAGGACATCTATCTCTATTAGTTGCTTATTGTCATAAAGGCTGAGATATTCGAGGCTTGGACAACAGTCTTCGGAGATGGAAATCTTGCACACTTGAATTTCATACAGATGTATAGTCTTAAGGTTGTGCAACGAAGAAGAAAATGGCCTCGCTCCAAGATCCCATTCGCTAATTGAGCATTCGGATATTTGCAGTGCTTGAAGACTAATTAGCTGCCTAACTGATTTTGGTAAGGATTTAACTCCTGATGACCTTATCAGTAAATTCTCCAAGAGATTAAGACACCCTCAAGATTCAGGTAGACATTCCAGTTTGTGACAATTATCAATTTCAAGATAAGTCAAGGAAGACAAATCTCCAATAGATGTTGGCAGGCTTGTCAACAACTCACTTCCAATGCTCATCTTTTGCAACTTGCTCAGCTGGCTGATGTTCCATGGTAGCTCCCGTAACTTCTCTATATTAGATACATGAAGCTCTGTCAATGAGGCCTGATTTGTTATGTGACGAGGCAACTCTTCCAATTGCTTACAAGTAGAGAGTTTCAAATACTCTAGCTTTGTCATGTTTTCAAGAACATCGGACTCTAAGATGAGGTTAGAACATCCTTCTAAGTTGAGGTGTTGCAGGAGTGTGAGCTCCTTGAAAGAGACAGGCAACTTTCTCAATTCCATGCAATACGACAAAACAAGGTGCCTCAAATTTCTCAAATCACCAAAACTATCGGGTAGTGATGATAGCTGTTGACCAGAGTTTAACTCTAGGTGCTCCAACGATTGAAGAAGACAAAATTCATCCGGCAAACTTCTCACCTTGCTCCTACCTCTCACGGCTATCTTTTTCAAATGTCTGAGACATCCTATTGACTTTGGAAATCTTTGGAATTTTGAGCACTGAGAAATCAGCAACTCTCTTAATTGCACAGGAGCCTGCAACAAATTCTCAATGAGATCGACTAAAAATGGACAATAATAAAAATATTGAAGTAAAGCTTTAAAACAACTCATTAAACAAGATACTTACATTCTTGTCAGTCTCCCATAGATCTTCTAAGTGATGCTCCCCACCTAGCCTTTCGCGGAGTTCTAAAACCCTCAAATTTTTCAATGAATTTAATGACCAAAGATTTCTCTGCTCAATGTCAAACCAACGGAGCCATACCAGATTTCTTGATAGATCACCAATCACTTGATTATAATAATTTCCACTGACCCAAAGAAGTTTTAATCCCAACGAAGAGGATGACAGGCTACGAAACCTCTGCTCGTGTTAACTATGATCTCTCCACCCTGAGAACATCGAGGAATGTGCTCAACCTCGCTTGTTGACTCAGCTCTTGTAGCCCTTATTGCTCGAATGACAATTCCCTTTACAATACCAAAATAAATGAAATGAAAAAATTATGTGAACATTAAGCTTCATGGAAGCAAAAATGAAACAAATATAGGTAGAGAAATAATAGTATTAACATTACCTGCATTTCATTGTCAACATTAATAATCTGGTTGGGAGACCAAAGTCTGTAAGATGATTGATGATTTGCAATTTCTCTTCCCAAATCTCTTAAGTGATCATGCATTCTTATACGATCACCATCATCAACTTCAACATGCATTCTTATACGATCACCATCATCAACTTCAACAAGACACTTATTCAAGAGGCTTTCCCAACAGCACAACCCACTCCCAATTGATCCATCCCAAACTACAATGGCTAAAGTTCTCTTCTCTCCAAGGAAGAAACAAGCTGCATCCAAAAATGCTTCTTTCTCTTCATGGTCTAAAGTATTGTAACTTACTTTTAGCCTATTTTTTATATCATCGGGTAGTATTCTAATGATCTTTTGTAATTGGTTCTCCCAATAATCTTTGTTGGATTTGCCATATAACTGTCCTCCAAATACTTTGAGAGACAATGGCAAGCCATCACAAACCTTCAAACACTCTTCTACAAGCTTCTCAAATCCACCGAGTGGACATGGTTTTAAGAAAGCATGCCAACAAAAAAGCTGCTTGGCATGAAGTGGATCTAGTGCTTTCATTTTATAAATTGATGAGATGCCCCAACATTGAAGTACTTCAAGTTTTCTTGTAGAAACTACAATCAAGCTACCCCATCCAAGACTATCTTTTTCAGGCACTAGAGCATCCAATTGATCTACATTATCCACATCATCCAGAACAATGAGCACTCGAACAGATCTCAAACGAGAGGCAAGAATACCCTTCCCTTCTTCTATGTTGTCAACTGATATCCCTTGAAGACCGAGGTCTTCAAGGAGTTTTTTCTGTTTCTTATGTAATGCACTTCTAGAATCAGCATCTCTAATATCTAATAAAAAACTGAACTTTTCCATGATTTTGTATTTCTTATTATATAACTGCTTAGCAAGAGTGGTTTTGCCAGAACCACCCATGCCCCAAATTCCCACGATTTGCACAGTGCGATGGTTTTCTGTAGACTGAAGTGTTGTTCTTTCAAAGTCTATGACAGCTTCATCTAGACCAACTAGATGTTTGGCAACTACAAATGGCACATTTTTTATTACTTTCAAGACACGATTAACAATATTCTTGACCAGCCTCCCCTCGTCACTGCACATATCAGCAAAAGGAAACAGGGCAAACATCGTTTACCATGACATGTATACAGAAAAATAAGAAAAAAATGAAACCCACCGAATGTAGAAAAGAGTAAGTACTGAAGACAAATTATGTACTACTCACTCCTTGTTATTAAGGATCTCGCCGACATTGTAGGAAACTCTGTTGACTGCATTCTTCCACTCCTGGATCTTTTCTGAGCTGTATCTGCCCTTCTTTTTGTGTCTGGAGAACGCATCAGCATACATTCCTTTCTCATGTCGGATGTCACCAGGCTGAAGATGGTAGAAAATAGGAATAATTTGGGTACCAGTTTTAAGCATATATGAAAGTTCAGCCAAACACCAGGGGGATTGTGCATAGTTCTGAGAAAATATAGCTATATGAAGCAAAGCACTATGCATTGCTTCTTCAATTTCTTTGGGCAAATAATCCCCCAATTTAAGTTCTTCTTTATCAAGAAAAACCCTCAATCCCATGGCAGAGAGGGTATTATAGAGAGTGACTGCAAGGGTATGTTTGACATCAGGGCCACGATGGTTGATAAACACATCGTAGGGCAGCTTTTTCCCTGACATTGAGGAAGTAGCAGAGGTAGATGGGGATGGAGATGGTAGGAGCTCTTGAAAAGCATTTGTTGGTGGTGATGAAGCAATTTCTTCTGATGCATTTGTATATAGCGTGGAATGGGATTGAGTTGAGCAGAGAGAAACAAAGAAAGAAACCCAATTGAAACAGGATGAAAACAGGGTGCCTAACGAGAGTGTAGCAGAAGTAGATGGTGATGATACGAGCTCATGAAAAACATTTGTAGGTGGGGATGAAGCAATTTCATGCGATAAATTTGTATTCTCATTTATATCTGGTTGAGGCCCAGAAGTAGAAGTAGACGCCATGGAATGGGGTTTGAGGTAATTTGAGAGGAAGAGAGGAAGAAAGGAAGAAGGCTCGTTGGTGAGGAGGTGAAGTGCTATGTATTTGCAAGCATGAAGAGAGTCGATCTAAAGAAAACGCTCTGCAAATTGCAACAAAAGTCAATTTATGATGATGGCAGACAACGTGTATAAAGAACGTGACTTGCGCAAGGAATCGTGCCACAAGCCCACATATTTTAGTTTTTAGATAATTATTTATTGTATCGTATAATCATAAATTATCTTAAAAAGGTCTTTCTTTTATTTTTAGCAAAAGGATCTAGGGGAGTGTTCGTGCAACGTGCAACGTGCAACGTGCAACGTGCAACTTGAAACATGAAAGTCAATAATGATGAACTTTGTTTTGCTTCAAAAGAATGGGGAATTGTATGAATAATAGGGGGGTCCAGTAGTTGTGCACCCTAACTTCACGCTTCTCAAAATCTTACGTGGAAATTTCAAATCATTTCGATTTTTTTACAGCAGCGTACTTGGCAAGTCCCCTGCTTATAACTAAGGTTTCAAGGCTACATCATCAAATATGATGCCACATCAGCATGCTTTTTGCCAAGGCGTCCAAAACAACCCCCCAAAAAAGTGAGACCAATATGTGTGCAAAAGGGCCCCAATACTTGTGCAGTTGATGTGGCATCACATGATTGGTTACTTTTCACAACAAATGGTATATTTTATTCAATTATTGGTACTTATCATACAACTATTGGTGCAATGTTATACAAAGGTTGGACATTAAATCAACAAGAATGGGGTATTAAATCAACAACTTCTATCACAAGAATTGGAACACGCTCAACTACTGGGTCCTTTCCTCTATCTGCTAAGACAATTTTTTTTAAATACATCAAATAAATTAAAAGTGAGAATACAGTTGTGTTCTTTTCAATGTTAGAAATGCGTTGTTTTCAATTTATAACTAGCAATTGTATAGATTGGTGTGCAATGGGTACTTTGAAGAGGTTTGGATGATCAATTATGACATAAATTGATCTATTTTTGCATACAATTGTGCAGTACACGAGGTCAATTGGTGAACTAGGATAACCATTGAATTAGGAAAATAGTCAACCTCTATCAACAACAAGATCACATGATGTCTACACCTAACACTTGCACCAAAAGAAGGTGCAATGATTATGTCAATAGTAAGATATAAATTGAAGAAAGGGTGATAATAATTTATAATAGTGATAATTGTATATTGTTTGTTATTATTATTTTGATGGAGGTCATTCATACATTCATTTTTGCTAAGAGCCAAGGATTAAGAGCATTCATAGCCTTGCACTCAGCAAGGCTGAGCCCACCAAAGGCCCATTGACTTTATTACAATTAATTTAAATGTTAAGACATTTTTATAATAATTTATAAACTAAAAAATATTAAAATAATAAATTTAAATTTAAATAATACTAACTCTACCCTGATTGTGCCTTTATACTAGCCCTAACAAATAATATGATAGAATGAAAAGTATGTTACAAAATATAATTAAATAACAAGTAAAAATCAAAGACAAATATTATTTTAATTAAATCAAATTTGATCAAATCACCATATATTATATTATAATCCATTAGTTTAAAATGTTATATGAAATTTATATAAATTAGATAAACATGACAAGAAATTTTTATTAATATTTAACAAATATACAAATATTACATCATCTTAAATTTGACATTTTTTTAATATATTTATGACTTATCAATCAAATTTATAAAAGAAATAATAATTTAAAAGCAGTTCACAAATTTCTTTTATTTATTTTAAATATTTAATAATATAATAAAAAATAAAAAGAATGGGATGGATGTAAAGTAATATTCGAATAATTCATAACAATGCGAATTGCAAAAAAACATAATACAAACAACTATTCGACCACAGTAGTAGAAGATCTGTATATTTGAAGAAATAAAAACCTATTTTTAACAATTTTGCATCCTAAAGTCAAATAGGCCCCTTCACAGTGCAACATGGAAGACATCAAACAATTATGGTTCAAGCACAATTAGGGTTAGGTTTAATGTTACATTAGGGTTGGGGTTCCAATAGGGTTCGATTATGGTTAAGGTTTGATTAAGGTTAGATTAGGGTTGAAGTTGGAGGTTGGGTTTAATTCTACGATTTAATTATGGTTAGATTAGGGTTTTATCATGGTTATGGTTTGGTATAGTTAGGACTTGATTATGGTTTGCTTTCAATTATAGTGAGATTGGGGTCCAAGTTGGAAGTAGCATTTAATTCTAATATTAGAGTTAAGTTTAGGGTTAGGTTTCAATTATGGTAAGATTAGGTTACAATTAGGGTTATTATTGTAGGAAAATGCTTGAGGTAAGGGTTGAGGTTGAATTAGAATGAGTGTCAAGGTTAGTGCTAGGGTTTAATTAGGATTAGGGTTAGAGTTAGTGTTATGACTGAGGAAGGGTTAGGATTTAAGGATAAAGCATGTTGTTAGGTTTAGGGTTATTTAATAAAGCTTAGTTTCAAGGTTAGCATTAGGGTTTAATTAGGATTATGGATTATGTTAGCATAAAGATTAGGGATGGGGTCAAGGTTAGGTTGAATTTGCAATTAAGGTTACTTTAGGGTTATGGTTCAGGTTCAAAATAGTGTTTAATACTTATGGTTAGGGTTAATTTTGGGGCTAGTCTATTATAAGGGTTCACTTATGGTTAGTGTTAGAGCTTAATTATGGTTAGAATTAGGGTTTGGGCTCGATTAGGGTTAGGATTAGAGTTTGATTAGGATTATAGTTCAATTAGGATTAAGGTTAAGTTTAGGGCTAGGGTTCAATTATCATTACAACTAAATTAGGGTTAGAGTTAAGTTTAGGAATATGGTTCAATTACGGTTTGATTAAGGTTCAAGTTTTGGTTAGTGTTCAAATCTAGGGTTACAGTTGAGTTTAGATTTAACATTCAATTAAAGGGATTAGGGTTAAGGGTTAAAAGTTATAGTTAATAAGAGTTAGGGTTTAATTGTTGAAAGGGTTTAATTATATTTAGGGTTATGATTAGAGGTTAAGTCGGGGTATGATTCGATTACATTATAGAAATGTTTAAATTAAGATTAGGGCTAATGTTTAATTAGGGTTAGATTAGGGTTGTAGTTGTAGTTAGAGATTAATTCTAGGGTTATAGTTAAGATTATGGTTGCCTTATGGTTAGGTTTCAATTATGGTAAGATTAGGTTATTGGTAGGGTTCAATTACGGATATTATCAAGGTTAGGGTTTGATGATGATAAGGGTTTAATTAAAGCTAGGGTTAGTATTATATTTCAATCTGGGTTAGAATTAGGGTTATGATTCAATTGCATTAGGGTTAGGGTTAAATTAGGATTAGAGTTCAATTTGGTTATAGTTTTGGGGTAAAATTCAACTAGGATTAGGTTTCAAACCAATACATGTATATTATCTGGTTTTCCAATGGAGTTCCAGATTAGGCTTTTGGTTAGAGATACAGTTAGGTTTAGGGTTATTATTAAGTTAGGGTTAGGGTTAGATTTAATATTATAGAGAGATATTATTAGAGATAAATTAACATTTATGATAATTTTTTGTTCAAGATTGAGGATAGGGTTACTATTACGATTAGGTTTACAGTTTAGGGTTATGGTTAGAATTACTGGTAGGGTGAGGGTTTATATCATGGTTAGTGTTAGGTTTAGGGGTAGGGGTATGGTTAGGGTTCAATATTATGGTGATGGCTATGGTTAGGGTTAGGGTTTCGTGTTAGGGTTAGCATTATGGTTAGTGTTTATATCATGGTTCGGGGCAGATTATGATTAAGGTGTACACAAAGATTAGGGTTAGAGTAAGGGTTTTAGTGAGTAATATTGATAGGTTTAGGGTTTACATCATGGGTAGGGTTAGGATAATGGTTAGGGTTATGGTTAGGATAATAGTTAGGGTTAGGGTTTAGTATTATGGTTAGAGTTATGTTTTTGGTTAGAGTTAGGGTTTATAATTAGAGGTAGGATTATGGTTAGGATTTACATCATGGTTAGGGTTAGGGTTAGGGTAAGGGTAAGGGTAAGGGTTATGGTTATGGTTAGGGTATACATCATGATTAGGGTTAGGGTAAGGGTTATCGTTGGTATAAGGATTATGATAGAATAACAACTATGATAAGTTTTAGCTAAGGATTAGGGTTAGGATTAGACTAATGGTTATAGTTTATATCATGGTTATGGTTATGGTTTTGGTTATGGTTATCATTTAATATAATGGTTAGAATTATATGGTTAGGTTTAGTGTTAGGGTTAAGATTATGGTTAGGGTTTACATCATGGTCATTGTTAGGGTTAGGATTGTGATTATGATAGAATCATAGTTTTTATAAGTTTTAGCTAAGGATTAGGGTTAGGTTGTTGTTCGGGTTAGGATTGTAGTTAGTGTTAGGATTTACATTATGGTTAGGGTTATGATTAGGATTAGGTTTTGTCTTATAGATATAGTTAGGTTCATTATTAGTTTAGGGTTAGAGTTAGGGTTAGGGTTAAGATATAGTTAGAAATAATATTATAGCTAGAGATAGTTAACCCTAAACCTGATTAATTTCTAACCCTAACCCTATTTAAACCCTAACCAAAATTTAACTTTAAACCAAATCAAGTAGTCCTTTCTTTAACTCTAATCTTAACCCTAACCCTAATTCTCTCTTTAGGATTAATTGATGGATTATTATATTTTTTTTTTACAATATCATTATTTTGATTTATTTTTAAATAATATTTGTATATAATCTTCACACAAATGATTTTTTTTAAATGAAAAATATAATTATAGATCAAACTAAATATATCTTTTTTATCATTATTTATTGTAAATTTCTTCTTTATCTATATGATAAATAATAAATATAAAATAATATGATTAAGTCATTTTACCTTAACATTGAAGAATTAATATAGTGTTTAGAATGTAGAAAGTTAGACCTAAATATGTACAAATTGATACAAATGGCCATGCCTTTTATCTTAGATCCAAATACAACCACATAATTATTTAATTATTGTCATCTTTACGTTTTTATTTTTTTACAATATAATTTTTTGGGAAGGTATAATTTTATTATGCTGAGAGGCATCTACAATGACATCAAAATGTTTGTAAAAAAAAATCCTTTTTGTAACAATTTGACATGCAAATGACAGGTAAATGCATGAAATATGCCACGTTTCAGCTTTTGTGAAGGTGTTATTTTATTTTTCCAAATAAAATAGAACCCTCACCACTTGTCTCCAGCTAGATTCACATATTTTTGCATGCAAGACTTTAATGGATTTGTATTCTGGACAACATACTTCATTTGAACATCTACAACAATCATCCAAACAACTACAAAATTTTTCTATAACTTCTTCAATTACTGTATACTACTAATAATGACAATACAACATCAATATATGCTCATCAACAACATTAATCAGGTTGACAACATATATTGACAACAAGTCCAAGTCCATCACTATGTACACTGTTGAACATCTGCAACAACCTAAATACAACTAATTGTGATAGGCGACCATACAATTTTGACATCAATGACAACACAAAAAATCAGTGACAACATTCCCAAACATTCTCCAAGTTTCCAACATTGTATTCTTTGATTTTTGACATTTAGTTATGAGACATTTGCTTAAGGGCCTAAGGAGTAGTGGTCCAAGTTCAATCCTAAAGACCAAAGTAATATTTTTATTAATTAAAAAAAAATTCAAAGTATAAAAGATTTGGAATTCAATTAGTTTGAAGTTTCTCTACTCAAAGGATGTTACGTTTAAGGAACTTGGTGTAAGGCCTAAAATATAGTAGTCAAAGGATACAAAAATTGAGAGAGTACATGTTGAAACAAAGATGCAACAATAAAAAGTCTTGGAAGTATAGTTTGGTAGAGGATGAGGAAAGCACATCTAGTAGTAACTTTGTGAATATTAGGTGCAAATGTGATAGGAAGTTCTTTGTTAAAAATTGTGAGGTATAGTATATAGTGAAAATAACCTAAAAAGTACATTCCACCAAATTTTTGTTGTGCATTTTCTCTAACTCGTAATAACAATGAACTAAATTCTATTTAGGAGGCTTAAACTTTCAAAGAGAAAAAATCTTCAAATAATGCTATGGATGAAGAGATGATGGCATTAAAGAAATGCGAGACTTGGAATTTGGTTGATATATTTGACGAAAAGAAATCCATTGGCTACAAGTGGGTGTTAAAGGAGAAAGTCAAAGTAGATGGATAACTTGAACGATACAAAGCATAGTTGGCCAAGAAAGGCCATTCCCAAGTTGAGGTAATAAACTTTAGTGATATTTTTTCCCTTATCATTGAGTTTAATTAGAATACTGTTATCTATTATTTTTAAAAATGAGTAGATAGATGTTAAGACAAAATTAGTGCATGAAGACAGTTTAAAGGAGTAAATTTTCTTTAATAAGCTTTAAGGATAAAAGGTGAAAGGTAGAAAGAAATTATTTTGTAAGATGAATAAGTCTCTCTATATATTAAGGTAGTTGTCATGCATATCAAACCAAAATTTTCACACACATTTTCTAGAATAGGGTTTTTGAAGAAGTGATGTATTTTATTAAGATTGAAACAAGTTTTGAGGGGACTCGAAACCCCTTACAAGAGGTTTTGAAAGGACACGAAAAACTTCTAGAATTAGTAGGAATCTAAAACTCCTACATGGAACATTGCAAAAACTACATGAAGGACTTACCAACAACCACTTAACAACCAAGCCACAACAAATAGGCATCAAAGAACTAGTTGAACCTTCCACAAGACCTAGGCCATTAAGACCTCAGAATGACCAATACAAAGGGATTTACCAGGATCCCATAGCCTAAGCATGAGATATGCAAGGTTCCCATAACCTAAGAAACCAAGATTTTGAAAGGCTCACAAAACCTTTAACTAGTACTAAAAGACAAATATGGCTACCACCAAGCAACCGAGCTCCACCACAGTGTCCACCTCCATAGGAAAAAATTGATAGAGAAGCGAACATGAGGTAATGACAACAAAACTACAACCACCCACCAAAAAGTGGGCATTGAAAGCCTCCAAGAAACTCCTACCCACATCACCCACCGAGCCACTCTCCACCTCAATAAAAGATCCATCCACCTCAACAAGATGAACTAAGAGGATGTAATGAAGGAGGGGAAGCCAAACCTCAGTCCACCCCACCAACAAAGTCTCCACCTCAATAAGATAAAAGGGGGTGCAAACTAGAGCAATAATAGCCTGAGAGGAAGAAGCTCCATGCCCATAAACCAGAAGAAAAAAGAACTTGCACAGGGCCCAAAGAAGCCACAAAAGAACCCAACCCTAACAAGATTCCATCAAACCATCGGACCAAAGGAACATAGGAAACCCCCATCAAAGCATTAGCCCGCATAAAGAAAAATACCCAAACAAATCCCATACCAAAGAAAGGGCCACACAAAGAATGATACCCTCAAAGATTCAGTTGGAACATAGAAAACAACACCCCCCTAAAGCTTTAGGAGAAAATAGTGCCTAGAAACCACGAGCCAAGTAAAGAGCTCGAAACACACAAGACACACTAGTCAACAAGGCACTGTTAGGATTTATGAAACGAATTAGAAGAGCAAAAAAACATAATTATGAATTCACAACATGTGAGACACAAATTTATTGTGGTTCGTCAATTGCCTACATCCACACTTAAAGCAGGGGAATCAATATATTAATAACCAAGTCTGGTTTGTACACACACAGTTGCAAGAAGCTCCAGAATTCACTGCACAAAATGATATGCAAACAACTCTTAAAGAGCTTACAAATAGAATTTGAAGAGCCAAGAGTTTTTGGTGGTAAAGGGAAGGAGTCTGTTGGACTTCACTTCCAACAATCTCCCACTGAAGGCCAACGAACTGCTGCAACAAGTAGATTCCCCCACTCAGTCCTTCTATCAGTTATTAGAAAGGTCAAGAGAAGTTAGACAAAATTAAAACTTCTCCCACTTAACAACTTTAGTGAGCACATCAGCCGGATTCTTGTCGGTATGAATTTTATCTACATGAAACTTGCCTTCTTTGACCGTATGGTGAACATAATGACTGCGAACATCAGCATGTTTTGACCAAGGCTGAGATGTCTGATGTTTAGTCATAAAGATGACACTTCTATTATCACAAAACAAAGCAAAATCTGATTGCTTCAAACCCAACTCGCTGAACAAGAGTTGCAACCATACCATCTCCTTTGCTCCCTCAAAAAGAGCTATGTATTCAGCCTCCATAGTTGATTGAGCAACTGTATGTTGTAATTTTGAAGCCCAACTAATCGCTGCCCCGACAAATGTGAAAGCATAACCTGAAGTAGACTTTCTTTTGTCTAAATCTCCGAAAAAATTATAATCAGTAAACCCTTGCAAAATTGCCTTGCCCTTCCCAAACCATAAGCAAAAATCAGAAGTACCCTTGAGATACCGCAAAATATACTTGACCGCCTCCCAATGTGATTTGCCCGAGTTAGCCATAAATCTGCTCACCACTCCCACGGCATGAGAAATGTCCGAACGAGTAGACACCATAGCGTACATAAGATTGCCAACTGCAAATTTGTATGGAATTTTGTCCATGAACTCCTCATCTTCTTGTGTTTTTGGACACGATTGAGAAGACAACTAAAAATGAGAGGCTAAGGGTACACAAACAGACTTAGCATGCACCATACCAAATCTATCCAAGACTTTTTTAATGTAGTCTTGTTGAGATAGTTTGAGTTCTCTCTTTTTCCTATCTCAAAAAATAGTCATCCCTAGAATTTTCTTTGTTGCCCCAAAATCTTTCATGGCAAATTCCTTTGCTAAGTGAGTTTTAAGTTCACTCACGATCTTCATGCTTGTGTCGGCCACTAGCATATCATCCACATAAAGGAGAAGTATGACAAATTCGCCATTAGGAAGCTTTTTAAAATAGATACAAGGATCAGACTCGTTGCAAGTAAACTTGTGATCAATCATGAATTTGTTAAATTTAAGATACCACTGGTGGGGGCTTTCTTAAGCCCATACAAATTGCATTTCAATTTGCAATAGAGGTGTTCCTGACCCTTTTTAATAAACCCTTTAGGCTGATGCATAAACAGTTCCTCATCAAGATCGCCATGGAGAAATGTCATCTTCACATCCAGCTGTTAAAGCTTAAGATCCTAGGCTGCAACCAATCCCAATACTACTCGGATGGTAGTCATTTTGACTACTAGCGAGAGAATTTCTTTGAAATCGAGGTCTTGTTGCTGAGCATATCCCTTGACAACTAGTCTTGCTCGAAATATTTTGCGACCACCAGCTTCATCTTTTAATTTATACACCCACTTATTTCTTAATGCCTTTCTGTCAGGCGGAAGTGGCACCAAATCCCATGTTTGATTTCACAATAGTGCATCCATTTCTTCGCACATTGCAGCGTGCCAATTATCACAATCTACAATTTTACAAGCTTCTTTGTATGTCGCAGGCTCTGTTTGATAAAAAATTAGTAAAGTAGGCTCAGCTTCTTCACAAAACAATAAGTCATAGTTGGAGAACTTTGCAGGAGGTCGCCTCTGCCTAGTAGATTTCCTCAATTGACTCTCTAGTGGAGTAGTGGAAACATTCGATTTATGTGTTCTCTGCAAATCGATATCACTCCTATTTAATGAGTGATTTCCACTATTAATTTTCCTATCAATTTTCCTGTTAATTTCCCTGTCTATAGGGCAATCAGCAACCTGTGGATTTTTAGGATTTTTATCCATGTGAGGTGCAACCAAATTATGGGAGGATGAACCCGCAGAAACACTTTCCATTGCCTGTGTTTGGCAAGTTTACAGGGAGTTGGGTGTCGTGGCAGCATCCTCCATGGTCTACACGGGAGGATGACTCTATTGTTTGACCACAGAGGAGGAGGAGCCTGCAGGGAGGCCACATGAAGACTGTAGCATTGGCTGCATTGTGAGCCCAGCGGGTGAGTGTGGATGCCTTGCATTTGGGTGAGTGAGCGGTGGGGAGGGTGGGCTGTGTTGTGCAGGAACTGGTGGAGATGCAGACCACCGAGAGGGGTATCCAACAAACTGGGGATAATGTGAGCCAAAGTACTCACCATATGAATGTCCCACCACATCTTCTTCAACGTGAGTGCTGGCTTGTGGAAGATGTGCTATGTTCTGCAAACCCCCAATTTCAAAATTAAATGGAGAGAAACCATTGTAAGCACTCTCTTCATCATTCTCAGTCTGATAATTGTATTCAATCATGGTAGATGACATAGGGGCTCCCATTTGATGAGGCAGAGCACTGGTAGCAGAATTTTAAAACAAAGACATAGGGACATATTCTTTTTTCTGGTTTATTGGAACCTTGTAGCGCGGGCAAAGAAGTCTCATGAAAAGTTACATCCCTAGGGTATGTGCAAGATCATGGTAAGTCAAACAAGCCCTTAAGTGGCAATGAAAATCATAAAACGGAGATAGGCAATTTGATGTAAAAATTTGAATAAGCTACTAACATTATTAAAAATATATGTAAGAATTAAATTTGTAGAAAATTGAATGTAGTTTATAAGCTACTAGTTCTTTTTTTTAAATAAATAAATCTATTTGACTAAAATTTGAAATTTCAATGTAGTAGTACTAAAATTTCAGGAAAAAGATAAGAAGCGGGTGTCTGTCTGACCACCCTAGTCACAATCAAATCATAATATTTTTTTATAATATTTTAGTTACAAGTAGAAGACTTATGTCCGGATGTGACACATATTTTTTTGTATTTTTTTTTTAAATAAATAATTAATTATGATTTTTTTACTACAACTTTTTAAAAATATAAAAAACTCGTATGTCTGACCACCTTAACTTGGTCAAAACTTTATCAAATTTAACTTTTCTTTTTTTAATCCTATAGTATATGAAGCATAAATTGTGACACATATTTTAGATTCAAAAAATGTGATACCATTATAAAGTTATAGATATTTTTCAATCAGCCTATCAGTAAAACATTTAGTCAGAATATGGCCACTTTTCGGCCCCCCATGATCCTACACATACCCCCTACTATGAACAATCTTTCTGTGAACCGGATCCCACAATCTGAAACCAAATTTGGTGTAGAGGCACCTAAGCACACAAGCATACCAGGAGGTCAAAAGTCATAATATGAACAATTTATTGTATTTGAGTCATTCATAATGTATTAAGATTATTTGAGTCAATTGAATCATAATATGTAAGGATAAATGAGCCATTTTGTCCAAAGATATCATATTTGGTCCATATTGAAGTTTTAAAAGTGTCCATGTAAGAGTTAGAGTCATTTATGTCAAAAATTGTAAAAATTGTAAAGTTGCAATATTGCCAAAAGTGCAACAAAAGTGTAAAAATGAAATCCACTGGTTATGAGATGGTTGGAGTAGTTAGAAAGGAGTTGGAAATGGTTTATAAAACCATGTTTGGTTGAAATCAAGAAGGTAGATCAGTTTGGAGGGGATTTGACAAAGATTATCCATCAAACCCTCAAACTGTCATGAGGTTTTAAGGAATCTATGACTGTCATAGATCCATGGAGGATCACATTTGATGTAATTTTTATATGTAGATGTTATTTAATGATAGATTGATTAAATATATTTCAAATGAATCCTTTCTTGTGCATTTTTGTGGAGTATTTGGCAAGATATGTTTGTTTTTTCAGTGATTGTCAAAACCCTGCTAAGGGTTACCCGTTTTTGAGAAAATGATCATAAATTTTGATTCCACTATTGGATCTGGCTAGAATTTTGAGAGAACTTGTTTAACTCAGTAATATAAATTCTGACTGAAGAGATTTTCTTTATGAGATATATGTAAAATGTTATTGATGATTGTTTGTTACAGTTCATGGTGAAAAGCAGATTGGTGAAGGTAGCAACAACCCGGTTGTAGCATTTGGTGTGGTCACATGAGGGATAATATTAAAGAAAGGATATATGTGTTGGAAAGGTCTTTGAATCTTCTTTCCAGTGCTTTTTGTCTTACTTTATTTGGTTAAGAATTGAATATTTTGTGATCATTTTGGTGAAAACAGTTGTTAAGGGATGAAACCCTAAACTAGGGTATTCCATGGCAATAAAGAATTTGTTCTCTCATGTTATGGTGAACGTTATGATCTGAAATCTTGAATTAAGGTTTGTAGGGATGTAATACAACCTTTGAAATTGGTTTGGAGTTGAGAAGAGTGATTGATCTTTTTTTATGCCTCTTGATTTAAGTTTAAAGTCTACCCTTGAATGAAGGTTTTGTGGTTTGTGTTAGATGCTCTGCATCAAAATTGCTCTTCACCATACCCCACAAAAATACATTTCAACAACTTTGGATCCAATTTGGTTTGTTTCTCCTTGGGTATATGTGAGAAGGCTTCACATCCAAACACATGAAGATGCGAGTATGAAATCCTCTTCCCTTGCCATTCCTCTTCGGAATACCAAAATCCAATTTAGATGAGGGACTTCGGTTGATCAAATACACTACCGTGTTACAAGATTTTGCCCAAAATTCCTTGCCTAAACCTGCATTTGACAACATACATCATGCCTTCTCAAGAATTGTCCTATTCATCCTCTCGGCTGCACCATTTTCTTGAGGAGTGAAAGGAACAACCTTAATTCTTCTAATCCCATTATTAGCACAAAATCATCAAATTCACGTGAACAAAATTCTCCACCATTATCTGTTTGTAAACACTTAATCTTATGCCCAATCTGATTTTCAACTAAGCTTTGAAAATTTTTAATTTTGAAAAGACTTCAGATTTCCTAGAAAGCATATAAATCCATACTTTTCTTGTACAATCATCAAGAAATGTTGATGATTTATAGCTTCAGTCAGATAAAATTAAATGTTAAATTGGCCTTAAGGCCTTCAACATTTAATAATATATATCATTGTTATTTATTATTATTATTATTGTTAAATTGATTAGATAATAATAATAATTATTACTATATTTAATTAATAACATTATTATGTAACTAAGTAAATATAACATAAATAACATTAATATTACTAATCAATATTAGAATCGGTATTGATAAGCAATTCATTGTCAATCTAATCGATATTGTTAAGCAAAGTAATATCGTTGGAGATCACATGTTATCGCCTTGTTAATAAACAAATAATATTTGTTATGGCTCGTCACCCTTACTGGAAGGGCACGATACTTCATGAAAAGTCGTATCTCCTCAGGGAGATACAACTCTCATCAAAGAATAAAAAGAACATAGATTACAAACAAAAATATACTTACAATAGATCATGCAAAACCATTTTGTGTCAGATCAAATCTAACTGAACTAGAAACGAAGACAACATACTATGGGTGCATATAATCTACAGATCAAATATAGGATACATATAAGATCGAATTGATATATATAGGGCAGACTGATGCCTGGGTTGCATTCAACATGGTATCAGAGCTAGGTTTCCTTCTATAAAGCCTAACCGCCTAAAGGAAGATCCGATTAAAGATCAGATTGATATCTCCTTGAAAGTTTGTATTTTAAAATGACGAATGGAATCAGATTTGAAGTCAGAAATTCAGACGTATGTTCAGAAACACCGTCTGGACTGCTCATAGAATTTTATGGTATTTTTCTTCCACATTCTTCTGCATTTTATTTTTTAAAGTTACACTATTGAAATTTGCTAAACTGATCATGATACGTGCATTTTTCTGGAGGAAATTCTTGAATTATTTACTCTTCTTTGGTTCTAGATATGTGCTACGAACAGTCAATGATATACGCATGTTTCATGAGGAAATGGTTGAATTATTTTCTGGTAATTGTTTGCCGAAATGTGCTACGAAGAGTTAGTGATATTTGTGATGTTCTCTAATAAATGCATCCAATGTATATTGTTTAGAGGAGTCTTTATGCGGGTAATTCTTTTGCTTTACTGATGAAATGTTTTTAATGAATATCCAAGTTGATACTGCCACTTTTAGGAATTGTGTCATTTTCACGATTTTAGGCATTCGGAGTTCATAACCTTTATAATCAATGATCGTTACTATAGTTACAATGAATAAGTTGAATTCTGTCATAATAAGATGCAAGGTCTATCCCTCTTTGTTTTTCAAAAGATTAGGTATGAATGTGCTCGAGAGGGAACTTACTAATAAAGATTGAGCACTTATGAGGTAAAATTGTAAATATTGATTATTATTATTAATACTAATAATTATTTTATGGGCCCTGTGTAAATCATAAGGAAGTGACGACTTCCAAATGATTTCCACTTGTATTTTTGAAGTTATTGGAAGGTGATGATCTTACAATAACTCAAGCTTGTGGATAGGATCGCCGATTGAGGCAATCCATGTAAAATCTTGTGGATAGAATCGTTGACTGAGGCAATCCAGGTAAAAGCTCATGGATAGAATCACCGACTGAGGCAATCCATGTAAGAGCTTGTGGATAGAATCGCCGACTGAGGCAATCCACGTAAGAGCTTGTGGATAGAATCGTCGACTAAGGCAATCCACGTAAGAGTCTTAGGATTGCCGACTAAGGCAATCCACGTAAGAGCTTGTGGATAGAACCGCCAACTGAGGCAATCCACGTGAGAGCTCATGGATAGAAGCGCTGACAGAGACAATCCACTCAAGAGTTTGTGAATAGAATTGCCGACAGAGGTAATCCACACAAAAGCTTATGGATAGAATCGCCGACAGAGGCAATCCACTCAAGAGTTTGTGAATAGAATCACCGATAGAGGCAATTCACATCTTGAAACTATGGTCCCAAGATAAGTATCATACGATTTATGAATATTGCTCCCAATATCTTTTATCCTCCCTAGCTAAGAGGGACTGTTGATGATTTATAGCTTCAGTCGGATAAAATTAAATGTTAAATTGGCCTTAAGGCCTTCAACATTTAATAATATATATCATTATGTTATTTATTATTATTATTGTTAAATTGATTAGATAATAACAATTATTACCATACTTAATTAATAACATTATTATGTAACTAAGTAAATATAACATAAATAACATTAATATTAATATAATGTTAATATTACTAATCAATATTAGAATCGGTATTGATAAGCAATTCATTGTCAATCTAATCGATATTGTTAAGCAAAGAAATGGGTAAGTGCACCAAGATGGTGAACAAAAAGGGGGTATAAGTGGCCACTTTTTTTTTTTTCTGAAAATAGGTAAACCTGAACTTCAAAGAGATATTCGAAGGTCACGCACTCAAAACTAGGAGTTGAGAAAAGAATAAGAATTGTAGTACTCTGAATCTAGTTTCTAAACTACTATTTTTTTTTAAAATTGGATAAGATTAAGAGGTTCAAACCTCTCTCGCACGAAAAATTGTTCCTTATTTTTTCTGAAAAATATAACATAGTTGTTTTCGTGCGCTGCACAAAATATATAATTAGATTTAGTATTTTACAAAACCCTTTGGTAGGATGATAGGTAAGATTGAGATCTAGAAGTTGTGTATTTTTTGTAATTTTTCGTTGAGTATTTCTTTTTTAATGATTTTTTGAAGTGACCGCATCCTAAAAATTTGGTACCTGTTCGTGCGCTAGGCATAACTTGCATCAAAATAATCGAAAATGAAAACTGTTTTTTTTTAAATTGTATAGAATGTAGTGTAGAACAATAATATGTATTTTATTTTGAATTTGGTCAAGTATATCAAAATTTATTTTTAAAATGGTAGATGTATGTTTATGAGGACTATCAGGGCACTGGTAAACAAAATTAAAGTTTACTATGCTAATGTTGTCTAAAAATAGAAAAATTTATATGGTCAAAAAGATGAGAAGACGTGTGAGATTATGGTGGTAATTTTAGAGATACCCACTTGATCACTTGTAAACCAAATGATGATGAAGTCGAGAAATCATGTTGGAAGATGAAAAAACGTGTAAAGGGACAGAAATGGAGGGAAAATGGGCTTCCAAGTCTTAGGGTCATTTTCCAACCCTCTTACCAAGCCAAAACCCGCACGGGTTCTGATTTGCAATATAACTTGCTCGGGTTTTGAAAAACAAAAAGTACCACTCACAGTTCTACATAACCCATACGAGTTATGTAAAACTAAAACCATCATTTTGAATTTCCCAAAACCCATACAGGTTATAAAAAACCAAAAATATGGTTTTTCATAACCTGTACTGGATATGAAAAACCAAAATTATGGTTTTTCATAACCTGCACTGGTTATGAAAAATATCATTTTGAGTTTCACAAAACCCATACGCATTATGAAAAACCATTATTTTGATTTTCACAAAATACATATATAATATGTGTTTATGTATGTATATATGCATATCTATAGTTATATATATACATATATTTATATAGATATATGTATATATGTTTGTATACATGCATGTCTCTCTTCTTTTCCTCTCTCTCGTCTTCCTTCCCACATCACCGTCTCTGTCTATTCTGAGCCCTAATTATCCTTCTTGAGTTCTATCTCATCTCTCTCCCCCTCACACTTCTCCCTCTACCAAGTCTCTCTCCCCCTCCCCCTCTCGTTATCTTATCCTATTCTCTCTCTCTCTCTCTCTCTCTCTCTCTCTCTCCCACCCTCTCTCTCTCTCTTCCTCTCCCTCTCCCTCTCTCCCAATCTCCTCTCTCTCCCTCCCCCTCTCCTTATCATATTATCTCCCTCTCTTCTAATTCCCTATTCTCTATCTTACCCCTCTCCCCTACTCTCTCTCTAGCTGCCTTTCTCACCCCCTCTCCTTATCCTATTCTCTCCCTCTCTTCCTATCCCCTTCTCTTTCTCTCTCAATCCTATTCTCACCCTCTCTCCCTTCTCTTTCTTTCCCTATCTATCTCTCTCTTCTATCCCTTCTCTCTCTATCTCTAACACTCTCTTCCTCTCCCCCTCTCCTTATCCTATTCTATCCCTCTCTTCTTACCCCCTACTCTCTCTCTCCCCTCCCCATCTCTCTCTCTCTCTCTCTCCTCTCTCTCGTCTCTCTCTCTCTCTCTCTCTCTCTCTCTCTCTCTCTTAATCCTATTCTCACCCTCTCTCCCTTCTCTTCTTTCCCTATCTCGCCCTCCCTCTCTTCCCTATCCCCTTCTCTCTTTGTCTCTAACTCTCTCTCCCCTCCCCCTCTCCCTCTCCTCTTCTCTCCCTCTCTTTCCTATTCCCATTCTCTCTCTCTCTCTCTCTCTCTCTCTCTCCTC